>NC_088602.1:112669459-112991459 GCF_036013475.1 Columba livia | reverse complement strand
CCATGAAGACATCACACTCTGAACAGCTCTCAATGACACAGATCGCCTGCTTGCCTGTCTTTTATGACTTTGATATCAACAAGTTGTTTAAATGAATGTTTATGATGTATGTGAAAAGTGTTACAGAAATACGGGCTCTGCACAAAATGGTATTTTAATATGGTTCATGTCTGGCCTCTGTGTGCTCAACTGATTTGAACAGAAGCAGAAGGGACTCAGCGCAGGAATCCTCACATCTCACTCTTTTCTGTCTTGCTTCTTCCAGTCATCACACACATACAGAAATGACGCTATTTTGATGTGGAACTGGGACAGAAAGAAAACCATTCACAACGTCCTGCAGGGCTGCTATGCTGGCAACAACTGCTAATTAGATAGCTGGTTTATAAATAACATAGCAGCTTGAGATAGCATTTACAAATTGGTTTCGTTTTAAGTAGATAAAAACACAGGAGGCTATTCCAGAGCAATTTCCTCCATTCAAGAAAGAATTAAATGTACATTTGCAATAATGGAGATTAACGTGTCCCACAGGAAATCAGTTCTATCAGAGACACACAGATGAACTGGGAGGTCGAAATGATAAGGTTGCAGATGTTGCCGTGTTTCGCTGGCGTAAAAAAAGACTGTGTCCCATCCTCTTGGCACTGGCATCAGCTTCGGGACTGAAGTAAGTATATAGTGGGCACTGGTATGAGAAAATGGACAGTGGTTGCTTAGGGCCATATTGTTATGAAGATATTTTTAATTTAAGATTTACACAGGTGGATGTTTGCAACTAGATTGTATCACCAATTGAATATGTTAGTTTAAGATAAGTGAATTTAAAAATATTGCTTTAGTAACAAAACATAATTGCAGATCTATCTTATTATCAGAGTGAACTTGGTACAGTATTTCTTCGGTCTTGAATGGAATGGGAGCAGGAGAAAAGATAACTCATAAAATACAAAAATCCCTAGGACCTTTCAGATCTACATAATAAATTCAAGGCCACATCTTCCTCCAATCACAGAATATTCCTATAATTGATCAGAAGATTGTATGAAAGATGTGGGGAATTAACAGATTTTTTTAATTATTATTATTAGAACAACCCCCTAATTTGCACTCAGAATGTACAGTTGGCAAACAAAACCTAAAATCTTTTGCTTGGCTAAATGACTGAAATATTTTCCACAACAGCATTAGGATGATTTGAGCTGGAGAAGTTGGGCAGGTTACGAATGACTATGGTTTGCAAAGGTAAAACACCAAAGAAAACTTGGTTAAAGTTTGAGTCTGGGAAAGTAATGGCAGCACATCCAGGCTCCAGCCCCTGCACAGAGAGTTATATTTCTATTAATTCAAGTATTTCTGCTAATGCATTCATGGTTAAATAGTCTTAAAATGGTAAAAGTTCAGTGCTTGTTGTTAGACTTTGTGGCGTGGATGTGCTCACGTCTGAACTATGACATTTTCTGTCTAACACTGGTCTCAGTAAGGGCAGCACAAAGGCTGAAGTCTCTTCAGGTTGGGCCGCTGTGCCAAAAACGCAGCTGCCAGGAGAGGAATGCAGCTTCTGCGGCTGCTCTGCAGGACCTCTGCAACAGCCAGGATCCTGAGGATTTTGTCAGTTTTAGTTTCTAGGAGCCAGTAGCCCTAAGGCTCTCGGTTATGCATAGTGTGTACAAGGACCTTTGAGCATAAGGGTTAATTGCTAAGGAAGAAAATAACTTGGAAAAAGGTGTGAATTTCCCTTTTGGGAATGTAAAATTGGTATTGTAATGGGAGCTCATTAGAGACCCTTTCTTCTCCTTGTGATACAATGAAATGTACAGAACTAAAACCCAAACATTTTTTGTCTATGGGCATTAAACTTCAACAAATCACTACAGCTGGAGGAAGATGACTACCATCTTCCCACTGTACACATGTTCTCTTTTTCTTCATCCTCCCATCTTCCCACTGTACACGTTCTCTTTTTCTTTTTCACTAATAGGTTCACCTATTCACCCAATTAATAATGGCCTTTGTAATTTTATACTCTATTTCTTTCCAGTGTGTCTCTTCACATGGCAACAGTATCAGCAACAGAGTAGAGCATCTCGAGAGGATGAGCTCCTTGGCCAGTACCTCGCACCTCCAGCTGGCCACCTTTGCTCTGGGTACGGTAGGCTGGATCCTGTGCACCGTGTCGATGGGAATTGTGGAATGGAGAGTGTGGCACGTGGCCAACACCACCATCATCTCCTCTGGCATTGCCTGGGTGGGGATTTGGAAAGTCTGCTTCATCAGTTACCTGCATGTCTCGCCTGGCTATAAAGAACTGTTCTGCCGTAAATTCAGTGGTTACGACTCCTCCATCCCCCAGGAAATTTATGCTGCTCAGGGTCTCCTCTTGATCGCCATGTTCATGGGCTTGCTGGGACTCACTGCCACAATATTTGCTCTGAGGAATGTTTACATGGGAATCACTCACAAAACTCTCATTACCCGTTTCTTCCTGGTGGGTGGCTTCTTCTACATATTCGCTGGTCTCTGTGTCCTGATTCCTGTGAGCTGGAACTTCTATTCTGTAACACATAACCAGAGTATTGCTTTTCCTCCTTCTTACTACATGCCCTCCAGCCCAGCAGCGCAGGAGCCTGGTGCTGCCATTCCTATTGGGATTATAGCTGTCATCCTCCTACTGCTAAGTGGGACTTTTTCTCTCTCGTACAGATTTCTGGTGACCACAAACACTGTCACGAAATTCTGACAGGATAATTCCCCCCCTGTGCTGTTGCAGAACAAGAGCATAGTCAAGAGATAAGGATGGCAGCACACGTGATATTATAGTCAAGGAATTGCATAATTTAGTTCTAGTCTACAGTAGCAACACTATTTTTTATGTGAATGGACAGAACTAACATTTTAATTGTCATGTATGACTAGAGGTTCATCTTAGAGATAATTGCTGTTGAGCAGCAACTGTGATTTAGTTTTACCCATTGTTCTTTTCTGTATATACAAAAGCTATTGATTAATTTATTTTTTGTGTGTGTAAGATATTTACCATGCTCAAAGAGCTGACTCTGAATTAACAGTTCCATAAGAAAAATGTGAAATTACACTTGTTAAATGTGAATTTTTTTCCTTTTAGGTACTGAACTATTTTGTTCATTAATTAACTGCATCTGTAGCAAAGTATGTTTTGTGACAAGTCAAGACTTTTAATACCAATAATATGAGTGTCATCATGGTTGTGTCAAATGAGTCTTCCATGAATTGTCTTACAAAGAGCTTGCCAGTTTCCCCTCTTCCTCCAGGGCACATAAAGAGCTGTGTCTTCAATGCTTCTTATTTTCTTTCAAGCTATTTGCATTTTATGTTGCAACACATTTGCCTGTGGGCAAGGTGTGCTCTTGGTGCCTCACTGAGGCAGAGCCAAAAAGTCTGCTAATGTTTGCTTCCTCATCAGACACCTCACGGAATCCAAAGGTATTGCAAAAGACGGAAACAACTTCTACAAGTTGTTACAAAACTGTTGTCAAAATCAGCACTCTTAGTAACCAAGAATATTCAGTAAATCCTTCAGGGTGTGATTCATCTGACCTGATGTAGACATCTGTACCTAAACCGGTCACTTCAGGCTCCTTTTATAGTCAGTGCAGAGGCAATCTGTATTTGTCTCTTTCTAAAATAGATGCCTGGAATGGCTGGAGGAAGACACGCTGCCTAAAAACCTGTTTCTCTTAAACCACTGTAATAACTACAGTTGCTAATCCTGGCATATAATATACAACCAAACTTAACGTAACCTCAACAAAGCTATGTGAAATTAATTTGTCATTTAAGGAGCACTTCATATGCCAATGCCATTAAAAAAAAAAAAAAAAAAAAGGAAAAAGAAAAAGAAAGAAAAAATAAAAAGGAAAAGAGACAAAAAAAAAGTCCCAAATGCAGCAATAGGGGTAATAAAAAAAATAAGATGTTGGGAGGAATAAGTAAAGAATGCTGACAAACAGATGATCTCTTGAAAACAGGTTCTTCAAAAAGCTGTTACACTTTCAAATAAATGCTTCAGGATTCTAAGTAATTTAGTTTTACTCTTTTAATTGTCCTCCATTTTCTAAAATGCTCATGGATTCAGAGAAAGAAGAAAATGTAATAAAAATGTAATAATTCTTGTACATTACAAGAAAAGGTACAATGCCAGCAAACTAGGTCCTATTGCTTCTGGCTGTTACTACCTGAACTTGTCCTAGCAGTCTAGTTTTTCCTCCACAGCTTCCACACAGTCTTGACTTTGCTATACTGACTGTCTATACAGAATCCCTATAGCACCTTCATTTTCTCTCTGGTCTTCCAGTCTCTTCTGAAACAGCAGCTTATCTCATCATTGCTAATTTTTCATCTGCTGCAAGGGTTTATCTTTTGACTGTTTACAATGCTGTGATGCACTTTCAAGTGGTGTTTCAATGAAAGCAAGTGATTTAATAGCTTGTTTATTCTATATTGTTTCTAATTTGATTTCTACTATACATCCTTTACAATGTTGGTAGGTTTCATTTTTAAATGTGCGAGTCAATAGAACTTATCTCTTCCCACAGCACCTACAATAATATTAGATTTTATCTTATTGTAAGGAAAACAAAAAAAATGTATCCATGTGGTTATGCCAGTATTTTCCTAAACTAATAAACCAACCATATTCCCTGGCAAGGAATTTAAACTTTGCCAGAAAATTATTGACTCTTCAACTTTTTTTTGAGTTCATGTAAGCACAGAAATGTCAATAACTCTAACTGTAATTCTCAACTATATTCACTAAATGATTTGGTTTGGTTTACATTTATTCTTCTGGGCTAAGAGAAAAAGCAACAAACAACGTCAGACACATGCCAAGTTTCTGCATTCCTGCCACAGCTGTTTCCACCATGGATTCTCTTGATCTGTCCTGACATGTGGCTACAAAACACTGGTGGTGTGTCAGATGTAGGCTAGATAGTGAGGACAAAGATAAGAGTGGGGTCCTGCACCTGGGGAGGAATAACCCCATGCACCAGTACATGTTAGGGGTTGACCTGCTGGAAAGCAGCTTTACAGAGAAGGACTTGGGAGTCCTGGTGGACAAAAGGTTGACTATGAGCCAACAGCTTGCCCTTGGGGCGGAAAAGGCCAATGGTATCCTGGGGTCCATAAGGAAAAGCGTGAGCAGTAGGCTGAGGGAGGTTCTCCTCCCCCTCCACTCTGCCCCGGTGAGCCTGCATCTGGAGTCCTGTGTACAGGTCTGCAATCCCCAGTTTAAGAAGGACAAGAAACTACTGGAGAGCATCCAACAGTGGGCTACAAAGATGATAAGGGGTCTGAAGCTTCATTTCTATGAGGACAGACTGAGGAAGCTGGGTCTGTTCAGCCTGGAGAAGAGAAGGCTGAGAGGGGATCTTACCAATGCTTCTAAATATCTCAAGGACGGGTGTCAAGAGGATGGGACCAGACTCTTCTTGGTGGCGTCCACCCATGGGATGAGGGGCAGCGGGCACAGACTGAAGCACAGGAGGTTCCATCTAAACATGATGTCCTTTACTTGGAGGGTGACCAAGCACTGGAACAAGCTGTCCAGAGAAGTTGTGGAGTCTCCTCTGGAGACACTGAAGACCCACTTGGACACATTCCTGTGTGATCTGCTCTGGGTGACCCTGCTTTAGCAGATGGGTTGGACTGGATGATCTCCAGAGGTCCCTTCCAACCCCAACCATCCTGTGATTCTGTGAAACTGCCCAGCTAAACACTGGAATAGATTACCTAAGGAGATGTGTTGGTTTTTTTAAATAATATTTTGTCAAATATAAGTTTAAACAAATAGTGCCATGAAGACTGTCTGTATGAGTGAGCCTGTTTCAGGACAGACGGATGATCTAGATGAAGCTTTTGTAATCCTTTCCCACTGTACTTCTGAATTCTCTAATACAGGAGTCTATCAACAGTCACATGGTCCAGATTGTATGTTGACACATGATAAAACATAGTCTATAGTCAAATACCAGGCTATCTAAAACTCCCAGTCCTACCCTGAAAAAAAAAAAGAGGAAAAAAATACCTTATCTCAGAACAAAGGAGAGCAAAGATTCCATTGATGTCAATGGGACTGAGTCTGTCTAATCTTGATCCTTCAAGGCTGCAGGTCTCATTGAATTTTAGTGAATGTTTGTGTTCATTAATGTTTTGATATTGGAGGGAAGTAAAACTCCTGTGCTTTTACTTCACCAGCCAGGAGGCATAGTTTCTTCATGCATATTTTCGTGACACATTTGTTTCAGAATTTGAGAAGCTAAGTTACCTTTCAGTAGGTCAGTTTGTAACCACATCAGTTGTGTTTGTACAGCTATTTTTAGGGTTGTCTGCAAAATCAGGCAGCTGAAATTATTTCAATTTAAAACTCAAAAATGCAAAACTTTTCTGGAAGGCTATTTTTAACCTAGATTACTTGAGCGAGCTATGCTATAGCCTGGCCCAGCAACCATTTGTAGTAGCAGAGCTGAGGATGGGCAGTGAGCTGTAGTGCAAAGACAAGAGTGAGTTGTTGGGGCCTTGAGCTAGAGAGATAAGGGGTAAGAACCTCTTGAGCAAATTTCACCACTGGAGAGATCATATTGCGCAGCTCCGTCTCCAGCTCCAGTGCAGACTGGGACCTGCTGCCTCCCCAGTGACAGCACCGCTCGCCTGGTGGGCTCCACCCTGTCTAGGAATGTCTCCACACTGGCCTCAGTCTACACATAAACCAGTCTTGCTTTATTTTTTTTTCTGAGTTGACAATAAACAAGTATCTTGTGACTCACTCACATGTCTGAATTCACTGCTGGGGGAATGATCTGAATACCAAGGCTCCCTTTGAGTTCTGGGTATCTAGGCATAATGATAAAGCACCCATCTTTGACCTCTGTAACATACTCTTTGGCATTAATCTACCACATGATGTGTTTTGTTAACCTTATTCACACGTACCATCTGCCCCACCATCCATTCAGAGCTGCAGACCAAACTGTGTATGAATATATTTTCAATATTCCTCTCAAAGATGGATACTCGAAAGTGGATGGAGCTGAAAAGTGCCTAATAATTGTAAAACAAGCCGATGGCACAAAGTCAACCGAGATTTTCCCCCCAGGTGAATACGCAAATCTGACCAACATCATTTGTGTTCAGGTAAAGGAAGAGGGAGGAACTGGAGACATTGTACTGCAGAGTAGATCATCAAATTAGTCAAGGCAAGTCAGTAAGCAAAATTTTTATTCAAGTCAGCAGTTTTACATGAAGACACTCTTACTGGCCAATATATTTGACTAAAAACAATGCTGGAGACAGAAAGAAGGGTCTTTGTTGTCACATGGCTTATGGTATAGTACAATGATGAACGGGAGGGTGTTTTTCAGGAGAGAGCTATTTTTAGACCTTGGACTATTTTTCCCTTAGAATGGAAAAACTGAAATGTCACAGGCAATTTCCTGCTTTTTAGGTCATTAAAATACTTCAGGACAAAGAGTTTTTGCTTAAAAAATGTAAGTCTGACTGTATAATGTTTAACAGCAAATTGTTTTCTTAAAATAGGAAACCAATGTATGTTAAATTAAAGGTTCCCAGAAGAGATACGTTCTCTGTGAAAATATACCTTTTTTGAAACTGAACTGGGATTCATTTCTTTCTTGCCAACACCTCTATTGTCAGATCCAGTATTGGCTCATAAAAACATATTTTTCAACCAACATATTCCTTTTCTGCTACTCAATTTACACTGTTTCCCTTGTTTGAGAGAGGTGAGATTTTTCAATAATTAGCACAATGTTTTGGAGTGTATTGGTTCTCCATTGTTTTGTCAAAACCAACTATATGCCAGTCAAGAAAATGTAAGTGAATTTCAACAACAGGCAGAAGGTCTGAGTAAAAAGTGATGGGTCAAGTGTTGAAAAAAAAGATGAACAAGAAAGTAGGAATCACATTTCAAAGAGAAGTGAAAATGAACTGAAGGAAAGGAGGAGATAGATGATACCAAAGGCAACACTGCAAAAGAGCAGGGACGGAGCCCACCATCCTCCCATCTAATTGCTCTGGCTTTGGCAAAGTCCTCCTTGATGGCAGTCCCTCAGGTGGGAACCATGTCCTTTTGCAGCACTGAGGACAGCAGGGACCCGAACGACCGAGCACAAGCAGCAGCTGCGTGTGCTGAAGCCCTGTGTGCTGCAGCCCTCTGTTGCCAGGCAGCAAGACAAAGTACTGCACCTATTTTTCCCCCCAATGCATCCATCCTGGGCTGTCGCAGTTGGCAGAGGTTTCTGGGCCATGCCTTGTTGGGCATCACGTTCAGCTGGTCAGCATCAGGCATGCTGGGCTGGATGCTGGGCATCAGCTTCTGAGTAGTGCCCAGCATGGCGTACTGTCACCTCCGTCATCTCCACCAGCACTGCTCAGGTGGGAACTGGGAAACTGAGGAAACTGCAGAGTCTCCAGGGACTTCTGAATAAAGTTCTGTCACAGGGTGTGACCATGAGTCAGTGAAGACATTACCCCCTAGAAACTTTGGTTGCTCAGATGCTCATACCAGGTGCTACGATCCAGGGAGCACTAGGAAAAACCCACAAGCTTTGCTCTAAGAAATATTTATAAGGGCTATGTTCAAAATCCATGTATCAGCTTCTTCCTAGCTGGGAGGATGTTCAAAATGTTTGCTAGTGTATGTCTGGTTATGCCTGCAAGCTGCTATTTCTCTTCTGCAGCGTGCAGCCACCGTGCCTCACTTCCCCTTCTCCACACACCAGCCTGTGGCACAGGAAGCTGGAGCTGCTGCTCCAACCGGGATTACAGCCCTTGTCCTGCCGCCCGCGAGCAGGACCCTTTCTCTGTAACATAAACATGCTATTGTGCTGGATGCCAAGGTTCCTTCTGATAACACAGGCTTCAGATGCCTGTGAGAAATGTGAGGCAGGGCTGCAGGATAAACATAGCAACCCAGTGACTTCATCTGCTCAAGGAGCTCCCTGGGTTCAGCCGTGACTCTTCAGTAGCATTCATAATTTGCTGTTTGAATTCAGGGGAACAGAAATAAGCTATGCAACACGGTATTTTAACCTGAAGAATTATTTCTTATTAACCAACTCTGAAACACCGCTATGTCTTGGTCTGGTAGCTGAGTTCACTTCAGTGTTGCTGATGAGTGTCATTTCTATGTCTTCCGCATAGATGGACTTTGTTTTGTTATTTTCAGAAGTATGTGAATTCAGCATATATTTAACTGGATTTTGCCTACTGCAATCAAATGCTGTATCAATGGAATCTTTACCAAGAGGTACATAAAGGATGCTTTTTAAAATAACATCATTTTAGAGCTGACCTGCACTAGTTCACACAGAGATCATGGCCTACGCTATGCAGGAGGACAGACATGATATTTGCCATGCTTAAGGGTAGCTTTAAATATTATAACCTGTGGTAGGAATAAAATGGGATTATTGAAGTGACTGTACTTTTTAATGTAAGAGTTTCAAACTAATGGGTGTAATACCCTTCTGGCAGGAAGGCACTAAGCACGTGCCAGTTCATCCTGTCTTTCTGTGAGCGCAGACCATGAAAGCATACCCCATAAACCTATCAATGTGATTAGTTGCAAGAGCATTAATGCCTTATCTCCTTGATGCTATTTCTTAGAAATGTTTGTGTCTGCCAGAACATCTCTCTATAAATAGCTTCATTTCTAGTGATAACTCAGGAATTCTGAGACTTACATTTTGCAGCTGTCCATAGTAGACATTGCTTGGTTTGTTAATAGTCCAGAATTCCCAAATGGTCCTGGTGGTATTCCAAGCTGATGCAGACAGTCAATGAAGTTGGTGGCAGCTTTCAGTGCCTCCAAAGTCCTTCTAGCTGCCATGCTCAGTCCAGGCCTTCAAAATTGCTGCTGTGTGCTACTCTCTCTTTTGAAAGGCTGGTCATCAACTCAGCTGAAAAAAATTTGACATCACCTCTATGTACCCTATGCCAGGAGGAGTTTTGTCCACAAATTTCACAAGCTGTGACATGGACATTTAAACAGCAGTCATATGAAGATCATTATTATCGGTCAGAAAAACTTGCTTCCAAGAAAAGTATTGCTTGGTTCTCAGGGACCTAGCACTGCTTTAGATAATCTGTTTTGTTAGTGAAACTTTGTATTTGCTTCAGCAAATGCAAAGTACTCTGGACTAGGTATAACCAAAATGAACCTGAGTGTGAAAAGATAGTTCAGGCTTTTAGCCTGAAATGTGCATCTGACAGGAGTGTGATCATGGAAGTCAAAGGGAATTTAGGGCAGTACTCAGACTCTGGCCTGATTGCTCTTTAATTTTAGTCTAAAAAGGCTAACCTCTGATATGCAGTGTAACTGCCTAAAGACATGCTGTCAAAACTTCTTGGTTCAAGCTAAAGAAAAACTAGAGTTTGAAGAAACTATCAGAAGTCCATACCTACTAAATTACCCCACTATTCTGTTTGCAAATCATGTCGTTTCTATAAAATCTGACAAGGAAATCAAATTCTTTTAAAATGACCTAAATTAAACCCACCCTTGTCATAATGGCTACTCCAACACCTTAAGAAATTGAAAAGATCTTCTTCTTGTCTAAACAACCAATGCGAACTGAAGATCAAGATCAAGACAGAAGAATACATGAGCAGTGAAGGACAAACCATGGGGGAGATAGGAAAAGAGCAACACTGAACAGAAGAACTGTAGAAAAAGGTTGTGAGTGGTAAAGGGGAAGAAAACTGAGCGAATCACTGAGGACAAAACTGTGAGTGAGAGAAACAGGAAAATGTGAATGCAGAAGAGACAAGCAGAAAAGGAAAGCGGGAGGAAGGTGATTTAACAAAGATGGGGAAGAGTAGAGGATAAAATCTGGTTGGAGGTTCAGAAAATACAGGTTTTGTCTGCATAATTCAGTCTTCTACTGAGAACGTGAGAATGGATGGCTTTACTTTATTCTTTACACAAAGAATAACTTACACAAAGAGATAACTCAGCTGGCCTGTGATTTCACGGTTGACTGGGGGCCTAGCAGTCAAACCTGGAAAGCTTAGAGTTGTTACATCTGACAGTGGGGAATACAAATGTCTGCAGATTTATATAACAAATATAAAATATTTTGCGGTGTACATGAGTCTTGGCAGTTCCTGTCCTCATACCAGTATTCATCTGCCTAAGCCTTTCTCAGAAATTAATTTTTGGAGTTATAGGCCTTTGTAAATGCATGCCCAACATCTTATTTAGGCTGACCGACATCTTCATCCTGAGAGGACATATCCATGTTAGTTTCAACTAATAGGTTTCTCTGTCCATTTGCTGCAGTCTGATGAATTATGCTGTAATAGGAAGTTTTAAGCCCAAAGGTGGTTTAACCCATTGTTTACACAAAATCTTAGAAACTGTGCTTAAACACTAGACAGCCAGCAGAAGGAAGGCCAAGGTAATACAGCTTTTTATAAATGCTCTCTCTGATTAATTCAGTGCTGGTGAGTAAACAACAAAAGCAAGAAGTCCCAATGAAAAAGACCTGTTTGTCTTTTAAAGCAGAAACAGTCTACAGCAGAGTGGGTAAACTTGGTGAGACTAGCTTGTGCTTTCAAGCTTTTAGAAATGACAAAAATTTTTATCAGTCCACTTCAGCACATTGGTGACCAATGTCTGGATTAGGAACCACAAAAATGCCATTATCCAGCCCCTGTGGCAAATGACCTAATCACTGTGTGATGGCTTAGACACACAACTGTTAGGAGATGCATTCATGTCTGTGAATTACTCAGAAAATTGTTTGCATTGCTCAGACAACACCTGGATGGCTGAACTAAGGATCAGTGATACAATACTATTCAGAGTGAGCAGTAAGCACGTAGCTGCAGATACCAGCTTGGGTTTAGGACAGGCTGCCTTTTTGCCAAATCATCACTGGGAAAAAAATTATCAGCTGGCATCATAAAATGGAACCAGTTAACATTAGCTCAGAAACTGGGACTAGTCCTATAATAGACATACATCAAGATTAAATATGCTTAAAAACTCTACTAACCTTAGTTCAGCCTCTCAGAGTAACCATCTGGCAATGGGATTTTGAAAAGAAAAATCAACCCACATGTAATTATTGATGTCTGTGCTAATTATTTGAATCTGCTTTTCTGATCACTTGTCAAATTATTTTGCATGGATTATTTTTCCTGTTCTTTTGTTATAGGTATTTCTGATGGGTGATAAATCGCCTATAATTTTTTAAATAATCCAATTGGAATTGCTTTCCATTTGTTAGGGAGGGGTTTGTGTATAGCATTAACACTTCCTGCAGAATGGAAACTGTGGTATATAGAGGATTCTACTTTCAGCTCATCTGTGGTTGTTTTATGGTTACAGACCCTGGAAAGTCCCACATTATTTGAAATAACTCTTCTAACAGTTTTTCCCAATTATGTTATAATCCTCCTGCCTCCACAGAAATCACTGCCAACGAAGACTGCCCTATGCCAACTGCTGCCATGGAGATAGCGCTGATATGCTTGGGCCTCTTTGCTCTGTGGAATATCTCCAACAAAGGGCTTAAAAAATATATTGCATTTTGTCTTGTGGGAGGAATCCTAAACAACATTCCCAGCAATGCTGGTTCGATGCCAGTAATCTTGAGTTCAATTAGTATTTAAAAATCACTGCATTACTTTTTTATCCTGAATTCAAATTCTCCTCCAACATAGGAGGAGGGTTCTTCCTCAGGAAGCTGGGGATGCTGTTTCTCTGGGTTTCACTTTTGCCATTACGCCATGCTTAAGTGAGGTCTTAATGATCTTTGGCAGATATTTTTGTATCAGGTACATCCTACCAATAAAACAAAACAGTCCAAATTTGGGCTTTTGCAAACAACAGAAGAAAACTCTTCCTGTTGACTCAGAACAAACCTGTCCTTGTAGATCTAGGTTATCAACTGATTCATGGTGCTCAAATGAAGTATTTGTTACCAATAGCTGCTCTGGGACTGTTTGTGTGAAATACCTTGCATTATTAAAATAACTTTTGCGACAAAAATCTGAGACCAACCTCTCTCACCTTGCTGCTGGATATCCTCCATGGCAAAACTGAACATATCTAAGGGCTAGCATGGTTCATTCAGCAATTTGTGGGAAAATCTTTATGTTTAGTTTGTCTAGCCAGTTGACGTGTCTAGCTAGCATCTTTAAAACAAACATTTCATAAAAATCTCTCAAAACCGAATAAAAAAGAGAAGGGTATCTGTGCTTGGCAGAAGATGGAAAGGCACCTCATGTTATGCTGTTTTCAGGCTTTAATAAGCTTTGGCCTCTTACCTGTCGTTTTCATTAAAGTTATTTACATTACTCACTTAAATATATGATATCTACAGTGTGGGTAGGCAAATTCTGTCACTTGTCACACAGGTGTCGCACCTGTATAATTGGGAAGAGAAACCAGCTCTGGGTGTCCTCTAGTAAGTGCTGTCTCCCACTGCCTCCTGCAGGATTTTATCCCCTACAGAGGCCACATGTTGGCCTGACCTCACCAAATTCCAGTCTGATACCGGCAGGCATATACAAACACCAAAAGACTGAATTCCTTTATGTTGTTTAAGTTAATGGACGGTGATATTTTTCATTTTGGACTCAGCATCTCACTACATTGTCTTTGAAAATAATTATTAATGTTGATTGACAAAGTTATAAGCTATAGCGATGTGAGGAATTGTTTAGCTATACAGCTGGTATCTACTTTCAGCTGCCGCCTTCTCTGTCAAGTTGTGCCTTTATTAAAATTAAAAAGGTCTTAAAAATGAAAGAAAGAGTAGCTGTTTGTTTTCTTTATAAACGTCTTGTTCATGTGCACGCTTTCTACTTCTTAATGTCCTAGGAAGCAAATGTCCTTTGGGAAGCAATACTTGATGCATAAACTTGTTGTGGCCCTACATAAAAGCAAGTAAATCCTACATTTAAAAGCACAAGAAATTTATAGGGAGTGCTCTTTACAAGAAAGGAGTGCAAATGCAGGAAATGTCCTCAAATGGGCAAATTTGACAAGACTGGGTTGGGGACGTATTGTTCACAATGACCATATCAAATATTTGCAGGTTTTTAGGCTAGCTTTACTTTCCATGGCTTAACTCATGCATATGTCCACAGTCATAACTTTGTGTTTATTTTCACTTTTCAGAATGTATGAAAATTAGAAAAATTAGAATAATCTTTGTCTCTCTGGAAAGGGATTGTGGTTTTGTGCATTGTCACTAAGATCATGTGGTTTCTTCAGGGCTGCCCTGAATGCATAGAATCATAGAATGTTAGGGATTGGAAGGGACCTCGAAAGATCATCCAGTTCAGTCCCCCTGCCGGAGCAGGAACACCTGGATGAGGCTACACAGGAATGTGTCAAGGCGGGTTTTGAATGTCTCCAGAGTAGGAGACTCCACAACCTCCCTGGGCAGCCTGTTCCAGTGCTCTGTCACCCTCACTGAGAAGAAGTTTCTTCTCAAGTTTAAGTGGAACCTCTTATGTTCCAGTTTGTACCCATTACCCCTTGTCCTACCATTGTTTGTCACCGAGAAGAGCCTGGCTCCATCCTCGTGACACTCACCCTTTGTATATTTATAAACATTAATAAGGTCACCCCTCAGTCTCCTCCAAACTAAAGAGCCCCAGCTCCCTCAGTCTTTCCTCATAAGGGATATGCTCCACTTCCTTAATCATCTTCGTTGCCCTACGCTGGACTCTCCTCAGCAGTTCCCTGTCCTTCTTGAACTGAGGGGCCCAGAACTGGACACAATATTCCAGGTGTGGTCTCACCAGGGCAGAGTAGAGGGGAAGGAGAACCTCTCTCGACCTACTAACCACTCCCCTTGTAATACACCCCAGGATGCCATTGGCCCTCTTGGCCACAAGGGCACATGGTCATCCTGCTGTCCACCAGGATCCCCAGGTCCCTTTCCCCTACACTGCTCTCTAATAGGTCATTCCCCAACTTATACTGGAACCTGGAGTTGTTTCTGCCCAGATGCAAGACTCTACATTTGCCCTTGTTATATTTCATTAAGTTTTTTCCCGCCCAACTCTCCAGCCTGTCCAGGTCTCACTGGATGGCAGCACAGACTTCTGGTGTGTCAGCCACTCCTCCCAGCTTAGTGTCATCAGCAAACTTGCTGATAGTACACTTTAGTCCCTCATCCAAGTCATTGATGAATATATTGAATAGTACTGGCCCCAGCACCGACCCTTGAGGCACTGCACTAGATACAGGCCTCCAACCAGACTCTGCCCCATTTACCACGACTAATGCATGTGCAAGGGGGCTGCAGAAGAGGGCACAAGGAACCTTAGGCAGCATGGTTGTGAGCCCATTGTACCTGCCTTGCTTGTTTTTGCAGCAAAGTCACAACCCTGGTCTTCATAATAAATGAAAAGGGGGTAGGTTTAGGACTTCCCTTTTCTTTCCTTTAACTGAACTTGCAAGGCGAGGTACACAGCTGCCAACACTTCACTAAGAAAACCAGCTGGGAGTTCAGTAGGTGGGCATGAGGATGCACGTATAATTACCCTGACATACCCAGAACATGGCAAACTTTGTTGTAAATGTGCAGATCAATGAAAAGTAACACACGTTGCATATGACTAGCACCATTGTTTTGTACTGTAGAGAGGTTTCGGTAAGTGTTAACTTGCTGCAGTTTTGAGAAAGCTAAATCAGAAGAGTCACACTAAATATGCACTAGATGAGACACCCAGTGTTTTCAGAGGGTCAGTGGGTATGGCCATTCTGTTGGTGAGGGCTCTTATGCCTTTAAAAGGGATTCATTCTCATGGGCAGCCATGGAAAGTAAGTGTCATGATCTTATCAGGATCTCCCACTCCCCTTATCTGAATGCAGAGCATTTGGAGTTTGGTTTTACAATCACAGCTTTGCCTGCACTGACCCGCTGTGCTGGTAGACATTGGGGCTTGCAGTTCTCCACAGGCCACAACTGCACTTCAGAGCTCCCATGAGGCCCATCAACATCTCACTTCACTGACCAGGATGTTGTGACTCCAGCTGACGGCCAGCAGTCTCAGCCATGCACTTCTGCATCTAAAAGTTTTGCACCTACTCCTGGTTATCCTGACATACCCTGGGGGAAAGCAGTTTCCCAAAAGTCATTATCTGGGCCTTCCTTCTCAGAAAAAAGAAGACCCAGGAGGGTCAGTTCATTTGGGATGTCCCTCCAGGGTTTGCCTGGGAGCTGATGGTGACAGTAAGCCCACAGTTCCTTCCCTGGGGCATTTCTGTTTTGAACAAAAAACAGACTCAGGGTCATGAAAAAGGAGTGGACAGCCTGCAATGCTCACTTGTGAATGAGACAAAGCAGAAGCAAGGCAGGAGTATCTGCAGAGACGGAATTAAAGGTTGCTATCATATGCAAGGCTTTATATTATGGAAGCAATGGTGTCAGGGGCAGTGAGCCAGTAACATTGCTTGTGAAAGGCAGACACAAGGACTACATGGGGCATGCTATGGTGGCCTGCTGAGGGGTCTGCAGTTGAGAAAGCAAAGTTTTCCTCGAAATAGAATCAGGTTAGAATAGTTTTGGCTGGAAGGGGCCTTCAAAGGTCATCTAGTCCAACCCCCCTGCAATGAGCAGGGACATCTTCAACTAGATCAGGTTGCTCAGAGCCCCGTCCAGCCTGGCCTGGAATGTTTCCAGCCATATATACGATTAATAATTGGGATGTTCAGCCCAGGAAAAATAGACAGGTCTGAGAGAAATACCTACGGAAAGGATGTAGTGTAAATCTTAGGGGCCCCTGGCGTCCTCAGCACCCTCAGCTTTGATTGACCGCTCTCCCATCGAGCGCCGTGCCGTGATAGGCTCAGAACTGCAGCACTGCCGAGCTCGCTGGAGGACCGACATGGCTTCTTGCCCCCTCCACTACCCACCCCCCCAAAACAAACCAAACCAAAACTAAACAAGAAAAATATACTGAAAATTGTCAGGCGTCTGCCGGAGAACTGAGGGCAGCACAACCTGCCGGCGTGCCCGGAGCAGCCCGGGGGGGACGAACGGCCCTCCGTGCCGCGCTGCCGGCAGGCGGCAGGGGGCGCCCGGGTGCAGCGGCGGGGCGGGACGGCCGCTGCCGGGGTGGGAAGCGGCTGCCGCAGCCGCCGAACGCCTGTGTTCCGGCTGGGGCACGGCGGTGCTGCCTGTGCCCGCCACTCACAGCCCGGCGCCGAAGCCCGCCTGGAGAAGCTACGGTTCAGAGAAGGGCGACGAAGCTGGTGAGGGGTCTGAAGCACAAGCCTGATGAGGAGCGGCTGAGGGAACTGGGGCTGTTCAGCCTGGAGAAAAGGAGGCTGAGGGGAGACCTGATTGCTGTCTACAACTACATGAAAGGAGGTTGTAGCATGGAGGGGGTTGGTCTCTTCTCCCAAGTAGCAAGTGATAGGACAAGAGGAAATGGCCTCACGTTGCACCAGGGGAGGTTCAGATTTGATATTACGAAAGATTTCTTCATTAAAATGGTTCTCAGGCATTGGAACAGGCTGCCCAGGGTAGAGTCACCATCCCTAGTGATGTTTAAAAGATGTGTAGATGAGGTTCTTAAGGAAATGGTTTAGTGCTGGTGTTGGGTTAACAGTTGGACTCGATGGTCTTGTGAGTTTCTTCCAACCAGAAATGACTCTATGATTCTAAGAAGGGAAGTGGATTTAACCATTGATATCCATGCCTGTGGTGGGCATTGTAACAAAGCACTACACTGGCAGCACGCACCACGAAGAGCAAATAAATTACTTTGTGGTGGTTTTGTTCTCCCTGTTCAGGCCTGGCAGACCAGTACAGTCCACATGGGAAGGAAAGACATGAGGACATTCATGGAGAAGACATGGAAAGACATGAAGACATTCGGGCTAGACATGAAGAAGAAATTTTTCACAATGAGGGTGGTAAAACACTGGCCCAGGTTGCCCAGAGAGTTGGTAGATGCACCATCCCTGGAGACATTCCAGGCCAGGCTGGATGGGACTCTGAGCAACCTGATCTAGTTGACGATGTCCCTGCTCATTGCAGGGAGGTTGGACTAGATGCCCTTTGAAGGTCCCTTCCAACCCAAACTATTCCATAATTCTATGAAAGTAGCTCTTTCTTTGGCCCAGATGGAGAATGATGGAGATGTGCTTCCAACCAGCTTCTACTTCCTGGGCTACCTCTGGGTAACAAGAGGCAGACCTGATTCATTCCTGGAGAGCTTCGGCTGGAAGTCCTGCTCCAAATACTCTCCCTCAGAAGGCTGCCTCTCCCCACTGTCTGCAAACAGAACAGGGGGAGCGCAGAGTGCTCGTCCAGACAGAGGATGTTTTCAAGGTGACTTATTGTAACCCCCCACCACACATCCCTGGAGAAGACAAGGCAGCATGTGAGCGTGCATCAATGGAGGTGTCCAAGAGTGACTGTCAGGAATGTTTCTCAGGAGATGCATGGCCAAGGCGCTGGAGAGCTGGTTTTGATGCAGGACAGATGAGATAATCCCTCTGCATGCGTGTAGCCCTTTTTCTCATAATTCCAGTAGTTTAATTAATACCTTCCATATTTTCTTTTTTCTTTTTTTTTTCCCCCCATTCCTTGTATTGTTTCATTGAATTTTTGTAGCATATAATGCAAGGTGTATTAGTTGTATTCACGCAATAAAGTTTTTTTTCCTATCATACATAGTTTAATAAACTTGAACTGTATATTTTTTTCCTTTGAACACAGTGACATTTTTTACTATTGATGTTCACAAAGTGTCTCTTGAGGCCAACTTTAGAATCTGCAGGAAGGGAATAACGATGCCCCTGCTTCCTTAACTTTTTTTTTTTTCTGACATAGCAATACATTTTGTCCTGCTCCACTGACTTAGAAGTTCTAGCACTTCTAGAAAATCAGTTTCAGAAATTCATCTGACTCCAGTTATACAGGACTGATCCCATGAAGCGTGTTGAACCATGCGATATTGGCATGCTGTATTCAGCTGGAGCCCTCCTAGGGTGCTTGCTCTGTTCCCACACTGCACGATGCTGCTGTGGTATGGTAAAAGGATGTTAGTGTTACTTGAAAAACATATGTTCCCATACTACAAGAGAAGATACTGCTATGTGTATATCACAGGCAGAATTAAATTTACATGTAAGGTTTCCAAAGTTCTACTTAGTTACTTTGAGAATGAAGCTTAGAGGAATGGGTCAAGTTCAGGACCAGCACCATGCCATAGTGGTGTTTTAGTTTTCCTGGAAACTGCAGTTGAGTACAGCAACATGGTAGGACACTCTGTCTGCTGCAGCCTGGGCTGACTGTCACTTTTGTGATAATTCATTGATATAGCTACAAAGGATATGTTTACCTTAGAGCAACTCTTTTTTTTTTTTTAGTGACTAAATTATATTACCGTGGCAATAATGATGATGATTGTGAAAGACTTTTTTTCTTTCTCAGTTTTTAAGGCAGAAACACAATCTTAATCTTCTGAAGAGCTTAGTTTCCTACTGATTAAGAGGTTTTTCTCATTTCTCTGTAGTTTTCCTGGTGCTTGGCATTGTTTGGTAATATCTGCTCCATGGTGCTGCCACATCTCTGACAGTTCAGGGAAGCAGACATTAAAAAAAAAGTGTGCTAAGAAACACACTGTGTATGCCATGCCAAACTCTTACGAATGTTTCAGGTTGTTCGCATTTTAATCTGGCTGATGAAGTCAATCTGGAGGAGGGCCTGGACAGGCAGTGATGAGATGTTTGGATTCAGTTTCAAGGCAAACCAGCAAATTACCCTTCTTATACCAGTAAAAGGAAACCGACCTGAGGAGCCTTCTGGTAAAGGCTTCCTTCCTTTGCAGAATTTATAGAAAGAAGAAAAAATAGCTTTTTATGTAAAAATAACTTGTGGTTCTCTCACAGATGCAACTATAATAGAAAGAGCCTTGACCAGGTAGGAAACACCTGATTTTTAATATTGTCTCTACTTTGAAATCTGTCATTCAAGTATGTGGGTAGCAGAATAGGACATCCACTTTAAAAATGATGATAAACATTCAGAAATATTTATATAATCGGATCTTACAGAACTAAGATAACACAACAGTGCAGAAATCTTAGAACTACCAAAGGCAGCTAATAAGTTGCTCTTTGCTCTACCATTTAATCACAGGCTACTTGAGCTGGTGTAATTCCACACTGATTTAAGGAAGCTGGGAGGAGAGGCCAGCGGTATAGTGAGCTGCACTCATGCTGTGCTGGGATTTTTCAAAAGATTTAAGGGTGATTGGTGCTTTACTGCTTCTGACCAGAAGCTTTTCTTTTTCTTTGACTGAAAGTCAGTATTTGACACCTAAATCTTTACATTCCCTTCCATTTCAGCTTTCCGGTTTTTATTTAAACAAAAAACTGCAAATTCAACTGGGGTGGAAAAAGGAAACTCCTTAGCAGGTAATATTGGTAGGTAACATGAGACAGAACGCAAAAACTAGCTATGCAAGACTTATGCTGCTCCAAAAATGAATGGTGCTACACCTAATTAAACTCGGATGCTGTCATGACAACTCTCATTTGGATAAGCATTACTCATAAATTGACTTTCTAATAAAGATCTACAAAGCTGGAAAGAAATTGCAATGCTGTGCAGCAAGAGGGAGTATTTGCATGTATGTAAGTATGTGTTGTGCCCTGCCTAGTAGCATAAACATTTTTTCTGGCTGAAAATTTTCAGGCTTGGGCTGGGTTCCAAAATAGATTGAGATGGAAAGAAGGAATTTAAAGTAACATTCATTCTGGGAAAAGATTTTAGACCTCTATATAGGCAGCTTTCAGTAAATACAATTTTATGAAAGATGACACAACATGTAATATGAAATACTGAATAAAAACAACAGACAGAATCAGGAAAAAGGTAGAACTTGTATTTTTTGCTCATAATTTTAAAAAATGGGTTGGTCACCAAAATGCAAATGCCCTGTGAGTGAGCAGCTCCATGGATATGAACATGTAAAGTTCCTACTGAACAAGTTGCAGGACTGTGACCAACATTGCAAACACATGCAGATTTTATTCTCTTACAACCAGGAAATAAAACCCCACAATCAGTTTTAGTAATTAAATTGGTTTACTTTGAATTGGGCTGTTTATTATGATAATAATTAATGCATTGGTATTTACTTCAGTGCTGCTGTAAGAATCAGTTTGTCAGTTTAGCTTTTATAACGACTTCTGAATGTTTCCTTGTAATACAAGTTATTTCCTTTGAAAAGATAGCTGGTTTCTCTTCATGGTTACCATGGTGGCTTTTAACCTGCAGTACCATGGGCAAGCAAACTGGAGGCTGTGGTGTGTGAATCAGACTTCTGTCTCTGCCTCTGGCATCGTTTGGGTAGGAATAAGGAAAACCTGTTTCCCTCCCAACTAGAAGTGTCTGTTGAATATTAGGCAGTGTGCTGTCTTGATTTTCATGTCAATGAAATATTCTTCCCTCTAGAAATGTGTCTTGTTCAGATGCTCGTGTTCTGCGCATGTTTCACAGGAAGATTAGGAATGCTTTTCACCTTCTGCTCATAGAAGATATTTATGGAAACATTTCTCAAAGACCAGTTGGAGGTGAACACGTGAGGCAGGAGGAATGTCATTACGTCTTTTCAGGCCTCTGCCTCTCGGTCTCTGCGAGCTGGAATTTCTATTCTGTGGTAAACAATGGAAGTATCTCCTTTCCTCCTCCTTTCCGCCTGCCCTTCATCCCAGCCAGGCAGGAAACCGGGTTTGCTCCACCTCTCGGGACACTGCACGGCTTTGTGCTGCTTGCACAGGGGATCTTTCTTCTCTTTCTCCAATAACCTGCGGAGTCTTCTGTCGAGAGAAATACTGTGATTGCGCCACCTTAGCTGTCAATCAATGGGGCATACTCGGTGCCAGCAAGAAGCTCTTTGGCTTGGAATCACATATGTATGGCTAATATTTGAGTTAGCTGCGAACAAATAAAGCTGATGGTTGGAAGTCACAGAAAGAAAACTGTTGTTTTTGTTAACTGGCTAAAATTTGCAAGGATTTGGCAATGTGATTGCCAGCTGCTCCAGCCTGCAATTGAGGTGACCTTCTCTTTGTATATAAACATTAGTCATTTACTAAAGAATGTAAAAAACAGGTGTTCAGTGTTCACTGGTAATGTGTTCTTTTAACGGGTTGCTGTAAGACAGCACCTGACATAGAACAATTCCTTATATTCCTGTTGTTATTAACATAAACACACTGGTACTGTTACTTATGCAGTGCCATTGGTATGCATCATACTGAAAAGATAAACAAAATGACAGATGCCTAAGCCAGATGAAATTACAATTAACCTAATGACAGATAAAAATAAAGAAAGTGTGGCAGGAGAATGTGAAAGAACACAAAAATCACTGCAAGCTACATTTGCATTTTGTGTGTGTGTGTGTTTGGTTTTGTTTGTTTTGTTTTGTTTTGTTTTAAGAAGGCAGTTCTGCATTTTGTGGTGAATAGGGGAAGTGAAGGTTGAAGCTGCAAACTAATGGAGGGAAATTTGGCTTCAGACATGACTCTTTATAGAAAGAGTTTGATATGCAGGAGTGCTTTATTGCACAGGGTAAGAGAAGATATTGAAAACAAGAAATTTGCATGGAAAAAATCACAGTGATTTGTGGAAGAAGTGCATTAAGCTGTCTTCTGAAGGTGTGCCCTCTGGAGAGATTTAAACTTAAACTTCCTACCAGCTCTAAAACATAGCAGGACTTCTGATACTGTGGCCCTGTCTACACTCAAACCTACCCATTTTGTTTAAACAACCAGGAACAGATTTCATCAGATCATTTCAAATTTATGGCTAGACAAGTCCAAATTAAGAAAGCAGTTAAATAAAACACTGCTTTAAATAAATAAAAAGGAGAATGTATTATATTAATAATAGGTACACTTTTTTCTACAGAAGGTTTTAAATTTTTTTTAGATGGGGAACACAGAGTCATTTGCATGTAGCTGCCTTGGCAGACAAAAGGCTTTCTAAATCAAAATCAGACCTTCCTGCCTTTCAACCCACCAAGTACCCGCCAAGACTGAGATTCACCCAGCTGGCTGCCGCCTGGTGCTGCCCTGCAGCCAGACTGCTGGGTCATGAAATCATAAAACAGCTTGGGTTGGAAGGGACTTTCAAGGGTCGTCTAGTCCACCACCCCTGCAATGAGCAGGGACATCTTCAACTAGATCAGGTTGTTCAGAGGCCGGTCCAGCCTGGCCTGGAATGTCTCCAGGGATGGGGCATCTACCACCTCTCTGGGCAACCTGGGCCAGTGTTTCACCACCATCATCGTAAAAAACTTCTTCCTCATGTCTAGCCCGAATCTCCCCTCTTTTAACTTAAAGCCATTACCCCTGGTCCTATAGCAACAGGCCCTGCTAAAAAGTCTGTCCCCATCTCTCTTATAAGACCCCTTTAGGAACTGAAAGGCCACATTAAGGTCTCCCTGGAGCCAGGTCATGACTTGCAGCTCAGGTCCTGCTCTCACATCCCCGATGGAGCTTTTTTGTTCCCCACCTTGCTCCTGGGGGCACAAGGCAAAGGAATGGGGGATACACAGCAGCGGGGAACATCACCTTTCTGCATGGTGCAGGGAGCAGGCTCTTGCTCACAGGCGCTTCATTCAGTGGGATATCACTGGAGCTGGGCCTATTCGCATTGGTTAGCATGTAACAGCTGCATTGAGGAATGATTTGTTCAAGTCACACCTTCACGTGATGTGAGACATGCACGTTTCATGTATGTTGACTATACCGCGACAACAGACTGTCCTTTCTCATGGCAGTCGCAATGGGATGATGTGATTTCTGTCACACTTGGAAAACACAGCATAGCTCTAAACTGAAGACAGTGGACTTTTTTTTCTCCCAGGTATAAGGAGGATGCTAAAACTGAGAATGAAGAAACTGTGGTTGCTAATTATGCTAATTATGGGCTAGCGTTTAAGAATGGTAGGATCCGGTTCTGCTGAAGAAGGAGCTTGAAAAGTCAGGATAGACACGCATAAGGAAAGTGCGAAACAGTATTAGTCAGTGTAATACACAGTAATGCGCACTGGCAGTCCAACTGCAGTCAGATTGTGTGCAGATATCATCTAATTGTGTTTGGAGGATTAGTGGGGTAGCTTTGAAGATATTACCAAAGCACTCCTCCTCTTCAAGGTAAGTTACATGGGAATGACACACATTCAAAAAAACAATGATCCAAAGAAAAAGTAATTTGCATACATGTATAGTAGTCACAACTACATTTTTAATGGAGGAGACAGACAACGACCTAAAAGTGGCAAATTTTTTAAAAGCTTAAGTTCTTCCAAAAGAGTGTGAACGGCTCAGCTGGGGGTGAGCCATCAAGCAGCATCCTAGCACAGCTAAAACATTATTCTGCCCTTGTGACAGTTTAATTTTCTTTTTGTCACAAATTGTCATAGCATCCCAGCCAAAATAATTGGAATTTTTTCCATTGTGCATGAAGCATTTTTACACAATAATTCCATCTATTCTTAGCAAGATGATCTTTGGTGTGAATTCTGTCTATTGTTAGAAAGTGTTTTTGAGAAAATGTGATTCTAATCTTGTGGCTTTTTGCCTTGATATGAAGAGAGTTACTACCAAATATGCAGTCATATCTTTTGTTAATAAAAAAGTTACAGGATCTATTAATAGAAGAGTAATAAATAATGGTGGGGGGGAGGGGGAGGATTATATGTCATTTTACTTCTAGTAAAAAGATACTCCCAAAGGGTAATGACATTAGGAAAATTAGCTGCTATTAACCTAGTTCATATACAGTCTGTCTCGTAGAAAAAAAAAATGCATTGGAATAACCTCTGTGGAAAGGAAAATGTCATTTACAAGTTTTTTCCAGGCAAAAGAAAAATTCTACTAAGCCCTAAAGCAAACCACTAACGTATGCTTCAAGGGGCATATTTTGTACAATGTGGTCCTAAAACACTGTTGTAATGTTGACAGCCACAGCAAAGAGAAACCACAATCAGAAATCTCGCATTGGAAAAGAGAATGCCACCTGAAGTGGTCATGGCTCATTTTCTAAACTTTCTTTTATTCTCACAGCAGAACACAGGACATCCTATATATGCTGACCAAGACTTAGGCAGAGCTAGTGGTCACAGAAAAGCGCATTCTAATAATGTATGCCAGCTGGATGGCAACAGGAAGGTCCGATGGATTACTATAGCTTTCATGCACACAGTTATCATGTTCTGAATAGCATTGTACATTAATGCTTTCTTTTTCTTTCCTTTTTTCTTTTTTTTCCTCTCTTTTTTTTTTTTTTTTCCTCTGTATGACCTCCCTCTTTTTCTATCAAATCTGATAATGAGATTAAATCAGTATAATCCATAATCTTCAGTTTAGGTATAGACTTAAATTCTGTCTCTCCAGACTTATGGCATATCACACACACCGGTTTTGGGTTGGGTTGGGTTGGTTTGGGTTTTGTGTTGATTCAATTCCATGTAACACTTAATGGCCTGCAGATTTATTTTCTCCCAGTCACATCAGCAAAAGTGGTGTCTGAGATCTACAAACAAAGGAACAGTTCAGTAGGCAGCTCACCTCTTCAGGACAGCCAGGCTTGGAAGCTGTGGGCAGGGCAGCCCCCTTTCCATCTTTCGACTGGATGTCTGCAGGATTCTGGCAACTGCTGAAAGGAAAAAGCAGCAGTCCCTCAACTTTCCCCCATGGAAATTTCCCTCTGGCAATCCCCACATCAGAGCTTGTGAAGGAAACACAGGCCCTTGGACCTGCAGAGCTGAAAGTCAGTGGCACTCGTCAGTGCCATGCTGGTCATCCAGGACTGTCTCCTCAGCTTCATACTCAGTGTCGTTTTAAACCTTTTAGCTTTGGTTTTGACAGAACCTTGCATTTTTCGTTTTTGTGTCCCAAAAGCTGGAAGTGTTTAGTGAAAGAGGCAAGACACTGTGCAAAGAGAAAGTCTGGTGATTAAATCAGCTGCCTCCGGCTCCGGAGAACTGGGTTGTAGCCCTGACATTACCACAAAATTCTTCATTCTTGGTGATGATGGGCAGCTGCTTCAGGCAATTCAAAGTGTGTAACTTGGATGTAAAAATCCAGAGCTTCCAAAGCGAGATGCCCACGTTGCTTGTATACAGAGGAAAATACATTCACTTTTCTAGAGGGGCATAGAAAAGAAGCTCGCTCTGCTTGGAGCCAGATCAAATCTTCAGCGTTACGTTGACATGACACGAGGATTAACTCAGCACAGATCTCACCAGCACCAAACTGGTCTGAGGGTACTCACCTGGACATAAGGATTTTTCTGTGCAGAAGAGGCATTGGATCAAGTAATCAATTAAAAACTAGATTTTTAACTCTGTGCCAGATGGCTCTGTTTAGTGACAGAAGCTCACTGCTGGATGCTGCTCTTAACACAGTGAGCTCAGCAGATACTTTGCCTTAGGTTGTATCATTGCTATACCAAGTATAGCAATATGGTTTTTACAGTACTAGGCGTTACAGAAACTTACAGATTTTCCTGTAGGAAAGGTAAAATAAAGGAAAAGAGCCTTGATTTTACAAGTCAGATTTTAAAAGGCTGAGAGATTTCAGAATTACATTTTAAAAGCCAATTACAGGGTTTTAAACAATGGAAAAAATTCCAATCAGCCAAAAGAATAATTTAAACTTTCCTTAACATTGTATGTGATCCACTGAGAATATTAATCCTTCCACATTTAAAAAATAATCTCTGGGGTCAGTTTAAATGTAAACATTCATGTAAACTTGAAAAGAACTTGAGGATATCTCCATTTTAAAATCTCTCAGAGTACAAGGAAGTCTTTTGTCTAGGTAATTTGCCTAGCTAGCTTTGGTGAGATGACGTTCACTAAGGGATGATGGAGGACAAAACTACAAAGGACAATCATCAAACTAATTTTGCTTATTTTTATTTCGCTGTTTTAAACATTAGAAATTCTTTGCATATATCCTGCATCTAGCAATGATCTGTTACACCACTATAAAATATTGACTTGATTTCTGAGGGCATAATTGCCTTAAAAGAACAATATCCATCCATCTGGGTTGGCAGTGCTGTCCAGAATAAATGAAAAAGAAAACAGAAAAACCCAAAACCCAACAAAAAAGAAAGAAGAAAAAAATCCCTGAATAATATCAGTGATTGCTGTATGAGAGGAACTATTCTGTTTATGAATGTAATACTCCTATAACATTAATGTAATAGTAGTGTTTTTCTGATATGGGTATGCTGGGGAATTCTGTAAAGAATTCTGCTTTGCTGGTATAGCCTCTGGGGGTTCTGAGATTCAGTACTTTCACAGACATCCACCACACATGCAACATGCACTGAAGGCTAAAATAAACCATTGAATTGTATTTTTTCCTTTGTTTCAGAAAGAACAGACTACTGTGGACTATTCTGCGGCCCTGTTTTCTAATTTCTTGGTCCGTCATCATGGTGAGTGAGGGGCAATAATCACTTCAGTCCAAGCTGAAGGAAGAAGAGATTTCTTCCTCCATAAAGCTGGGAATATCACAGAAAACACATCATGGCAAGAATGGAGGGGGGATATGATGCATCTGCATGGAGAAAACAGAAAAACATCAGAGTTTCCTTTAGCACAACAGATTGGAGGCATCAACTGGTGACAGCACAAAGGTTCAAAACAAAAGGTAATACTTCTCAAAGTGCATAGATAAAGATCTTTGCTATATATATTGTGGATGCTAAAACAATCTGATGAATTCAATAAAGAAAAGCTCTTGGGAGCTGATGAGTACAAGGATTACAGCTCTGGGCCAGAACATTCTGAGCTGGAATTCACTGGAGATTGGAAGACGGTTCTTGAAAAATATCACTATATGTCTGATTTGTCCTCATACTATTCTGGGCAGCTGGTAACGGCCACCATTAGAAACACAGTACTGGGCTGGATGGACTCTAGTTTGACCTGATACAATTATTCTCATGTTACAGAGGTTTTACAGCATGTTTCCAGTATCCAAATCACAACAAGTGTTATTCTCATATTACTGAACTGGAATGTATACTTACTAGAACACATGTGAACTGATATGTTTCTTCAGATGGGAAAAAAAAAAACGTTGCGGGGGGTTGTTTTGTGTTATTTCTTTCCCTAAGAGCATGCAATGCCACAGACAATACATCTTTGGATGAAAATGAAAAATGAACTGCAATAATGTGCTTTTGTAAAGCAAAATTGGGCATATTCTGCACAGCAAACATCTTGTGTTGGAATAAATATCTCTCTGATGATGTCAATGTGAGAACAAGCACTACAGTGTTGGAGTAATTGGGAGTCATGGAGCGAACGTGCTGGGGAATCCTGCAGAAAGCCTATAAATGGTAATTTATCTAGGAAGTTCTCTCTCTTTTTTTTTTTTTTAAAAAAAAAAAGCTTTATGCAGGAGAGTGAATATATTTACCATCTTTCAAATGCACACACGAGACATTCAGGCCTCCAGGCCATCCACTCTGTCCCAGGGGTACTCCTTGCTGTGGGGTGGCACAGCACCTGCTGGCTCTGAGGCCAGGAGGCAGAAAACTGTGTCCTCTTGGGGATGAAATATGGTAGGCTGTGGTCACTGGGTAGATAAAACCATGCCAGCATGACAGGTTTATTTGAAAAATCTAACAGGACAAATAACTTTCCTTTAAGTATAAAGTGAAACAAAACTCTGGAAGATAATTTTTTTCCCTCCAAGTTAAATTAACTAGCATTTGAAAACATCAAGCTAACGTCAACTGATTATTTTTTTAGAGAAGTTGCCTTACAGCAACTTGTAACAAGTAACACAAAATTTCCATTGCAGTCACTGAAGTTAGTATAATATGTGGTAAATACAGTACAAAAAGCAAATTATAATCTGGCAGTTGAAATTTATTTTTGTGTGCTGGAGTTCACAGTTCTCTCTGTTCACATCTCCACAGGTTCTCCCACCATCTTGTCCTCCAGCCTTTGGGTCAGTTCCACCCTCTTTTCCACCACACCGTTTCACTTTGGGCACAGGACAAATCTGAGCTGAGACTGAATATGTTTCTTAACAGTCTTTTTAAAATAAAAGTTAACAGCAGTGTGAACAGTGAGGCAAAATGAATAATAACATGCCAGTACACAGTCATACTGCAAATGGTTTGAATCATTAAAGTGTTCTTGGTCCTCTGTGGCCAATTGCTAAGACCTGGATCGAGAAGGAAAAAACAATTGTATTCTGCCAGGAGAAGCTGTTAAATTCCTGTGAGTGGATGTGGTCCTGACTTAATTACCACTTCCAGAAGCCTATTTATAGTTGTCTGGGAAAGCACTTAAGTGAAATAGGCTTAAGTTTGCAAATAGAATAAGTGGGTGAGTATTCACTGTGAAGACAGAGATGAGAGAGAGGTGACTGTCACGTAACCACCCCCTACCCTTTCAAGCCCTGTGGTGGGATGTTAGAGCAGGAGGTTTTTATTGACTGAATTATCTTGATGACTCATTAGATCCCTACAGAGAATTTAAAAAGTCTAAAATTTTAAATGTTGTGCAATTTATACACAGGACTTCACAAAGAGCTTCAGACTTGAAAGCTGACTGGGACAGAACGTACCACAGGAAGGCAAATGAAAAATCTCTTGTGTCTCTGTGAGAATTTATTTAAAAAACTTTTCATAATTATAAACAACCTACATTTTTTGATAGACAAAATGCTGAATCTGGGCATTTGAATGGCTGGCAAGCTGGGGTGTAGCATAAAGAATGGGATTTGTCCAGGGGAACGTGGTCAGTGGGACTTCCTGAGTATGAGCACTTACACTGTTCTAAGCAAATACTGCTGACAGCTGATAAATAAGTAGAGTGAAATGTTATATTAGGAATGATAAAGAGAAATTCACATTGCTTTTTCACAGGCCTTTTAGAGACAAATGAGTAGGTGCCATGCAATGAAGGATTAGAAAGGGATGTGGAAGTTGGATGTAAGCAGGCGTGAGCACTCAGAGGAATTGATCTATATTTAAATCTGTTGCTAGTTATTTAATATGTAACTTCAGTATATTTCGTAACTTTTCTGTTTGTAGCTAGCATAGTCTTATTAAGCTGTGAAGCCTAGACGAGTATCATAGCTTACTGTTTCTACATAATTTGGTTTCTTTAAAATTTTCTGTTCAATAATTCCACCTATATACTGTGTATTAAATTAATGTCATAAATGAAGAATTATTGCATGCGACGGAATGTCAAATGGGCATTATAAAAGCACATTTGGCACATATTTCAGCATTTTATGGGTATAATTATATGAGAAAAATTAATTGTGTATACATTTCACTGCACTGAGTATCTAAGTGATTGATTTGCATTCATTTAAAGGCTAAATACACCCTTAACACTTGAACTAAAAATACTGTAAGGCACTATACTTTTCATGTGCCCAGATGTACTGTCCTCTTTGTGATCTACCTCACGTGTCATCTATGCATACTATGCACTATGGCAATGCAAGTCATTATGGTATTTCCCTACAAGGAAGTGAAGCATCAAACAATAGCTTGTTATTATTTATCTGCTTGGCTGGATGCAGACTGCTGACCCATAAGACTGTAACTACAGACCTTCCATGGTCCATTTAATTGGACTTACTATGAAGAAAAGAAGCAGTGGGAAAAATATCAGTTATTGCAACAGGCTTGTAGGACTACTTCTCTTTTTCTCAGATGGACTTGTTGCTGCAGAAAACATATAAAAGACTCCAGATAAAATGCCCTTATTTGTGAAATCTTTCAGTTACACTTCATGTTAGATTCAGACTTACTCTCTGGGGATTTTCTGTTCATTTGTTTGAGTTTTTAAATGTTTGTTTTGTGTGTGTGTATGTTTTGTTTGTTTCTTTCTTTTTCCCCACTGATATGGGATTTTTAGTCTATTTTCTACGTGGAAATACCCTGCCTCGAGAAAAGTATCTTATCAGACCTTCTCAGTGTGTAGAGGGAAAGACTTTCTTCTTTCATGTGTACACAAACACAACTCCCTGCTCTGTCTCCCATTCTGAAAGCCCTCAGCAATTTTAAATTTCTGCTTTGTTTCCTGGCACCCTTCATACCTCTAGCTGAACCAGAGAATGATCATCAAGAAACCCTTTATTCCTGGAGCCCTGGTCTTGGCTGCTGACAGCAAGTGAGGGTTGAGGGTTTACTGCTTTTCAGTTCCCCTGAAGTGGATGACTGTTGATCACCCTTCCTACTACACACTATATCTCTCTGTGTCATCTAGTATGTCATCGCTGAACCCCTATGTAAGCCACAGGGATTGGTGCTTGTCCAGTTCCCCTTCCATACCATCTCAATTGCTACCCCTACGGAATAGACAACGTCCCACCTTGTTCCACCTACTTAAACCCAAGTGTCAGACCTCTCCTTTGCCCAGCTACCCTCTGCAAGAACCTGACGCCACACCAGCTTGTGGTTGCAAAGGCAGGACAGCCAGTATGGTTTCCACCATGCTGGAGGATGCTTAAATCTCTGTACAGCAGCCCAAGGAGGGCCTTTCTCTGAGACAGATTTCTCAGCAGTAAAGCAATTCAAACAGCTAACAGGCTGTCATATGCACTGTGCACATTTATTTGGTTTGGAGAGATGGGCCTTACGAGATAACCTTCTGGGTGTGTGTGTGTATACATGTGTATGTGTGTACATATCTTCAGGTCCTCTCTACCAACTCTATCTATCGCTATCGCTGTCTCTATCTCTATCTCTATCTCTATCTCTATCTCTATCTCTATCTCTATCTCTATCTCTATCTCTATCTCTATCTATCTCTATCTCTATCTCTATCTCTATCTCTATCTCTACCTCTATCTCTACCTCTATCTCTATCTCATCTCAAATTTATCTTTACATTTATATTTTTGCATACATGTGTATATGTGGTGAACAGAAGAGACCTGAAGGGAGAGAGCTAATGAGAAAAGATGTCCCAATCTCTTACGGTGTTATTCTGTTGGATATGGGAGAAGTAGCAAGCCCTAGCTTGCAGGCTGAATGTGATAGCTGGCCATCAGGACAATGATGATGAAGGAGCCTTTGCTCTGCCATTCCAGAAGACATCTATGATCACAGAGAAGCGACAATTTCTAGTTAGGTGTGAATAAAATATAAAGGTCCCACACGGGCTCAAAGATCTGAGAAATGGGAAATAAATAGCAAATAAGTGCTTGCAACTTGAAGATGAAGATGGAGTTGTTATTATACACAGTAAGATAACAGTTCTGACTGGCTGACATTTTCTAGAAATCGTGACAAAGAAGTGGAGTGCCAAAATGAGGTTGAGATTTTTATGCAGAATTAAGGGCTTTTCCTGTGGAAAGTAGGAAAGTTGGAACTTGTTATCTACAACTTACAGTGGAAATGTTATCTACATTTTCTATGGAAAATGCTGTGATATCAATTATGGCCCTTGGTATAAAAGCATGTGTAACAGTGAAGAGGTGTAGGTGGAATTTGTGTTTATAAACACTGAAGATGACAAGGAAGGGTACGTGAAGACAAGCTGCTTATGTAATTTTGAGTTAATGGGAATAGGTGTGCCTGAGGAATGAGTGAATGTGTGAGCAATGTTTGTGGGTGGAAAAAAATTGAAGGAAAACAGGTGTGGAATGAAGGTGTGTGAAATACATAAGAATTGAGATGTGTGTTATGTATATATGGAGAAGATAAATGTGAGAAAAGGGACTGATGTAAATTCATGCAGATATACCTTTATATAAAATACATCGTCATTCATGAAGATTGATTAAAATATGCACCACAAGCATTTAATTTCCTGTGGCAGACTTCAATCTCTTCTAAGCCAAAATCTTCCACGTTGTTATTTGTTCTATACTATGCAGGTTGTCTTTGTTTGGCAGAGGGGTTTCTTTCTGCAACCCAAAATGGAAATATGCTGTGTTGCACCAGGTTCTCCATCCCTCTCTTTCCATTTGCCCTCTTGAAGCATGACAGACATTGAAGAGGAGGGAAAATAAAAGGGAGAGAGCAGTGACGCAGACTTGGGAGGGTATGGGTGGCACAAAACGCACTCCAAATTAGTGGTTTGGCATGAAAACCACAGTGAATTTTTCAGGTTCTTCTCTTCTTACCTTTTCAGGTTACTCAAAAATAATCCTTCGCTCCCAAATGCTTTGTTCATTTCCTCCCAAGCAACAGGCAGAAGGATGAGGTAACATCCAAGGAAGGGTACCATTCCGGCCTGAAAAATAATTGGGAGTTCCTGTCTGGCATCTTGGCATGAGTGTGCTGCAGACAGAAGGAGCTGCTGTTTTTGTGAGGCAACTGCTAGACTTATCATTTCCTACTGGTTAGTGCAGGCAGCTCTCTGCACAGCTGGCTGGACTCTTTTTCAACACCTTTATTCATGAATGTCAAAGAAGCTTCAGCTCCCAACTGAAGCTAACAATTTTCCTAGATACAGCCAGCCTAAAAGTTAGATCTGAAGTCTAGGACATGTTCTCATGTTTAGCCTGCAAACTTTGACCAGAGAGAATATAAGGATTTTTTTGTCTGTTTGTTCAAGACATAGAGAGCTGTAACCTCTCATTTGCAGAAGCAACTACAGTGCACCTGAAAATCTTGGACTTGTCCTTTACATAGTAGCGTATGCATCCTCAGCTGCATTTACAATGAATCTGTGAGATCCAGGCCGCACTAGAAATACAGCTCATGTTTTACACAGAACATGTGCATCATAATTTTGCCTGAGAAACCACAGCCCAGCCAAGTCATTTTCTGGCTCTAAGCTGGAGCAATTTGCCAAAGTTAAGACAAGAATTTAGTTGAAGGGGTATGAGCTAAATGAAATGTTCCACATTCAGTCCCGTCATTTCTCCTCTTGCCCACTGCTGTGTTGAGCTCCCCACCTCCATTTGAAATCTTTTTGCTTCCTCCATGGTCAGTCCCACACTGCTTCTGCAACCTCTGTCCATAGGTTTCTTTATTTTTCTTCACTCTCTTTTGGGACTCTGGGGACCGATAAGGAAGAACCAGCCCATGTTGGAAGGCAATGCAGCACGTATCCACAGCAGGGCTAATTAGTCTTGATGCATTATTATAGCAACTTGGCTCTTCTGCTTCCAGGTATTATGAACTAGTCCAGTGTCTTGGTGTGGTGCTGTGCTGTACAGACGTGCTAAGGTAATTGCTGCAAGGACATTAAAAGCAATGAAGGGACAGTTGAGCTGTGGTGCGCAGAGGACAGGTGGTTTTGTTTGTTTGTTTGTTTTTTTAAACCAAACCAAACCAAAAAACAAACCAACCAACCAAGAGAATCCAATGTCCCAAAACATTGTTAATGTAGACCTGGGCCATTTGAGAATGTCTACCTCTGCTAAATCAAACCTCTGAAGATCTGGGAGACATACTCAAAATAATAGAAACCGCAACCACTGGAAAACAAAGGGTTCGTACCATGCCTTAGCTCTGCCCTCTTCGAAATATGCCTCAAAACCATCTGTAACACACAAGTGGCACCTTGTGCCTGGAGATACTGCTGAGCTCCTGGGACCACACAAGACAGTCTAACGTCCAGTGTCTGCTGAAGCAAGACCTCTGTTGAGATGAGCTGATCCAAATGTAAGCTGTTGTGCTTTTGAAGATCAGATCTACGACCTCCCATTTGCTAAGTTTTACACCTTTAACACATCTTTAATCTACTTCACCATTGCCTTCAGAGCATCATACACTGCTTTGCTTTCATCACTAAACCCACATGTTAGTCTTCTATGACACCTCACTTCTGACAACAGCCTTGGGAAGAAGACTCCAGTCTGTTATGAAACACAGGTAAAACGCCTGATTTGTCCTATTATCTGTACTGCCTCTCCTCATGCACTGCTCTGTCCTTTGATAACTAATGGTTTGGGGAAAGGGGGGGAATAAAAGAGAGAGAAACACCTAAGAAGTCAGGAGCAAAAGTCCTCTAATTACCTGCATTTATAACCACACTGCAGCAATTAATGTTCATGGAGCTATACCTATAAACCATGGATGCAATTGGAACATAATTGTAATTGCAATATAATCCCTGACAGGGTATTGCCAATTTTAGGGGGCTGAGTTAGGGTTGTTTGAGAATATATTGTTAACTTCATTTCTGGTTTTCAGAAGCTTGGCCTGCATTACCTTAACTATTTACAGATTTTCAAAGGTTTAGCTGAAGTAAGCGTCCTGGGGAGGCATGGCGTACCACAGGCTACCTTTAAGTTTTGGGGAATTTAATTCTAGGTGATGGCTGGAACTCTATATCACAGTGTCCAGCAGACTCAAGTCAAATCAGACACAGCTTCTTCCACCTCTACAGGATGAAGTTAAGGGATCAGGTTGAGTTATCAAGCGAGTTGGGTGTATAATTTTCTACCATCCATTATTCAAGCATCGACAGAGCATGATCGCTCCAACTTGTGTTATCATCAACACCTCTCTTCCACCATCATTCCTGGTTCTCCAGCAGACCTCTGTCCCTTCCCCACACGCCTATGCACATCCAGACCACCCAGCACCCCTGAGGCTTTTCAGATTGGCACCGTGGGACATATGACCCAGAGATGGCCAGGCATGGCTCTCCTTTTCCTCCACAGAATCACAGGATGTTAGGGATTGGGAGGGACCTCGAAAGATCATCTAGTCCAATCCCCCTGACAGAGCAGGAACGCTTAGATGAGGTTACACAGGAACGTGTCCAGGCGGGTTTTGAATGTCTCCAGAGTAGGAGACTCCACAACCTCCCTGGGCAGCCTGTTCCAGTGCTCTGTCACCCTCACTGTGGAGAAGTTTCCTCTCATATTTAAGTGGAACCTTTTGTGTTCCAGTTTGTACGCATTACCCCTTGTCCTACCATTGTTTGTCACTGAGAAGAGCCTGGCTCCATCCTTGTGACACTCACCCTTTATCTATTTATAAACATTAAAGAGGTCGCCCCTCAGTCTCCTCTTCTCCAAGCTAAAGAGACCCAGCTCCCTCAGCCTTTCTTCATAAGGGAGATGCTTCACGCCATCACCTTTGTGGCTCTGCACTGGACTCTTTCAAGCAGTCCCCTGTCCTTCTTGAACTGAGGGGCCTAGAACTGGACACATTATGCTCTCCGGCCCGCAACAGGCCGTGGCAAAGCACAGGCCCCAGGGCGGGACTGGACAGGTCCCGGTGGCGCCTCCGCCACCTTTCCCCGGCCCGGGCCCAGGCCGGGCGGCTGCCGCTCTCTCTGCGCAGCCGACGTGTCTGGGTTTGGGCCCGGCTTCCGCGGCACGGGGTGCGGCCGCCCGGCCGGGCCCCGCCGGTTCCCTCCACCCCCACAGGCCGAGCTGGGCCGGGAGAAGGGGCGGGGGGCTCCTCCTGCCCCAGTCCCTTTCCTCGGCCCGGCGCGGCCCGGCCCAGCCCTCCGCGGCGTGGGAACAGTCGGGCGGGGCGGAGGCGGGGGCCGGGCCCTGGCGGAGGGAGGGAGAGAAGATGGCCGGGGCAGGCGCCGGGCGGGAGCGGTGGGAGGCGACGGCGGGGCGCTGCTGAGCGGCGGGGCGGGGGCGCTCGGGCCGGCGGGCCGAGCTCGGGGGCTGGGAGCCGCGGCGGCGCGGGGCAGGTCCCGGGCGGGGTTAGGAAGCGCGGCGGGGCTGGTCCCGGCGCGGAGCGGGGCTGGCGCGGGGGAGGATGAGCCCGGCGCGGCGCAGCCGGAGCCACCCGAGTCCCGCTCCCTGCGGGGCCGCCTGTTAGTGCTGGAGGAGGAGGAAGAGGAGGAGGCGGCGGGCGGCCGCAGCCCGGGCGGGACGGGAGCTGCCGCGGCGGCGGCAGCGGGCGGGGAGCGGGTTTCGGCCGGAGCTGGGCGGCGGCCCGGCGGCGGAGCGGCCATGCCGTGGTTGAGCGGCGGTCGTCGTCGTCGGCAGCAGCAAGTGGCGGCGGGACAGGGCGGCGGGCCGCCGGCGGGCGGGCAGCGGGGCCGGGAGAGCTCGGAGCTACCGCTGCCCGCCGGCTGGGAGGAAGCGAGGGACTTCGACGGGCGAGTCTTTTACATCGACCATAACACCCGGCAGACCTCGTGGATCGATCCCCGGGACAGGTAAGGGGCGGGAGCCGCCGGCGGACGCGGGAGATCCTCCGGGGAAGGAGGGCCCGAGCACGGTTCCCGGCTGCCGAGGGGGAGAGGGCGCGGGGAGAAGGGGACAGGGAGGCCTCTCCGTCCCCCTCGGCGGCCGGGCCGGGCCCGTCGGCGACATTTTCCCTCCTCCGTCCGTGCCGCGGGCAGGGTGTGGACGGCGGTGCCGCTGTCGGCGGGGCGCTCCGCTCCGTCTCGCCTCGCTTGGCCCCGGGGGCGGGAAGACGGGCCGGGGGGCCTTGTCACACCGGCCCTCCTCGGCTGGTGCGTGTGGAGACCTGGGGAGCAGCCCCTACCCTAGCGGCGGATGAGTTTTCACGCCGGTGTTAATGTTAAATTAGATCAAAAAAACCCAGGGAATTAAGGCGCCTTTTTTTCTTTTCCCCGTGGTGGGTGCTCAAACCAAGCGTTGTCTCGGTGTGGGAGGAAGATGCGGCGCACAGGACCATAGTGCCTCTGTTTGTGCTCCTCGAACGCTGTTCTAGCCCTGCTGCAGCCGGCTGGCTTGGCCATCCTGATTTATTAGCCGGGCTGAACTAATTGGCAGCAGCAGGCTGGAGGCATGCTGGAGTAATTTGGTAGATTACCTCCTCATAAAAGATAACGCTGCGTGGAGGTAAGCAAACCGGTAAATTCCTGCAGTTAATTTGACAAATATGCGGTCTGCTACAAATTACTTGTCTGCTGCGTTGTTTCGGGATCGCGTTTTCACGTCTCGGGCCTGGCGGTGCGTGGTAAGATTGGATTAGGCCTTTTCGTTTTAATTAGAGTAAATAAATAGAGACAGGGTTTACATATTTCAGTGGACTGGCGTTATAAGCAATATTTAAGCATTGTAGCTTAAAACTGGTGGGAACGTGGACTAGTTGCAGCGGGTGCTGCCTGGTAAATGAGCCTCACTTGGAAGCGTTCGCCTAAAAATTTCCATGCGGAGTTAGCGAACACAAGTGTCAGTATTGTAGGTGTCTGCAAAATAAGAAACATATGTCTCGCTGTATACTTTTCTATGTTAAACAATGTTTTTATAGTAAGTGAAAGTTGGACAAGGACAGTTTGAACCTCAGCCAGAGCTACCTTGCCAGAAGTATGCCTGGAATGTTAAGCAGGCCACAGAAACATTTAAGCATAGTCTGGGTTAAAGACTGTAGTAATTTGAGCGATTCCTGCAGTCTTGCACAAAGATACATAACTGTTTAAATAGCCTAAATATTTGCCTACCAGATCAGGATCTTTTTGTCCCATTATTTAGATGTAAGTATGCATGCATGTATTTTTTTGCTGAGGCATCAAATATTTGTTAGTATCCTTTAGCACATTTTTTTACAGCATGTATATGCACTTTAATGTTCGCTTAGGTTTTAAATGTAACCAATAGCATAACGTGTCTGTGGCTTCTCTGCATGTCATCCTTTCCATTAAATTTCAGAGGGTATGTGGCTTTCTCTTCTGAAATATCTTTCATACAAACAATGATGGAAAAGATTTAGCCATTTACTGCAGTGTTTAAATTTGGTTACAACTCATATAGTTTTACTAAAGTTATTATTTCATGTTTTGAAGAAAGAATGGAAGTGCCACGTGATGCTTGAAAATTTGTCTAAATGTTACACACCAGTATTTAAACTTAGTTTTATGTTTTGGATTGGGTAAGAACAGGCTGTAGAGCAGAGACTGAGGCATTTACATTGGGGCAGATAGAAAAGATGTGATGTTTTCATGAGCATGTATCAGTACTTGCTACAGAATTCAAGTAGCAGGAGCTGGTTTTATGATTGCAGAGTTAACCTCTGGTTGAGAAATAACTGCTGCTACTTTAGTGGGATGTCTGTGTTCTTCTGCATAGCAGAAAATGACCAGACTTTTTGTTTCTCCTTGCAGCTATTCACATTCCCGTGGGCAGCAGCGAAGTAGGAAGGGATCAGATTAGTTGTGTTCTGCCAAAGTTTGGGAAAGGAAGGTCAGAGCACGAGGGAAATGCTACTGAAGCTGCATTTTTGCAAACAGAAGTTGAAAAAGTGAAGGGCGGAATATCTTGTATTACTTGTACCACATGTACCTCAGCATTTTGAGTTTGGCATACACCAACAGAGATCAGCCCCCCCTTTTCTGTGTTTGAGTGGTTTTGTTTCTATCCGGGAGGAACTGGACAAAACTACAGGACTTCAGGCCATGTTGCACTTGATCAGGGCTCTGAGAATCAGCACCTCCAAGCTCTCCTATGGGCAGTAGTCTCATAAGCGTCCCCACAAGCTCCTCTTTCCCTGTAGCAGGCACGTAGTAGTTTGTTTTTCTTTTCAGCATTCCCCTTGAGATTTCTGAGCCTTTTGTATAGTTTGGTTAATGAATTTAATTTGAAGCAGTTATTTGATTTTTAAAAAACAAAAACACCCCCTCCTCCCCCCAAATTTCCTGCACTGCCCCCTCCCACCCATTTTTCCCTTTGAAGCCAAGAAGAGACGGGAGTATTAATTGGAGAAGTTGAGAAAGGAGAAATGTGTTCTATGGAGGATTTTGGCGTTTGGGAAAGAGAAGGCGATGAGGGCAAGTGAGGTTAGTCAAAATAATACAGATTGAGAGGGGAAAAAGGATTCAGAATTGGATACCTTGTGATTTCTATGGTAAGAAAAAGTGGAACAAATTAAGAAAAAAGGGAGAAGAGTGACAAAATGAGCAGATTTGAGAAGCATCTTTGGTGTCAAATCAGTGGATAGGCTGGGGAAGATACCGTGTTGATCTATGTGAATTGTGTGTGATGAATAGATTGCGGACACTTGCCTAGCAAATCCTGTAGATCTCAGAATGCAGTCACTCAGTGCACATTTTCATCTTGCAGCAGTAGCTGTCTTTTATCTTAATAGACTAATTTCTTCAAGGCAGTGAACTGCCTTTTTATCTTGTGTTTGCACAGTACCTGTTACATTGAGATTCTGGTCAATACCTGGGGATTGTAAATGATCTTATAAAAGTTTGACTATGTTTGTGGTTGACATTGATGATCCTCATGGCACCAAGGATCTTACTACTGTTGCGATTTGTTACGATACTGTGTTTTCAAGTGATTAGAGCTTAACCTAAACTGTTTGAGTTTGGCAAAAGATTTCCAAGCTGGTGTGTCTTGTTAGAGTTGTTGTATGTGGAAGCTTCAACTAAAATAGAGGGTTGTGTTTTTGAACAACTCTAGAGGACAGGGAATACTTCCTTCAGCTTCTTAATGTGAGTTGTCTTGTTTGTTTGAGGTTTTAAGTCATCTTGTTTTGGAGTGGGAGGATTTTAAACTTTCAAGGTGTAGTGGTTTTGCATGGAGAAATCATCCATTTGGGTCAATTTGAGAGGTTTTGAAAAATCAGTATGGGCTGGGTAAAGACTTAGATTTTAACAGCTGTATTTGCAAAAACTTCCCTGCAAGCTGAACTGCTGGTACATTAATTGAAATCGGGGAGTTTTCCTGTCCTGTGTCCTCATCAGCATCTTATTTCTGAGACCTAAAAGCTGCTTAATTTAAGCATAGGAGAAAAACCTTGGCCTTGTACAGAAGGTGTGTTGGAACAAGTGGGGTTGGTATTGGCAGTTGACAGAGGGGGGCAAATTTCGGTAATTTGTGGAAAGCAAAGCAATTGGAGTTTGGGGGCAGGGAGAAAGAGGATGGCACCTGAAGCCTGGGAAGAAAAAAGTAGGGGAACTGGACTGAAAACCAGTAGGGCAGGGAAAAACAGGTAAGAAGAAACCAGTCTGGTGAGGGTTCAGGTTGTGAGGATGTCAGCTCTTTTCTTGGCTGTACAGGGAACCCTGAGGGAAAAGAAGGAGCGCTGAGTTCGGATGAGGAGTCTTCAGAGTCGGAAAACATGCATGCAAGGCAGCATGGACAGTTTAGGTGAAGAAGGGAAGATAGTTGGAAGGTGAAATATAAGAATGGTGTGTGAAATATGAGGATGGGGGGCAGAAAGTGTAAGATGTGCTGGGAAAGGAGACGGATGAAAAATCAGAATTTTAGCCATTGGAAAGAAGCAGGAAAGGCTAATGGATTTGGAACAAGGAGTCAGTCTGAGAAAGTCATTGAACAAATATCAGTGTTGTTAGGGGTGCAGAGTTGAAATGCTTGAGTGAATAATGGGCAGAAAAGTCCAGAAGTGGTAGGGTATTTTTGCTGAACTGTTTCAGGACTCCTGATTCTCGTAATTTATTTGCTTTTAGCAAATGTCTGTAATTACACAGTTTTCCTCTTCTCTCTGTGGGGCAGGACAAAGACAGTCCATTACTACTATTGTTTCCTCTGTTACAGCAAGTGGCCGAGTGACATGTTCAAATCCACATGCCGGTGTGATACTGCGCAATATGATTTTTCTTTCCCCACTTAGGTTTTATAAAGGAATAGAAGACTGCAAGTAAGAAGCTTAAATCAAAAGAATATTCATGTCAGATATTCAAAGCTAGAAGATTCCAGACTTAAGTTGCTTAACTAGTTCTTGTTTTGTATTAAGAGAGCATTTTTGTGACAAATAACTTTTTCATGTGTTTTTTTGCCTTATTTCGTACATGGAGAGGAGCATCTGTGAGGCTAGATCAGAGGGCTGTGAAGTGGATGAGAATTACTTCTGAAGTTTTTTGCTGAAATTGGAATATGTTCCTCTCTCTAGTGAGGGAAAGGATCTTTTGGCAGACGAGTGCATGAAATGGTTGGAAAGGTAGTAGTCTTCTTCGCCAAGATAAGATAATATCTCCTGGAGTGTTGGAATGTATCTGTCCAGAAGACAATCAGAAGCAGCATTTAAGTTTTTTCACAAATGTAATTTTTCTGGGCCTAGCATAAACCCCTGCCCAGAGAGTCACGGTGTCACTGAGTATTAGAATTCAAAATGCTTGTATTCCAAAGCATCAGAAAGATGAAGGCAACAGAATAGTTAGTACCAGTGTAGTTTTTGAAAGTTTGCTTCAAGCTCCTATGTGTTTTCTGACTCTTCACATCTACTGCCTTTTTGTTGTATTTAGATTATCAACTGTGTTAACACACAATTATGTTTTGAACTAATTATTTTTGTGGAATGGGAAAACAAAGTGATTGCTGATCATTTTTTTTTTTTTAATATTCCCTCTGAAAACATTGCGACAGCTGGACAGATTTAAATCACATACTTTAGTTAACTGTGATGCAGACTATTAATGTAAAACATAAAATGTAACCTATAGGGTACAGAAATGTGTTTTTTGAAGTGATGCTTTGAAAATGTTTAAGGAGGAGCAAAACTGCTGAAGTACTATTTGGTTGTGATTTTCTAAGTTGGCTTTGTAGGCTGTCAGTGCCAAGCTCGCAAGAGAAGGAGAAAAATCAGTGAGTATGAGTCTAGAATATATGCTCGCTTACGCAAGCGAAAGAGCTGAATTTATTCAGTCCAAGAGGTGTTTGAGTACTGCTCATTTAGAGATGATATCAGAGACTATAGAGCTTTTTTGTGTAGTAGATTTCCAGTATCTGATAGTCAGAAGTTGAAACTAGAAATATGTTTTTAATGTGAGTGATATTAAATGTTGGAGTAGTTTTTGCACTCCTTTAGCTCTCAAGATAAATTATCTAATTTTTATTTTCCTGATTTAAATCAGCTAGTGCTTTAAGTCCAATTGTGTATGACCATCTATTTTTACTGGCTCCATTGCTTGATGCATCACTTGACCCACACATAATATATATGTATAGCTGAATATATCTACTAAGAATTGGCAGAGTAGCCATCCTTTCATTAGGAAGTGAACAACTTCTCTGTCTGGTTGTTTCTCTTAACAGAACAAGGAAAAAATCCAATTTATCCCATCACTTGAGGCATCTGGGTCCTTGCAGTTGGATCATTTGTTCACCTGAAGTGAGCAGTAAATACCGTGGACTTGATAGAACTTATATTGAAAACATTGCGTATAAAGTGGGACCTGAGGTCCAGATGTTTTGCATTTTCTGTGCGAATGTCAAGCCTGGATGCAGCCACAGCGTGGATGGGAAAGCTGTGCAGCTGTGTGACTGCTGTCCTGGCATGTGACTGGGAATACATGCTGTAGCACATGGGCTTGAGAAAGGGCTGTGGTGTCCTAAGCCTTCCTGAGCAATCTGCACAGATTTATACTTCAGTTCTTGTTCAGAATAATTCAGTAACAATTATAAAGGCATGCTGTAGGTGACATTTGTTTTTGAAGTTTCACATATCTATATGTGCCATCATAAATCTACTTCTCTGCCTTTCAGAAGGAACGTACATTCTTTTTTTTTTTTGCTTCTCTTTGCTCCATCCTGACTGGTAGGTCTTCAAACAGACAGATATTTAACTTTATATTGTGTCCAAATTCCATTAAAGTGTTTATGATTAAAAATGAATGTAGGCACAGACATCCTGGAATTAATGTTACTTGGTATTAGGTATATTTTGTGAGCTGAGTCTTTTGATTGATAGATTGTGATAACAAGTAAATGTTAAACATCTCATTCATGGTAAATAATTTGAATTTATTGATTTTTTTTTTATTTTTTTTTTTTTTTTTTTTGCGCCTTGATCTCAACTCTCTGATGTAAATGTTTTTTAAAAAGTAGCTTTTAATTTCTTGACAGATTTATGTTGCCTGGAAAAAAGCAATGCCTGTAGGAAGGGAGCATTCACATTTTCATGTAATTCAACATTGTTAAAAATGAGTGCTACATCTACAGTCATTGAGGATTATAAATGCTTTTAGTATTTTTTCCAGTGTCTCAAAAAATAGAGGTGGGAGGTTTTCCTTATAGTACAATGACAGTGAATTATGGTTTATGTAATTGTTTTTTACTGGTTAAAATACATATCCTTTGAAAATCTAACTTAGGTAGCATTAAACTGCAAGACCTAATGCATGTGTGCTAAAGCATCAAAACAAGTATTGAGCCACAGTAACCTCATCAACAAAACCCGTTAAGCTTCTTAACATTTTGTTAAAGTGTTTTTTTTGTGTGTGCGTGTGTAGTTTTCATCTTGAAATGGAAGTATTTTCAGCAATTAGATGAGGAATGCAGACACCTGCCCTGTTGTATTTGTGTGCATGCTAGAAAGGACTAAATCAGCACGTGTGACTTCAGCAGGTTACAGAAATGCGATGGCTGATGTTATGAGGGCTTTTTCTTGAAGGGTTCTGTGAAATGGTATTGGCTGCCTCACATATGAGTTGGATCTTATAAACTGAGAAACTGCGATCTGTTGGGTGTTATCAGTGCTCAAAACGGTTGGAGAAGGTAATTTTCTATTCATTGTTTGTATAAATCAATGTATATCTGAGTCAGTATAGGCCTGATGGTTGTGTTTATTGTCATTAACAGCATCAAGCACTGTTAAAAGAATATTGGGCATTTGCATTAACATATTTTCTAAAGGTTGTTGGGGGAGAAGTGTCTCATCTATTATCTGCATGTGTGAGAATGCAAGATTGGAAATGTCACAAGGCTAGGGCTGGGTGTTAAGTTCTGTTGTGTGGAGAAAAAAAATCCTATTTAAGCTTGAATTCTAGTGATAAGTTTAGTTTGACAGTGACATCACCATGCAAAAAAATGACTTGTAGGCAATAAAGAAGAAAAAAATAGAAACTTATCTATAGCAAAGTCCTGTTAATAAGCTTCCCAGCGGTGCCTGCTGAGTGTAATGTTGGTTTATATTTTTGTGTTGTTTACCAAAAGGTAGAGCTTTGTAAAATTGTATGTGAGGCCAAACAGAAGTATTTAGTTGATATTTTTGTGAAACAAAGTAAGATTAATGCTTTTTCTGCCTACAGTTAAAAATAGAACTTCCTGCATGTCTTATCGGCTGCAGATGTGACAGTTCACATTCACCAGCAAAGCCAGCCAGTATTGCAGCTTTTAACTAATCTTCAACTGGTTTCTGGTTCAAATAAGCTAGCTAAAGATGACATGCTCTAGGTACTTGATAGACTGAGAGAGTTGAGGTTGTTCAGCCTGGGGAAGAGAAGGCTCTGGGGAGACCGTATTGTGGCCTTTCAGCACTTAAAAGGGGCCTATAAGAAAGATGGGGACAGACTTTTTAGCAGGGCCTGTCATAACAGGACAAGGGGTAATGGTTTTGAACTATAGGAAGGGAGATTCAGGCTAGATGTGAGGAAGAAATTTTTTACACTGAGGGTGGTGAAACACTGGCCCAGGTTGCCCAGAGAGGTGGAGGATGCCCCATCCCTGGAGACATTCCAGGCCAGGCTGAATGGGGCTCTGAGCAACCTGATCTAGTTGAAGATGTCCCTGCTCATTGCAGGGGTTGGACTAGATGAGCTTTGAAGGTCCCTTCCAACCCAAATTATTTCATGGTTCTACTTTTCCTACTTCCATGGCTGCCATGGCAGGGCAGTATGCATGCTCAGTGAGGTTTTGCAGTGCAGCATCCTTGAGTTACTGGTGACCTGCTGCCAAAAGCATCAGTGTCCTCCATGCCAGCCACGTGGTTTCACCCCTCTCTTGCACCGGTGCTGGTGCTTATCTGACTTGACAGTAAGATGGACTAGCAAAAAAACTTTGTGCAGTGTTTCATTTGTTTCTTTTTGGGGAGGGTAGTTTTCAACCGGTTTAGTTCCCTAAGCTGATTTAACCTTCAGGGCAGATGTCAATTAAGTGGCTTATGTCAATTAAGTTTAATAGAATAAGGAATTGGCTTAGGCAAAAGTGATGAGTCAGTTTAAAACCTTCTCTGAGTAAAGCCTCTTTGTGGACCGCAGTCCTGACTACTGATTTTTAAAATACCCCCAGAGTAAACCAACATATCTCTAAACAGGCTTCAACATAAGTTTAAAATGAAGGATTCACTTTTCAGATTTAAGATGGATGTGTAAAAGCCAACTGAAGTCAATAATATAGGTGTCAGAGTTAGTCTTTCAGTCAATAGCAGCACTGAAGTGGCTGTTAAGAAGTGAGAGGGCTACAAGCAACAGAACTGATAATGGGGACTGAGTTTGGGGTACCAGCAGCAGCTTGGGAACGCTCATGAAAGGTTTGGGGAAGTCAGTGATGAGCGTTGCCGTTGCTGGCGGGGAGCAAAGCTGGTGCATAAGGGGACTGGATGTAGGAGCAGACCAATTTCTTGAGAGTGTGTCGGCAGCACGGTACCTCAGAGCTGTGTGTGAGAGGGAACTGGGTATAACATCAGCTAGATGTGAGGAAGATCCTGACAGCAGAGCACCTCTGAGGAGGATCTTGGTGAGGTGTAGAAGCTTACTTCTTACTTGGAAAATGGCTTTGTCTCCAGTGTTTGGAGCTATAACTCATCAAAAGATTGTGGTAGTGTGACTGAGGAATTTTTTTAAGGGACCTGAATGGGTTAAGGTTGAAATTGCCATGTCGAAGAGGAGGAGGCTGTAATACTTAAATTAGATGAACAAGATTCTTGTCTGCTTATGGAAGGAGCAAAGAGTTTGGTGTTGCATTTTTGCTTTGCTGCCAATCCTAGCCCTATTTCATGGAGATAAATCTCTCAGTTCTTAACTAGTCATTAATGGCAAGGGAATGGAGGTATAGGCTTTGTTCTGCCATGCTACAAGGGTCTTGATAATTTCTTGATTCTGTTCCAGATAGGGAAATTAATTTGGACTTTGTGCAATTAGGGTGTGCTAAAAGCATGGCGAGACATGATCTGTCACTTTTAATGGCCCGTTGAGTCGTTTGAGTCAGCCATTTAATACAGCTAGCCTCCGAGCCAGGCTTGCTCTAGATATGTTGCATGATCAAACAAGCTGGAGTATTTCTCAGTTTGTTTCTCTGCCTGTCTTTTTGTGGGTGTTTGCTAGAGTAGGAAAGGCTCTTGCATCCAGTGATGAGCTTGGTGGTCTCTCTGTGGTTTGCAGGATGGAGGTGATTCTGTGCTGTGTTGTTAGCTCATTTGCTCTTTTGGCTGAAGGAGCTGATTACCATCAAGAGCTGAATTATTAAATATCAAAAACTGAGGGACTAGGTGTTGGTGTTTTTTTTTTTTTAATTTTTGTCTTCAAAGACTTCTATTTCAGTATGTGTAATTGGCAGTGGGACAAAAATAAAGTACAGTGATATCAACACCCTTGAACCAGCAACAGAGAATCAAAGCCTATCTGTCATAGCTTTCTGAAAGAGTTATTTTCAAGATGAAATATCTATGGAGAATCTTGTTGAAACTGTTTTGATTTGTATTATACTTAGGCTGAAGCTCTTTCACACACACAGTGGTTAGGATTCTTTATGGCAAAATGCAGAGTTTGGTACTAAAGCTGAAAACGCATAATATTTCAAAATTGATTTATTTAATTTTGCATTACAGTTTAAACAGCCAAAAATAAGACTTTTAAGAACTTTAATACACAACACATTATTAGAAAGAGTTGCTTATCTACGTTTGGGAAGGCTGCTGAAGTTCTACATAATTATCTAATACTGTAACATAAACAGTTTGTGACACTCTTGTCAAAGGAGAATACAGTCCAAAGTTACTTGACTTGAACAGCAATTCCATGCATGCTTGAAAGGGAATTTCAGAATAAAAAGTAAACTTTTTTTTTTTTTTTGGCAATGTAGGGTAATTATTAGATGGAGAAAGCATTGCATGTATTTGGAAATTACTGTTTAAACACTTGTGTGTCTTCTGCTTCCCCCAGATTACATCTTTTGGAGGAGAATAAGATTCACAGTATGAAAGATATGATATGGCACATAGGTAAAAATCCCCAAACCCCAAACTTCAGAAGAAGTTAACCACAAAACCTAAGAAAAATGGATGTAATGGCCATCATGGCTGTTGGATCATAGATCAATTTTAATAGCATCTGAATAGTCTCTAGCACTATAATTGTTGACTAACACAAATTATTGATGGTCATCAGGTTATGAGCTAGAGAAAGCATTACTAACCTCGCCTTTATATAATGAAAAAAAAAAAAATTGGAAATGCATGTTAAGACTGGAAATGCAATAGATAATTTGTCAAAATTCAATTAAAGAACATGCATATTTGTATTGCATATTCATATATGTATTTCCAACTGTATGTGTTGCACTGAGTGATGATATTAAAAAAAAAAAGGCATACGCTACCTTGTGTTGGTTTGCATTGTCTTATCTTTGCTTTTCTAGCAGCTCATAGTTTATTCAAGGGAAAACCTAGTGGTGCTCTGGTGGTTGTGGTGTACTGAGATTTGTGATAAATAGGCACCATGTGCTCAAGGCTCTGCACAGGCATTTGAATTTCACTTCTGTGTCTAATGTAGCTGTTTAGTTGGGCCAATTAAATTAAAGAATTATTTGTTTAGAAAAAAGTTAGTAGTACCAGCTTGCAGAACAGATGGTTAAAAATGCTGTCTTTTGAAATGATGGTATAATTTCTCCCGTGTCTCGAGATTCCTTTGAGTAATCAAATACAGTCCTTCCCTAAATACACTTACATGTGTGAGCTTCCAGTTTCTTCCTTTGACAATGCTTCAGTGAATTCTTCTTTTAGGAGTACTGTGATAATTGATTGTAACCTACTTTTTAACTGCAGTTTGATTTTGATGCTTCTGTCTTGTCTGTATGGCAAAAGACATACTTTTGAGTAAATCTCCATGTTTCACAGAGGCTTTAAAAAGTGATTTTCCTGAAAAGGAAAGCAAAAGCATTTTAGTTAAAAATGGTCAATTGTTTTTGGATTGGCTTTATTTTGCATCTGAACTGGTTAGCCATAAATTTGTGTTGGCTTTAGGGGAACTTTGGGAGTAAAACTCGTGTCATCAAGAAGAAGAACTGTTGTGAAATGTTTTTGATTTCACACAGTTCTCAGCCCTTGGAGACTGCAGCTTAATGCACACATGGTACAGTATTTTAATGTACTTGTTTATAGTCAGGACCTCAGAAAGAAGCCACTCTCTTGTTAACGTGTGTTAATAAAAAGTAGCTACAACAAATTTATATAGGAGTCAAAGAAATAATAGATTTCTTAAGCCTTTTGCCTTAGTGGAGGGGAGTGTGGACACAGGCAGAATGAGAGATTTTAGGGCTTGGCCTGATCCTTCCTTTCATGTCGTTTGTATTTAGTTTTCTCTGCACTTTGAGAGTCTTGTGTACTGATTCAGCTGAACTACTACTTGATTTCTTGTAACACCATGTAATGCACTGAATTTAAGAAGCATTTTCTTTGATCTTAATGAATGGGTAGTTTCAGCTAAGTTCCTCTGAATTGATCTCCAGTGTGGAGTACGGTAACTGTTCTTGAAGTGTGTTAGTTAAGTGCCTTCTATTGAGGAAGAAGATGACGTTGAGGGAAAAAATTAACTGGTAAACCCTTCATGCTTAAGTAATATCAGAGTTGTAGGTTGGGATTTTATTGTTTTGTGTTTTTTAATAGGGTATAGCTACATTTTTTCCCCCAAGTAATAGCAAAATAAGCCCTTTATTTTTTGCTTTAAAAAGAAAAACTTTAGCTTATGTGTGGAGTAAAATGTCAAGATGTTAATGACGAGTCTGACTCTTGGATTCTGATTGGTGGGACTACCAAGATACTGTAGTTTCAGTTCCAGGATTTTTTTTTCTTATTGTGAAGTAAGCTGATTTGTGAATTCCTGTTTGTCTTTTTTTAAGTAGTTTCTATATGTGCTTATATGAAGTTTTAGAGAAGTGTTACAAATTTCTTCAGTTAAACATGACATAAGTCTTTCAGGCAAAAAGTCCTTTTAGTCCACGACCAGGTATCCAAACACAAACATATAGGAAGGAATATCTGAATGTTTTGTACAATGTCATTTAATCATCTGGTATTTCAGCCAACTTACCATCTACAAGATTTCTTACACCTATAGCCTCAGTGCTTCTGTTGGTAAACATTATTCTGACTTTACAGTCTGGAAAGCTGGAGTTGAGAAATGCTTGCAGGTAATGATCTGTGGAAGATTTGCTGAACCATGATCAGTTGTGTTGTGTTTTACTGTTGTATTTTTTTATTTTTTTATTAAAAAAAGGAAAAAAAAAAGCACAATAGTGTTTCCTATCCTTTGCTGTGAATGTCAGCCAGAACCTCCTGATTATTTATACTAAATCTGTTCTCAGGCATTCAGGGGCATCCTAGGGAATCATCAGCTACCTTAATTTTTAATACATTTTCAGAAACAACTTGTGGGAATCTTGGCGCAAATTCTGATATCCCAACTTTTTCTCTTCTAGGAGTGTGTCATGTGTTTAGGAAAAAAAAAAAAGTCTTAAGCTTTCCCAGAAAGCCATCTAAAAAAAACTTGAACATTTTGTTGAGCTTAGGTATAAACCTGTTTTTATGCTAAGCCAGGTCACAGGATGTTTTTCTATGACCCAATAAAAGGCAATTCACCAGATGGTTTATATGATACAGATATATATATTTTAAACAAACAGTCATAAATTTTTTCACAGTATTTTGGGAATACGACTGACTAGATAAAGTTCCAGTGATTATGGAAAACAGTCAATTTTTGTAAACTTCTCCATTCCACTCAAGTATCAAGCACCTTGTATGTAGAGCTTGTTATAGGTACAGAGTGAACTCTTTTTCACCAGAGTATGCTGTAATATTGTGTTAGGTAATTGCTGGGAGTAATCTTGTAGATCTGTCCATGCCTGTTCAGAGCTTCTGTTCGGTAATAGGATGATGTAGCTGATCTTGTTCTCTGGACATCTGCCTGCTAGAAGTGAGCTGCGTCCACTCTTAGTTTCACAGTACCTGCTAAACAACTCTTAAGCTGATAATACACTTTCATTACTGTTGACTGGGACTCAGTTTGGATCCTTGAGTTGAAGACTTTCTCCTTTGTTGGTTTCTGACTTGTATGAAGCTTTTTGGCCATTACCCAATTCTTTCAGAAATAGCATCTGAAAGAGAATATTGCTAGTGTTTTTTCTTGTAATGGTTTACATGTAAGGGGTTTAGATTTTTTTTTTTTAAATCAATTATTTATTTATTTAAATACATCTGCATCATTTGATCCTTAAAACTTACTGCAATAAATTTCTGGAATATCTTCTGAATGCAATTATGTATTGCATGTGAACATCTGGGGTTTTTGAAGTCTTGCACATACGACTGTTTGCCTACCCTGTTCTTCAGGTACTTGTTTTAATCTTTCTGAAGTCAGTTGATAAATAATTTTTTTTTTTTTTTTTTTTACCTTAATCACAACCATAAGTTTATTTTCTTTACATTTACAATCTATTGAACATTTATAAAAGGCTTTTCTGTCCTCTTTAAAAAATAAATTACGCTGTGTCTAAAACTTCGGTTCCATTAGGAACACCCCAAAACTGTGGAGAGTTTCCTGGCTGTGGAAATTTTCTCTCTGCCTTTCAGTCCATGAATGGTGTGCTGTAAAAAGCAAGTCTTTTGAGATCATGTGTTAATTTTTCTGTCACTGGCCTTTTATGTATGTGCTCTAAAGCTTGTTTTTCAAAGTGGATGAAGATTTTAATACCTGTATCCAGACATTTTTAGGATGTTTCCTGTAAATTAAAAAAAAAAAAAAAAGTTTTTCTGAGATGTTCTAGAGATTAATATCCTCTTTACTGTGGTGGCTGTCTCAAATTAGGAATACATAGGTTTTTTTTCTCCCCATTACTGAAGATGGTCAGATGTCCAGAATTTTTCAGGAATAAATTCCAAATAGTTGATAGGGCACTTTGGTTAAAGAATTTCTGAGCATTTTAAGATACTATACCTGGTAGGATTTAAAGTACTTGAGTTCTGGTGGGGTTTAGGTTTTGAAGCTTTTTTAGCCTTTTTTTTTTAGGTGAGGGAAATCTGTGTTATGAATAGAAGGAGATTTTCCTTGAGTCCACATTCTACTCATTTTATATAGTGTCTGTTTGCTGGCAGAGGCATGCTTTTTTTTTTTTTTTACGGTAAAAATAGCTTGCAGCTTATTGAAAAACAAGGCAGACCTGTGCCTCAAAATCCGAATGAAACTGCTGCTTAGATGAGGCTCTAAAGAGGGCATTTATATGTTGTGGAATGAATGGCATGCCTGCGCTAACTCCTGCAGGCCGGCTATTTCCAAGGTATCAGCCAGAGCTGTATGTGCCGGTTGCTTCCCCCTTCAGACACGAAGGTTTCTTTCTTGGCGAGCTCCTGGCCCCAGTGGGTAAAACGGGGTGGAGGGGGGCAAGAAAAAAACGAGCGAGATAACTACATGTGTGTGTTTGCTTTTTATTTTCCACCCAAACTGTGATAGTTCATGGGCTCCTTGTGCTTCGTGAGCTGGCGTTGTTTTTCTAATCATTGTTCTTTGAACAGTGTAGTTAGGAATTTCCTGTTCACGTTTTACTACAATGGTTTGTTTAAAATGATAGACCACAGTCTTTTTCCTGACCTAAAACTAGATTAGCCTTGAATGTCGAAGAGAAGCTGGACAAATAAAGAGGAGAGACTGTATTTGCTTATGTCATGGAGAGAGGCCTTTTAACCATGGTCTCAGTTATATCAAATACCACAAGTCACGTTTCTTAAATATTTATTAAGAAAAATAAACATAGTAATTGTATGAACTGGCATGTCTCCAAATTCCTATCTCTTTGATTCTCATGAGTGAGTTGCTTTTAATCAGGAGAAATATTTTTAATCAAGACTCTGGTATCTACTGAACTACTAAATTCAGTGTTACCTCAGTTTTCTCCTCTCCCCTCCACCCCCCTGTTGTTACATTTATAAAATGCAACAAAATTAACCTCAGCAAAGTTCAAGTTATGAAAAACTATGAGGAAATACTCAAATTGGGAATTAAACTGCCTTTTCTCAAGGCATCTGGTGCCTGTGCTAAGGAAAAAGTTCCATGGTCTTCAGATGTATTGCCATGTTTGCTTTCAGATTTTGGGAAAAAAATATCTCCCAAGCCCAGCAGTCTTAGATGCACAAGGAACTGCAGCGTCCCTCTCATACAAGTTATGTTTATTTAGGACATGTTCGTTGTATAACACTGCTAATCTGTGTATGTAATGCATATCTGTATTGATCTGTACAGGTCTATCTGTACAGGTAATAAAGCAATTGATTTTTATCTGGGAAGAGATAAAATTTCAGTATTTAAACACAATATATGACCTCCTCTTTGGGTTTTTATTTTACAGAAAAATTCCTCTAACATGTATTGCTTTATGGTGTGGCGTGAAAGCTTTATCCAATTTTGGAGGGATGGCTTATTGACCTGCCAGAGTTGGCTACTGAGATCGTTACTGACAAGTGTCAAACACTTTATACCATGCTCTTGGGTATTTTTAATGCAAGAATGTATGTGAGAATGTGCATGTGAAATTCTGATAAACCTGCTAAATTGATTTTTCAGCCTGGGAGATGTCAGGTTTGTAAGATTGTGGAGTCTATAGCTGATATGATGCACAGGCATGTCATTACAAGGGTGTTGCCAGTTAAAATACTCAGCTGTTATGGTATTTCCAGCTTAGCATCGAACTTTGTTCCACCCAGCAAATAGTCACATAAATAGGACTAGCTGTGGATTTTTAAAGGAAATATTTAATGTATTTTTAAAGAAAATAACATTTGGAAGAGAAAATATTTGGGTAGCTTGCACGTGAATGTCTAGGGTAGGGCAGGGAGATGCCTTGCAGGGTACTGAGCCTGACGTCCTGAAGAAGCTCGCAGTAGATGTTATGTGGAAAATGTTACCATTTATAGAGATCAGGTATTTCCGTGAGTACCAGAACTAATGAAGACTGGTTTCCTGTGGGTTTGTGTCTTATGGCTGATTGACTTCGGTGTCTGGGAAGGTGAAAGTTCTGGTGGATGCTTTTTACCTTGCATTTGGGGTATTTGCATCTACTTGCCTCCTAAGCAGATTTTCTGATACCTCATTAGGTGTAAACATGGCCTTCTTGGTTTCTACTAGGCTTCCTACTTGTATAAACTTTCATAGGTATTTTAATTATCTAGGGGATTTCCCTAAAATTTGAGACTTAACAGTGGAATGAAAACCAAATAGATTTAGGTCTATTAATGTTGTTATTAATAGAAATCACATATCCACATTTTTATAGGAGATGGGACTAGAAGCCCTCTTTTTTAGGCCCCCGTTGTCTGCTAGCTTTTAGTAGCCAGTTAATTGAAACAGCCCAAAAACAAGTGATGCTTTTACCTAATAAGTAATAGAAATACATTTTGAGATTAATGTGCCAGATGTTATGGTACAGACTTGAACTATAATATATATATATATATATATATGTGTGTGTATATATATATATGTACGAAATATATATATCGTTCTGTGGTGTGTGTGCAATGGATCCACTATTCCCCCACAAATGGAACACAGCATTAGACAGACAGAAGTTTGCAGTGTAGCTGTGGTACCCTGCCAGGCTTTTAGGTTTCATTTTCTCTGTGTGTCAACAGACAGTGCAACTTTCAGTAGAGATCCAGAGTCCTGCAGAAGGTTTATCAGTGAGTTCCCTGCTATTAATGTGCCTCTTAGAGCTGATAGTGGTCATTTTTTATTTGTAAGGATGAGAGATGTGTCTTGTGAAATACCGTCAAGGGTGGTAGATGCCATTGGTTTTGCTGTCAGCAAAGATTGTTCACTTTGGTTTTGACCATCATTAAGCACGTATTTTTTTCTACTTGAAAAAGCTGGAGTTCAGTAAGCTTGGGTGTGAATAAACAGGGCTTTCAGTCTTCCATGTGAGTGCTTTTCATGTAGCAATATGGGTGAGTAGTTTATTCCACTAGATGAAGTAAGTGAGGTGAATAAGGTGAGTAAGCAATTTCATTATGAGACGCTCTCAGTTGTGTCTAAATGCTATGTTGCGAATTTGGCTCATGCTTTGAGCTGGTTGGGAGCCAGGTGGCTGTGGTTAATTCATCACCGAACCTGAGCTAACAAGCCATGTGTAGGTCAGGTTGTATTAGATAGAGCTTCGTGTCACACTGGAGTAGCTGGAAGCTGTAGGATGGGACAGAACTGCTTTGGGTCTGCTTGAAACATCCCATGTAGAAAAACTGTACCAGTGTTTGTGTGGAGAAATTAAACTGACTATACGAATTTACTGTAATGTTGCTTTCTTTGCAGAGATGAGTTAATGTTCTTTTTGTGCAAGTTGTAGGCGATAGTTATTTCTTGTAAGGTTGTATTTATGAAGCATACATAAAATGTGTAGTATCATAGGATGCTTCACCAGTGTTCGTTAAATGGATTCACAACTTTCTTACCTGTTGATTTGCAGTAGCATAGCATTTTGTATGTAATAAAGCTATCTTAACCAAAGATCTTTCAAATAAAGCTATGACTTCAGGAAGATTTCTAATATAATCCAACACAATGGCTACTTGAAAGGATAAGTCAAATCTTCAAAGTAGACAGTTAAATTTCTCTTTTCAAATACTTGATAGAAACAGAGAAGTGCCTTTAAGTTTTTCTTCGCAGTCCTCCAAAATCCTGCTTTAGATTCTTTGCCCTATCTCCCAGCTGTATTACTGCAATGCGTTTTCTGACCTTTTCTACTTGTTGTGAAATATCAGTCCTAAAATGTCGTTTGTCTATTGTAATCATGCCTCTTCAAAGTGAGAGAGAGTAGTTCAGTGGTACTAGTTTGCAATTTGGGATATTAGGGTTCAGTTCACTGCCACATATTTTTTTTTTGTGTACTGTTGGTTTTAAACTCCTAGTATCTGGTGGTCAGCTGAGTACTAATTATGGTATTTCTTAACTTTACAGTGGTGTTCTGATTACAAATGAATAATGTGATTGTACAAATACAAATAAAACAAGAGTGATGTAAAGATTCAGTTATCTTTTTTTTGGCCTTGTTTGCTAACGTTTGTGCTTTTCCATTGTGAAACACTTCCTAAAATCAGTGATACTTGAATACTTTCAGTTACAGCCTTCCAAAGGCAGAAAACCTCAGTTTCCTGCGTATTTTATTACTTATATATTTGAAATAAAGTTTTGCTGATGACATCAGGAAGAAACGTAGCAGTAAGCAAGTTTGATCTGAGGACAGGATGGTGTGGTCTCTCCCTCCCTCTTCTCCCCTCTCCTTTCTACTTTGTTATCAAAGGCAGCAGGTATAATTTTTTTAAAGAAGCATTAAAAATTGTTGGTTTATTGATCTTCGTATTACATTGTGCTTGCCAAGCACAATACGGTAAATGCAGATATGTCCCATTTTCTGCAAGTGTGCTTTCATGTGTTAAGCTGTGTCTTTTAGCTGTGTAACTTGAGTTGAAAATTTTATTTGTATTAGGTTGATGTGGGCAAGTAACAGGTGTCTGCCACAGTACAAAATGGTTGGTGGCTTAACCTGTAGTGGTTTTATTTGGTGAAAGCAGTAGCCATAAGGTCATCAGCATACTTTGGGAATTAATAAGATGTGTGTGACTATTGACAGCTTGCAATAGGAAAAACGGTAGCTGTAAATGAGTGTCAAGTAGCCCTCCAGTTTCTCCTATGTGACACCGCATGGTAAAGCTGGCCGTGTATGTTGCTCCCATGCCAGTCCCTGAGGTGGGACCTATGCCAGGAGCTGGAGCACCATGGTGACCAATGACAAAACCTGAGGGAATGGCAGGAGGATGTGCTGGGGAAGTTTAGGTTGAACGTTAAGAAAAGTTCTTCATGCAGAGGGTGGTGGAGCACTGGAACAGGCTCCCCAGGGAGGTGTCATGGCCCCAAGCCTGACAGTGTTCAAGAAGAAGCTGAAAAATGCCCTCAGACATGGACTTGATGATCCTTGTGGGTCCCTTCCAACTCAGGACATTCTATGATTCTATGATGGGGCTGGGGGGCAGCTGGCAGCATGTAGGAATCGGCTGCCATCAGCTCAGAAGGGTTGGGGTGGTGCCAGAGCTGTGAGAACGCCTTTGTGTGATTCCAGGGAAGAAAGATGGAGACAGGGCTAAGAAAGGAGTGTTTTTGTTTTTCAGATGGCTAAGGATTTTGTGCAGTCAAAACTTACACACATAAAAGTGTGTGCTTAACAGCAATGTAATGGGAACAGAGTAATCTGTGCTGTTAATGGCTATGTGTATGGGAAAGCACATGTCTGACCTAGAAGGTGTGTTTGAGAATGCTTTTGTAGTTCTCTTGGAAATGGGAGATCAAAGACCTGGAGGTTCAAAACAATGGAAGAATGTGCTGGGATTAATTGTACAAAGTACACAAGAATGAGCTATTTGTTGAGGACAAGGTGAGTTCATTTTCATGGCGGCTTTTGAAGGAAGCAAGAAATAAAAATAAAATTAATTTAGGGTCTCTGATGGCAATATTCTTTTTTCTTCTGAACATTAAAGTTTGATGGATGTTAAAAATTGCCAGAAGAACTTGTTCATGATTAGAGTATCTCATGACATCTTTAATACCTCTTAAATTTAACCGCATGTTAGACAAGCTGCTATTGAAAATGGCATTTGTGTGATTTGTTTTACTTTTAAAAGCAATTAGAGTCTATATACAAGAGCTCTTTAAACATTCTTGTTTACTTTTTTGCTGTTCTTGGGTCACATAAAATGTTACATTGTGAAATCATTTTGGCTCAGTTGTCAATAAATTCTGTGTCATCCTTTTAAGTATTCTAGATTTATATTATGGCAACAACGATGCCATCCTGTCCTTTCCTTCTGTCAGCATTCATTTTCTGGGAAGAAGTAAATGCTGAATAGTGTCCCTTTTATGTGTTTGCTGGAATTTTGAGAAGTGCAGATTATTTAATTGGTAGAAATGTGCTTGCGTCCCTGGGTGTCTGCCCTTAGCATTGCTGTAGTGTCACCTCAGAAAGCAGTGTGGTTTAGAGATATCTTGGATCATTGATTTGCTGCTTTGCATGTTGTGCTTTGTTTTAGAGAGTTTAGGTGTTGTGGGTTTTTTTTGTTTCGTGTTTGTTTGTTTGTTTTTTGACGGGGAAGTGACTGATGTTCTTCCCCACATCAGCATTCCACTTGAGACTTGACTGGTGTCTTAAATTAGTGTATTTATTACTGCTTCTTTGTTGAGAGCAGTTAGGGGAAATTAATTGTCTCCATAAAACTATCTTTTTCAGGAATTAGAAGCATTGACTCATTGCGAGTAAGATGCATTGCTCAATATACGGCCAGAGGGAAGGTGGGGGTCCAGACCAGTCATATCTGTAAAACTTAGGCTTCCATTAAAATGTAGCACAGCAACACAGTTTAACCAGGTGTGTAGTTAGGTTCCTTGCATCAGAAGACTGTTCTGAAAAGAGCTTGAAAATGATCAGAGAGGCTGAAAAGCAGTGCTGCTGAATGGTGATTAAAAATACTTTGTTAATTTGGTTGAGGGAGAGTAGATATAATGCAATATGGTAGCAATTTATTCAGCTGGTGGTATCTTTATTGTAGTCTAATTAGAATTTGAGGGCAAAATTGTCAAGGAACTTCTTGAGGATGTTAAAAATTTAGGATCAAACTTTCAACTGTGATGATAAGTAGGAAAGGGATAGACTGGAGACCTTTGTTCTTCTAACAGGTTCAATCCTCAATAATTCCTTGTTGTTGTGCTGTAGCAGAATTAAATCAGAAAATACAAATCCCATGAAAAAGAATCCTGTGGATTTAATACTAGGAAGAATGCAGAGTAGGGATGTATGTAAACATCTGAGTTCACTTGTGGGGAAGTAAGACCTGCAAAAGGAAGCTGGATGAAGGGTGATGGCAGAAGACAGGCTTCCCTGGCAGCAGCAGCAGTAGTCTAGGAAATGGTGAGAAAAAACTCTTCTTCAAATTAGTTGTTCAGTTGTACAGGATGGGGGAGGAAAGAGGGAGTACTCCTGTTTCTTTTTCCATGGCTGTCTTATGAAAGGCTGTGTTCTTGCTTAATGGGTAACCATAAAAAGTTTTTAGAAAGTGATACAACATGAAAATGTGTGGAGCAGAGTAAGTGCGTAAGAGTCATTACCACATTTTTCTGGGAATTTCCTGTCATGCTTGTACGCTCTCCTGCCTTCCCGTGCACCATCATTTCCCTTTCAGTTCACTTGGGTTTCCTAATAGCCTTTGAGGGGTGGTGGTGAGTTTCTGAAGTCCTGGTCTCTTAAAAAGACTTTAGTCACAAAGTTTTCAGTACACATAAGGCATCCGCTGTCTGGAATAGTAATCGTGGCTCAGTCTGCCTCATGCCTTTCTTTTACTGGATCTCCTGAAGCATTGCTCATCAACCCAACTAAGCAGGCAGGCTTACAGCACTTCTGAAATCTGTGGATATTTTTCTCTTTCAAGCTACTCAGAGATTGAATCATTAAATCTGTCAGTAATTGGAAATAGCCGCTTGTTGGGAAGACTTTGCCATCTATCTCAAATTTTTGCTGATCAACTCCTATGTCCAGGAGACAGTTCTACAGTAGCTCCCAGTGTGTGTGGGGCTTTTTAAACCAGTCTTAACAGATAAATGGATTAATTGGTGTTTTCCAAACATGTTATCCGTGACAAGTTCCTATCTCATTAGGTCTTAACCTTTCACGAGTAATGGAAGAAGTGCTCACATTGGGGATTACTGCTCCTGCAGGCAACAGTACCACTGCCCAGCAGTGGATGTTCAAAGGTGTGAGCCTTAATGTACCCTTAGGACACTGCGAGTTGGATTAACAGCTTTTTATGAATAGTAGACCTTGCTCACCTCCTACCTCCTCTACAGTGGCTTTTTTTTCTTGTCTGATACAAAGTAAACTGATTCCATTCAGTAATTGTGGAAAAAAAAACCAACCCAAAACACTACTTTCCCCTTCCCTGCTTTTTTGTTTGTTTGTTTTTTGTGGGTTGTTTTTTTTTTTTTTTTTGTTTGTTTTTTTTTCTCCCTTCTCCAGTTTTAGTGAGTTGAAGCCTACCTACTGCTAGCTTACTGAGTGACCGGATCAGTGTCAGAAGTGGTAGTGCTATGGAATGATGGGATTGTGCCATTTAGGGCAGCAGAGGGGGATGCATTTGAAGACAACAGAAATATCTCTGGTTTGATTGTACCAAGCTGTTAATCTAGCTTCCATACAAAGCCACAGGTTGAGTTTATGGTATAGCTGGTGTGGAGTGCACAGAAGGGGGATAGAGCTCCGTTCCGAGTTTCGGAGCAGAGGGATGTAAAGGACAGCATCATCGGCTGGTCCCATCTTTTCCCATCCTGTTGATTAGACTGTGTCCTGTTCACACTATTACCAGCCAGGCCCTTCTGCTCCAGCTCCACTGTTAGTCCTTCTCCCTGTGCTTCTCCTTCTCTGTCTCTGCCTCCTCGCATCATTTATTGTTTTGTGATTGCCACCTTCTCTTCTTCCAGCACCTGTTTCCCGTGCTCCTCATCCTTCTTTATCAAAGTGTGCCCGCTTCCTTCTTTTCCTCCATGGCATTTGGGTGCTAACAGGGATTGCATTGACACTGGAGGGAGAATCTGGCTTCCTAATCTCTGTTCCCCAAATACGAGGAGCAGGGAGCAGGTTGTATTGGAAAATGTTTTCCTGGGGCTGCTCCATGCAGCTGGAGCAAACCTCCCGGTGCCCTGGCACACTGGGATTAGGTGGGTGTGTAGCCAGGATAGGTCTTGGGAAGCTGGTGCATGTTCAGTTAATTAATTAATCTGCAAAGAACAGGGCTTCCATACTTCAGAGTAACGGTGAGCGCGTGCAACAATATTCCCCCTCTTCAACTCCCATGTGCCTTCACCAAACTTGAATATTTTATCATGGGGATAGTCAGAGACCTAAAAAATTCAGGTCCTGATGTTAGTAGTGCTGAGATTATCTGGCAAGGCTGCTGTAGGAATTCTGGCATAGGGGTGGGGAGGGACAGTGTTTTTTCCTCTGCTTCATTGTTTCAAATGGGTGAGCTGTTTTAAACGAAAGTTCTCATAAGAGATGAGAATGGGGCACACCCTCAGGAGGGAGAATTTCAGCCAGAAGCACTTCAATCAAGCAAAATTAGAAGCAATCAAAAAAATTGCCTAATGAGGCAATGTCTAATGAATCATATTAGACTTCCTAATGAATGGGTGGCACTGCATTATAGTAATGTGTAGATGATACAGCTTTGTACTACAACAGTATTTGGATACCTGCTACTTTTTGTTTGTTGATATGCAATACTTCAAGATAAACAGTTCAGATACTTATTCTGCAATGTACATCTTTTTCAATACAAACAAACACCGTTCTTACCACTATGGAAAATATGCTCTTGGTCAACCACGAGATGTTGGGCAAGGTTGCAAGAATGACCAGCTGAAGTTTTGTGGCCTATATTATGCAGGAGGTCAATTAGATGATGACAGTGATTCCTTCTGACCTTAAAATATGGACCAGGACATCTGGGGCCACTCTGTGCTGCCGTGGTGGAAGTTAGAGGCTTCCTGCAGCTCCGGCTTCCTCGAAGGTTCAGGGCCGGGAGGGAGGGAGCTGAAACTGGCTTTTGTGGCTTTTAAACTCTCCTTCCTAGTACTGGAGCTGTTCTTGGATATGGAGGATTGCAGGCTGTGCACTGAAAATATCTGCGTTTACTAACTGCAAAGGAATGTGTAAATATAGAAAAATATGTAAGTGCAGAAGATTACCCCCCAAATATGTTACTGTGTGGTGCAAGGGTCCTTTGAATGAGCAATATCTGAAGGGAACCTTTGGAAGAGACACCTACAACTTCTAGAGGGACTTGTCATTTACAAATAATAATAGTACAAACCACAGAACTTGGTTTCCTGAGTTGCTGTAAATGGAAGTGTGTTGTTAACACTCCTTTTCTAACACAAATGTAGGAAGCTGGCAAAGTAGTTAATTTCAGTGCCCTAGAAAAGTTTAAAGCGAAATAATCTAAGGAAACGGAAGCCTCTATTTTTAACCTTCTCAGTCATGGGAGATAGGGAGGAAGAAGAGGAGGCCATCTACTGTTGAAGTCTCTTTATTATGTTACTGCATGCATTTAATCAAATTTCCTCTGCTGTTTCAGTGAAGAGGCACTTGTTACTTGTGGATATTCAGTTATGTTCAAATTAAGGTTAGAGTAGGTTTGATGTCATGGTGTATCTTCTAAATTTGTTTTATTTTGGGTTTGAGCAAGTTAAGATTCTTCACCCCCCCCCCTTATTATGCTGTTACTATTCATAAAAAGTACATTATCTGGCTGGACTACTTTGGATTTTTCACAAAATATTTTTTATTGATGTATTTTAACAAAAGCACGACAGTGAAATTATGAGTAATTCATCATATTACTTACTTGGAAGTACCTCATTGGTCTAGCTTGAAGCTTAAATATAGTATCTTGGACAACTACTGGCAACCGTAGAAGTTATAGTATCAAACTCAATAACTGCAACCACTTACAAAAATTTCAGATGAACATAAATCTGTAGAACTGTCTTTTGCTTTAGGATATGTTACTAAATCACTAATATCGGTTGGGGAATACAGTGCATTAGTTTGCAAGGTCAGCATTAAGGAGGACTGTATGAGGCAAGTGTATTTGGGAATGGTAATAATACTGTGATAATGAAACTTTTAGGAAAACTTAGCCCATTTTCCCAAAGTTTGAAAACTACTGGTTGACAAGAGGGTTGACCTGAGTGTGGAAGCAGTTGTAAGATTTTAAGTATGTATTTTAAAGAATCTTCTTGCCAACACCTTCACTAATATTAAATATTTGTAGCTTATGTGGATTTGTATTTGTGACTGTTAGGTTGAGAATCAAAAGCTTAGAAATGATATAAACTAATGCGTCATAAAGAAAATAATTTGGCAACTGTATGTGTGATTTTAAAGCAAAAACAAAGAATGAGCTGTGAAGAAAATGTACAAGGTGGCAAATCGTTGCAGAACCATGGCTTTTTTTCTTTAGGTAATTACTGGGCTCTAAATAAATTATTTTACTTAGTAGGGTAGTTGTTGCTTCAGTGGTATGAAAGAAGCAAAGATTTTAGACATACAATTTCTTCTGTTAGATCTGATAGGTTTGGAAATAAAAGACATATTTCAAGCACAGATTTTTTTAATAGGTTTATTTTTAGACTACTTTTAATACCTTAAAGGTAACCAATAACTGTTTTTTGTAATACCAGTAAAATATGGAGCTTTTAAATAAGTAGGTAGATTGAGGATGTCTGTATGTGTATGCTAATATATACAGTATTCACTAATGACTTGTCCATCACCATTCTGGGCAGCTGAAAAGTGTGCCCGTATGTGCTTGACTAAGGGTCTCTAACTCCTGGAAGGGCAGAAAAAACTTAAATAATGAGGTGACTGCCATAGATCACTGCTTGCAAGAAATGGAGTCTGAAACCAAAAGCATCAAAGATCCTGTCAACATATTTCCACTTCAGTTACTTAGAGCTAAGTCGAGCTTAGTAGCTCCTCAGTCAAGTGATTGAATTGATGCCCTTGGACCACATGTGTGTGTCACATTAGTTGCGCTCTTTCGCTCCCACGTGAAGTATTGCTTTGTTAACATAGTTCAGAAACTTTAAAAGAGAAGCAGTCTGGAAAGTCTGCCTTACAGATCTGCGGCATAGTTTGGGCAGGGGTCTGCTGGAGCACAGTGTAATGCCCTCTCTGGTCACAGGCTTCCCTCTGGGCTCACAGGTGCCCACACCATTGAGGGGGGTTTGAGGCCAGGGCTGTGGCCTTTTAAGAGGCAAAATTTCTCTGCTGTACAGGCAAAGTCAGTGCGTGACAGCCCAGTAGCGCCTTAGAAGACGTTACACAGAAATGGGGCACGAGTCCATCAAAATTCCAGGAATGTGATAATTTAACATGTCTGAGAAGTGCCATACACGGTACTTTTAGGAAAAACACAGAACTAGTAATAACACTGTTTTCAAGTGGGCTGGAGGAGGAGAAGGGGGAGCAAAACTATTCTGAAAGGTTAAATGAGAAACTCTTGTATTGAATTTCTAATATTAGCTGGTAGTGTAGACTTTTCTGGGTGTGAGGCATTTGTTTACTGTTTTACCTCACAATTTGTTTTTAATAGGATGTATGTGAAGTCATGGGTATGTATATTCTTTTGGCACTTACCTACACATTGCTTTGTTCTGAGACTTGAAAAGAATGGTTTATTGAATATATATTTTTCCAACCATTGTTTTGTGCTCAGTCCAGTTGTAGTTACTTTTTCCTCCCATTGTTTGTCATTTTCTGCTTCATTTCTCTAGAAACTGTTTCTGGTAACTTTTAACATGTGTTTTCTCTTTTACTAGTATCATTGAGTAATACTTATTTGTGGAAATAGTTTCATTAAATTATTTCAGTAAAATGTAATTGAATATACTCCAAGTATAGTAAGTTTTTGCAGGATTAGGGGGGCTTAAAATATTTTAAAACGTTGAATTACTGAAATGTTCACCAGTAGTTGTGCAGAGGTTGTTTCTGCACATAGACATGAGGTGTCTGTTCCTAATCTCATTAATCTTCAGTTTACCTCTAGGGGAATGCTAGTAAAATACAGTTTTGTTATAGCTTATTCTAAAACATTGCTTCTCTTAGACCACGGAAGTGTAAAATCCCTGTAGCATGATGTTCATTGGGATGTTTTCTAGCATAAGGAGCCTTCTCTGTATATGAGAAGCATTTTCCTCAGTTAGTAACCAGTTGTAGACCACATCAGGATGTAATTGTGTGTATACCTCAAGATTCTGGGGTTAATCTCTGTGCATCTTCAACTACTTGCCTTCTAGTTGGCCCAAAGATTACCACTTAACCTAGGATTCTCAGTTTTGCTGACTGAGGCTTGTCTGAAGTGATTTAAAGCTATAATGTGTTCACAGAAGTGTTTTACAGTGCTTTCTTTATTGAAGAATGTTTAATTTAAGCCTCTTCCATTTGACACTTGAGTGGTATTTGGACAGATCAATAAATTGACCGTGTGTGTGTGTATAGATATATATATATATATATATCTATACACACACATATACATATGTAGATATATATAATTATTTCCAATCCATCTAGTTGGTCAAGAAGAATGATAAATTTAAGGTGGGGGGGCCTTTAGCAGTGCAGAGCCAACCGTTACAAACGTACAGAAACTTGAATTACCAAAGGCTGTTAGAACCTTTTAGAAAAATCTCTGTCATGATGTTATAATCACAGACTTCAAAATTTTGAATAAAAGTTTAGTCTAACAAGTTCAGACTTAGGGATAACAAGCTATTCAGCAAATGGCGAGGTGAGGTTAGCAACAGAACATAACAAATGGAAATAGAGTTCTGAAGTACTTTACCATTTTGCTTCTGTACCACTCTAGAGATAGCCAAGATACCTTAATAAACTAGAAATGAAATGTAATAGTGAAGAGGCAATGTAATAGTGAAGGTGTGCTAATTTTTTTTTGATACAAAGTTTAAGTGATCCTGCCAAGAGTCTGCAGGAAGCATTCCATTACGTGGTAGTGTCTTGCCGCATTTAAGACCATTTTAGTTACTGGTTATTGAGATGTAAAACTTCTTTGGATGCCTCCTTCCAACGTGGAACTTAACAGACTTGAGTTTGGAGTTTTATGTCCTGTTTTTCTTCCTCCTTGTCTGCTGGGAATGCCCCTTTTCCTGCCTGCTTAATTTTCTTCCTGTTTTGAGCTCCTCCCATTATTCTGGTTCATGTGTGAAGGGCTTATTACTAAGAACTTGCTGGTAAAGGTTCACAGATGCACCTTTTCACCATTACTCAGCTGGCTTCCATTAGGAAAGTACAGGTGTTTCCTCCTGATGTAGCAGTTGCATACAGAAAGTGTGACCAGTGCTTAGAAGAGAACAATTTTGTGTGTATATACAGACCCTTACGCACAAGCGCGTCACAGAATCACAGAATGGCTGGGGTTGGAAGGGACCTCTGGAGATCATCTAGTCCAAGCCACCTGCTAAAGCAGGTTCACCCAGAGCAGATCACACAGGAACGTGTCCAGGTGGGTCTTCAATGGGCAGCCTGTTCCAGTGTTCTGGCACCCTCAAGGTAAAGAAGGTTTTCCTCATATTCAGATGGAACCTCCTGTGCTTCAGCCCGTGCCTGTTGCCCTATCATTGGGCACCACTGAAAAGAGTCTGGTCCCATCCTCTTGACATGCACCCCTGAGATATTTATAAACATTGATGAGATCCCCTCTCAGCCTTTTCTTCTCCAGGCTGAACAGACCCAGCTCTCTCAGTCTCTCCTCACAAGAAAGGTGCTCTCGGCCCCTAATCATCTTGGACACTGCCCTCTGTGTAACAGTGTAGCAACTCATCACCTCTCCTAGTGTCTCTTATAGGATGGTTTAGTTAACTGGTGGGCAGGATTGTGCCATAGTAAGCCAGTCAGAATTTTGAGTACTCAGACCAGAGGAGGAATTGTAAAACTAAGGACACAACTGCCAAGCCGTTTATTAGACAAAACTGAGCCTAGAAATAGACTTTAGTATGTACTGAGGACATAGAAATCTGAGAGCTCTGTGACTTGCTCTTCTCTAGTAGAAGGCTACAGAGTTGTGGTTTGCAGGATGGAAGAAATAGAGAGATAATCTTCAGGGCTGGCCTGTACTAGCAAGGACCTCAGTTACAATAGCATGTCGTTAGAAAACAGTTTTATTCACAGGAACTGATGAAAAAACATTGATTTCTGATTCAGTGACACTAGAAAACTAGAACATTGCTTCATGTGCCTGCTCCAAAGCTGTGCTGTGTCTGAATAGGTGTAGTGTAGTGTTAGGCTTCTGACACAGGGGGAAGAATTAAGTTTGCTTCTCAGATTCGGAAGTTCCCCATTAAATTGTCTTTATCTTTCAATTTGGGCTTTTGATTTTTATCTGGTGTGTGGTTTTGTTTTTTTTTTCTTTCTTTTTTTAGTCTCTCCCAATATGCAAGTCCTTAAGAAGATCATGTAAATATTTAGAGATTTTGAGTAACAAAGACAGCTTTATTAAGATTGGCAAAAGAAAAGTCCTAAATATCTTTCATGTAACTCTTTCTAGCTAAAAGCATTTTCAATAAAAAGGTCCAATTTGACATCAGTTTAGAACTGGAGTCTCCTGATTTCTCCCTCTTAACTGTCTTATCTGATGCATATTCCTGCTCTCCTTCTCTTATGGCTTATTCCAGGCCACCGTATGTTATTTTTGTCTGCTTTCTGGTCTAGATGTCAAGTCACCTGCTGCCCAGACTGCCTTCCCTCAGCCAGCCCCTCCAGCGGCGGCCTCTGCCCTGCCGCTAATCTCAGGTTCTGGCCGGTGGCTTTGTACAGGTGCCTGTAACTTGGGGCTATCTGTGCATACACAAAGAAAACATATTTTCAAGCACTCATGTACAGTCTTACTTAACCCCTCTGCCCTCATTTTTTAAATTGTCCTCTGTAAAAAAATAGTAAGTAGTAGAAGCAAAAGCAGATTTCTTAAAAGCACTAACATTTAACCTAGCTATGATATTTGAAGGAGGAATTTTAGGCATCTTGATGAAATGTGGTTATATTTTCAGCAATAATATTTGTGTCCTGAATTTGGCTATGGATCATAGCTGCTATTAAGAAATGGATAGCTGCTTGGAAGACTTGGCTGCTCATGTGGAACTGTTTCAGCAGTTCCTGAGCAGCCAGACAAGTTATACGAGAGCTACAGTTGGACATAGCATTTTATTTTATGTTTCAACATACTAAGCCAATATTTCGTAGTTGTTTTTTTAAGAGTATGATAAAGGAAAAAACAGAAGTATATTATTTCTCTCTTGCTTGTTAGTAAGTGTTTGTTATTTCTAGAATAGTGAAAGGAGGCTAGAGGGTGTCCTCAGGTACATTTCTTGTAGGTATTTGCAGGCAGCATGAACTTCTCTTACTTGTAAGTCAACAAATGGTGTAGGTTGTCTCTTACCCACGTAGCTTCACATACATTTTGCATCACAAAATCTGATTGTTCAGGATTTTCATGGGCACCTGGCCGGTTAGCATGACATGTAGCAGTGAATATGTTACATATGATGAACGGTTTTCATATAATAGTGTATAATACCCTGTCCCTCAGAAAAGTGTTAGTGAGATTAAGAAAAAAAGTAAAGGAACTGCCTAGCATGAAGGAGTGAATTCTTTTTGTCTGAGAAGTGAATTCATTTTGCCTGAGAGGGGATCTTATCAGTGCTTATAAATATACCAGGGGTGGGAGTCAAGAGGATGGGATCAGACTCTTTTACAGTGGTGCCCAATGACAGACTGAGGGACAGTGGGCACAGACTGAAGCACAGGAGTATGAGGAAAACCTTCTTTACCTTGAGGGTGCCAGAGCCCTGGAACAGGCTGCCCAGAGAGGTTGTGCAGTCTCCTTCTCTGGAGACATTCAGACCCACCTGGACACATTCCTATGCGACCTGCTCTGGTGAACCTGCTTTATCAGGTGGGTTGGACTAGATGATCTCCAGAGGTCCCTTCCAACCCCAGCCGTTCTGTGATTGTGTGGTGCACAACACAGGACATGATGATCTGAAATGCTGTAGGACACATCATTCAGGTTTTGCTTGCCAAAATAGAGTGCCTCTGCATTTTCGTCGATACATTGAGCTTTCATAACACTGTTTCCATTTTTCCTGAATGTTTTTCTTCAGCAGGCGGTCATGAGAGAGGTAGTAGCTGATGACACTTATTTTCTTTATCCACATGAGCTCAGCTGTCTGTGAAACAAGGGCATTTATGGGCTGAGGAATAAGGTGGCCGATAAAGTTGCCATCCACGCTGCCCTGTTGCACAGATGTTAAAGCTGGTTTTTAACCAGCTCCTGAAGCAGCGCAGCTTACAGAATGGGATTAAATGGAGCTGCTGCCAGCTTGTTTGCCACGCTTTGAACAGTGGCAAGCCATGGCTCAGGAGGTCGTGGTTGAGGAGTAACTCAAATATTTGTGGGAATGACATGCTTGTCAGCTGTGTCAGCATAGGTTGTCTAGGTATGTATTACCATGGGGTTAGGGCAGTTAAGACTTGTTTCAAATTAAAATAAAAGTTGTCCAATTAATGAACACACATTTTTGTTGACACAAAGATGTTGATTCATTATTGTAGCTGGATAGTGTCATCCTGTGCCTTCTGTTTTGCACACTGATGTATGCTGTGTTGACTTATGTTACTGTAAAATTAATTGAATCAAATACACTGATTTGATGCTGTTAGCACTCTTTCATGTGCTTATTTGTTGTTGTTTTAATAAAAGACTGAAAATTACTGCAAAATACAATGTGGTCTTAAAAGGCTCAATTTCAAGTGACCTTTAGAAGAGCTGGTGCTGTTATTTCCTTGCTGTAGGGTAGCATTTTAATTCTAAGGGAAATGTACCCCAGTGATGACTTTGAATACAAGTTACCTCCTGTAAGTCAGTGTCCTGAGGACAGAATCTCATTTGTACAAATTTCTGTCCGGCCATCTGTATTGTGGATTTATTTTAATGAAGGATTGAGTAGATGTCCCGTAAGTTACTTTATTTAGAACTCAAAGTTAAATTGTGTAGTGAAATGAAGATATATCGTTTGGGTTAAGAAGAAAGTAATGGGGAATTTTTTTATCTTGAGACTATACACATATAGTTTGGTGAACTTTGTTGTACTTTTGACTGAGCAGTCAGCATATCATTTGCCGAACCTTATTTCAAGATCTGCCTGACATGTCCCTGCCCTCCTTGCTGGGGTGGGAAGCAGAGGCTGCTCAGGAAGGAGGTGGGGGCAACCAGGGCAACCTGCTCGGAAGGGCCAAGGTCGGGGCTGCTTGGGAGGTCATGGCCCAGCTGGGTGGCCACAGCAAAGGTCCTGCCTGCTCAGAGCATGCTGCTGCTCAGGCCTGAGCTACCGTGGTGGAGGATATCCATCAAGTGCCTCCAGGACTGCAGTGTGACTTTAAAAATCAAAATAACAACACCCTCCCCTCCATCTTCCCTCTGTGTGAAGAGCTTTTCCTGCCCATCTTTGCAAAACAACAAAATATCATCTTCCATTCCTGGTCAGTTTCTTAGGTTTTCTTTTTTGCTGTGCGGTTGCAGGGAGTAAGAGCCACACCACAAGATGAGAGGATTAGTTGAATTTTATAACAATGGCTATAATGTAAATTCATATTTGAAAGGAAGTAAGAAAAAAATGTCTGGCCAAAAAGCTTTTAAGTGTGAGCATCTTTTGTCATTTTTGCCTTCTCTCTTTCTTGCCTTGTAGACTTCAGTAATATACTCACCATAATACTTTACTTGGATAAACTGTTGCTAGATTTATCAGAATATTTATGCTTTTCTAGTTATACTATTACTCATTTTTAAATTGCCTGGTATCTTTCTGATCTGTAATATGAATTAATGCAGTTTCTTAGCCTATAATTTTCATTTGTCAGGCAAAACCATCTATCCCATTAGATGTCTATTCAGACTGAGATCAAATTTAAGAGAATATCTCTCCTAATTGTTTGTTGAGGAGTATCAAGTGTTATTAAACAGTTTCTCTTTTTGCTTTTGGACCTGACCAAAATCAGGAACAAGAATAAAAGCACTGTTGGCTGTTGCTGTTCTTGCATCCTTCCTTCTGTGTCCCTTACATATGGTGGCCTTTCTTCAAAACTTGTTGGTTCTTTTTCATAATTAGCCCTTGTGGTTAGTGCTTTCCTCTTAATTCAGGCCAACTTTGGAAGGTAAAGTAACCCTGGATGTAATTTAGGCATCTACATGTTGTCTGAGAGATGGCAGCTAGTTTGCAGCAGCGTTTCTGCTTTGGAAACACGTTTTTGATTTCCTGTTCAAGATCTTCCAAAACCAGGCTCTGTTTGTCTTAATTTAATTCCATGCAGGAGAAGTTTTGCTCAATTAGACCTAGGGATTTCAAGCAGCCAGGGCCCTCTGATGTGGCATCAGGGCCATGGGAGGACTATGGATCTTATCTAATGTTTCCTGATGCCTTGTGTTTTTAGTGATCTAGTTTTGTTTTTGAAAATCCTAGACAATGGAATTGCTGCCACAAGCTAACATTCCAGCTGTGTTTTGGAGAGTTGAAGTATCCTTTTTCTTTGAACACAGAAGTGTTCCTGTACTATTTAAAGGTTGATATTTTCTGTGTTATTTTGGAGGGTTGAATTTAGAGTCTGTTAATGAAGTGTACTAAAGCTGAGAAGTTTTGCAGTAATTTATCTGAAGTGATATTTAGCCATTGACTTTTGCTGTCTTCCTTCCGACTGACTCCCCGCAATGAACTGATGCATTCAAGAAATACCTGTTGCTGCTACATATACATTACTACAGCTTTCTGAGTTCTAGAATCCTCCTGTGTATGGGTAATGAATAAAGATATGAAATAAGGAGGAGGAAAAACACCTCTTAGTCAGAAACAGTCATTTCTTCTTAACGTAAACATTTAATTTGGGCAGAGTTAGAGGTGGCAGATCCAAGGCACATGACAATGCTCAAAGATTTTTCTCTTAGCTTGATTTGCAGAATTTGGGTTATGGAAGATTTCTTACGTGTTTCTGTACTTGCTTTTAGAGGGTTTCAGGGTTGCAAAGATTAGGTGTATAATGACTGAAGAGCATCATTACTTTTGGAAAGGGTAAACATTTCAAGATAATGAAGAATCAGCAAATCAGTTAATCTGAAGTTATGGTTGGCTCTTTGATAAATGCAAAATTAGCCCCTGTGGATGACTGTCACTTGTACCTGGGCTGTAGATCCGGTGTTCACAACCAGTTAATGATGTAAACTGTTCCCAGAGGAATTCTGTCTTCAGCTGGAAGTTCAGAACCTTCTTATTTGTGTCTTTCCATTGTCATGGAAGGGACAGGAGATGATCACTAGTGACAGATAAAATGACTTAGTTTGTTTCTTTGCTACTGTGAATAGTGTAGTTTAGGGCAGCCCTGGTTAGTTTTTTATTTAAAGATGCAGCATTTTTTTTCTGTCTTTGTCTTTATAATACTTCAAAAAGTTTTTGTCTCTATTTTCATACTTTGTGATGTTTTAACAGAGGTACCTTGCACAATTCTTTATATAGAAGCAGAAAAGACCTGTCCTGTTTTCTAGTGCTTAAGCTACATTTAAAAAAAAAAGTAAAGCAGTATTTCCAGAAGATACTTGATTTCAGCGGTCTACTGCTGTAATTTAGGGCTGACCTCCAATATCCATATCTGCATCTATTCCGTTTGTTCTTCTGGAAGCCCTTAATTTTCCTAACTGGAAAGAAAACAAATTATCTTGTCTCAGAGTTGTGCTGGTTAAACCAGAAATGTATTTTTTCACTTGGCTTAGTTAAACCAGTACAGAACACAGGGCCAATCTTCCAATTCTTAGTTTTAGCTTTGCGTATTTTGACCTAGGTGAATTGAATGAAGAAGGTTCAGGCTACGTAGATATATGTGACTGAATCGAGAATCAATGTGATGTTACTCCCTGTCTGAAGGGAATCCAATTTGGAGCAACTCTGAATATAGTTTAAAATGCGCAACATCAGGTTGTAAATGGTCTGAATATCTGGAAGAAAGATTTCTATGTGTTCTTTTTCTGACAAGCTTTCTTTCAAAACTCTTAATTAAAACTGTTCATGCATGCTTTATACTATTGGAATGAAAACCAGTTAGACCAGATGCATCAGCTTTCTTCAGTCTCCCTTTCCCAGAAAGTGAACGTTGTCCTTGTCCTGGAAGTCTAAGCCCTGGTGGGATCATGGAGAGCATTGAATTAAAGTTCTTGTAATGTGAAAGGTTAGGGTATCATGTGTGGGTTTTATTTATGAGTAAAGAGTGAGGGTGTGTTTGTATAACAGGCAAGCATGTCTCATAACTCATTCCAAAGAAAATCTTGTCTATAGTGTGGTAATGTAGGAGCCGATGTCTAGACTACTTCGAGAAATTGTAAACATGATGTCTTCAGAAAAAAAACATGAGAGTTTAAGAAAAAAATGATGCATGTTATATTTTTAATATTTGACTGAATTCCAAGGAGATCAGAAGTATTTTGGCAATATTTGGTCTGCTTGACTGCTAGATGAATTACTGAAAGAATGCATATGCCAGTCCATAGTAACATTTTCTTTCTTGAATATAGCAGCTTTGGATTTGCATGATTACATGATGTAAACTATGCATTTGTCAGGAATGGAAAATTTTTACTTTAAATAGTTCTGCACCAGTTTGTCTTCATCTTATTAAACTGTTTATACATGTTTGAGAATCCATACCATATGATCAAGCTCTTTATTATTTGACCTAAATAACTTGATCTTTCTGATGTTGTACAGAGCTGTTCAAATGTTACATTTAAGCTAGTTAGGACTTTTCTTTGAAATTCTATTGCAGTTAATTTATTTCAAGAATACTAAAATAATTTTAGGAGGCAGGTAAATGCATTTATCTGGTTTGCTGTGCGTAAAGTTATGTGCTTTTTGTTAGCGTTTGAATGGTGTGCCTACTGGGCCATTGGAATAGCTAGAAGGTAGCTGTAGTAGTATTTCCATCATTTGAAGTCTTTCCATAGGATTCTTCTGGTTGGTTTTGTTTTGGGGTGGGGAAGGACTTCTAGTTCAAGGACAGGTGTGTTTTAGGTCAGATGAAGTTATTGTTTTCTGCAGGTATTATCAGATGAAGCATAATTACCCCTCCCAGTGATCTCTCAATTCTGCAGTGTATTTGTAAGCATAGTCCAAATCTGCTGTCAGGAAACCTTGATTGGGCATTATAACATACGAACAGAATTTCCATTTTATGCCAAACACTGTTACGCTACAGGTTATGCTGAATGTAAGTCAGTCCCTAAATTAATGCATGTATTTAATATTTGCAAAACTGTCTTTGTTCTAGTTATTAGAAATGTCTTAATAAATGTTGAAGGTGTTGGATGTATATCCCATGTATAATTGAAATAGCTTTTCTGTAAAGAAATTTTACGGCCGCATTTAGAGGAAAATATTATCTTAGGGGTTAAGTAATGAATAAAATAATGATTTGGGAAATACATGTGATTCAGAAAATGTTAAGGATTTTTTTTTCTTTGCATCTGTTCTTCCTATGTTTTTTGTACCCTGATTTTTCTACAACAGTGTTGGTTTAGAGTCTTTCTGAAGAGTTTGTAACCCAGTATTTTCAACGTTCCTGTCAATATGGAAATTGTTCTTTCGGTTTTCTGTTACCCATTGGTCTATCAAGAGTTTGCTTAGTAAGGGGTGTGATAGTTTAAGCTGCTAGATAGTAATGCTGGTACGTACTGGTTACTGTTTCTGCTCTAAAAGCTTCAGAATTATTTTGAGATGTTAGTCTCTGCTTTTTGAGAGAGAGGAAGTAATTTGGATTAGTCTGGACCAAGAAAAATCTAATTAATAGTTGGAAATGTATAACTGAAAAGGGGAGAAATCTATCATGTAGTGCTTTCTTAATTTTTTTTTCCTCTTTTTTTAAAGAACAAACAATTAAACTGCTTTGACACCTTAAAGTAGTTAAAGCCTATAAAGCTTCTAATAATTTTTAGCAGTTGTGAACTCCCGCTTCATGTTTGTGTTCTTTGCAATATGGGAGAAAAACTGGCAGGACTGCATGCCATTGTAATTGAACTGTTAAACATAGAAACTTGCAAGGAGAAGCTTGTCTTACCTGTTCAGAGAGTATCTGTCAGCATATTTAAATGAAATTTTATTTTGAAACTGTATGTTTGTAATCATTAGCACATTCCTAAGCAGCGTGACTTGTTTGTGATCAAATGTTGGACGCATCTTCAAAACATGTAATAATATTCATTGCACTGTAAACTATGCACCATTTGTATGTATTTGTTTTATTTTTACAGGATTACAAAGCCATTGACATTTGCTGACTGTGTCGGTGATGAGCTTCCTTTAGGATGGGAAACTGTTTACGATCAACAGATTGGAGTTTATTATATGGACCACATAAATCGTGAGTAGATGTATGATTGTTTTGAGAAATCCTAGCAAACTGGTGTTAACTGATGGCACTAACTTTGTTTCTGATACCATTTATGCACCTTATGCTACAGTGAGAAAGTGTATGCAAGTAGGTTCTTGCAGTGTCTGTTTTCTCATCTTTCAAATAGGGGCACAATCGTTCCATTTGTAAAGAATTTAACAACCTATCATTGAGGTATAGTGTATAAAAGTATTTTGGTTTGCTTTATTATACTGTGGAGTATCAATAATTTTGTTGTTGCTTTTTGTCAACTTAATCAACTTGTCATATGTCAACTTAAAAGATTTTCATGCTATACTCGTGTATTTGCTATTGTTCCAGTCATGTGTAGCTCACTCTTCTGTATCGAAAACCAACATAAATTAAGAGAAAAGTGACGATTTTTAATTAGAAGCAGTATGAAACAAAATAATCTCATCCTCTCCTAAGCCGTGTATATTTTATGCTTTAATACAGTATGAAGTGCAGTCAAAAAGACAATAAATGTCCCTTTTGGAAACCAAGAGGGGGAAATTTCCAGTGTTTTCCCTTTTGGAATATTGTTGAGCTTGGTATTGCCAGTGTCTGGCATGTTTGCCAGTTCTATTTAAAAAAATTGTCTTATCTTTACAGCTTTGTACTACTGCTGCTGTTACTGTTGTGTTGCTATCATTAAGCTTCTTATCACCAAGGAGTGAATGCTTTCGATATTGTGTGAACTGGCACTTGGCAGGGAGGGGGAAAAGAAGAAAGTGGCTATATAGGCTATCACAACAATGGTAAATAGTGTCATCTGCAAAAACAACCTCAGTACTATCTACTTGAAATCAAGTCAATTAAAAAATAAAAGTGTAGAAATAGTTTTTGGCTTCCTGCCATTATTGGAATTGTGTATTGTGGTTTCACAATTACTTCTTGAAACAAAACAAACACCCCCCCCCCCTAAACCCCCCCCCCCAAAAAAAAAAAAAAAAGCAACAACCAACCTGGACAGGCTGGAGAGTTGGGCGGGGAATAACCTGATGAAATTTAACAAGGGAAAGTGTAGAGTCCTGCATCTGGGCAGGAACAACCCCAGGTTCCAGTATAGGCTGGGAAATTACATATTAAAGAGTAGTGTAGGGGAAAGGGACCTGGGGGTCCTGGTGGACAACAGGATGACCATGAGCCAGCACTGTGCCCTTGTGGCCAGGAAGGCCAATGGCATCCTGGGGTGTATTAGAAGGGGGGTGGCTAGTAGATCGAGAGAGGTTCTCCTTCCCCTCTACTCTGCCCTGGTGAGACCACACCTGGAATATTGTGTCCAGTTCTGGGCCCCTCAGTTCAAGAAGGACAGGGAACTGCTGGAGAGAGTCCAGCGTAGGGCAACCAAGATGATTAAGGGAGTGGAGCATCTCCCTTATGAAGAAAGGCTGAGGGAGCTGGGGCTCTTTAGTTTGGAGAAGAAGAGACTAAGGGGGGACCTCATTAATGTTTATAAATATATAAAGGGTGAGTGCCATGAGGATGGAGCCAGGCTCTTCTCAGTGGCCAACAATGATAGGACAAGGGGTAATGGGATCAAGCTGGAACACAAGAGGTTCCACTTAAATTTGAGAAAAAACTTCTTCTCAGTGAGGGTGACAGAGCACTGGAACAGGCTGCCCAGGGAGGCTGTGGAGTCTCCTTCTCTGGAGACATTCAAAACCCGCCTGGATATGTTCCTGTGTGACCTCATCTAGGTGTTCCTGCTCCAGCAGGGGAATTGGACTAGATGATCTTTTGAGGTCCCTTCCAATCCCAAACATACTGTGATACTGTGAACCAAAACAAAACGGACCACAAAAAAAAAAACACAAACAAACCCCCAAAACCCCAAACAACAGAGCAACAAATGTTCCCATGATATTGTTTGACCCACACAGGCACTTATTTGTTGTGAAATTAACAAAGGTAATGAATTAAATAATAAACTTTAAAGAGCTGTTAATGCACTGATTGCAAGGATAGATAGGCGAGGCAATTGAAAGGCAATAAATACAGACGGTTAGATAATTCTTACAGTAACTCAGTTTAAAAGAAGTAATAGCTTAGTGATTGCTGTTTAAACTGTCATTAAACTTTAATTAATACCGAAGTTAAATAAAAAGTGCGGTTTACATTGGAGTATGGTAATGGAGTGTACTTGCACCAACTTAGATATGTGTGTGTGAATATACACATTAAAAAAAAAGAAAAAGGCAAGGATATTGGCAGGTTTTGACCTTTGTAAAAGGTTTTAGTAGTCCATATATGTGAGTAGAACCTGAACTCCCAGTGCAATGCTGTGACTAAAAAAAGCTATTGAAGCATCCTACTGATAGGCATCTTTGATAGGAATAACAATCACCATCACATGCAGAAGCAGTCACTCTCTTTTGCTTTTTAGGCCTTGTTATTAGCTGTTTAACCACAGACATCCAGTTTGAACTTACAGAAAGGTTATTAATCACTGTAGTCATGTTAGATCTGGCTTGCAAAAGAGTCTTTGCAGAGAGAAATTGAGTTCCCAAATGCTCAGTGGGAAGGCACAGAAAGAGAAGATTCATATAAATGGGTCTGGGAAAGTAAAGCTAATCAAATTAGGAATTAAATAAAGGTAATATATGAATAGAGGAATAGAAACTTCATAGGGCCAGTGCTGAACTGAGTGGAGGGAGTCATTCTGCAATTAACAAGGTTGCAATATTTGTCTCTTTTATGATAACTAATTACTTGCAGGCCACAGATATTATCCTAAATAGTAATTCAACTGTCACAACAAAATGGGTTTGTCACCCTTAGGCTAATACAGTGCTTGTATATACAAGCAAGATTTATATTAAGAGGGAAGACAGAGCTGATATTACAGCTGGATAGACATTATTGAAAAATCAGTAGGATATTTGGTCCAGTTTTAAACCGTGGACAACAAAGGTACCAATCAGGACTGCGTTAACCTCCTTTGTAGAAGCGAGATCTAAAGAGTAGACAATTGTGTGTCATGAGATGGTGGCAGACAGGTGGCAGAGATGGTGTAGGAACTGAATAATGTTTTTCTGAAAGGAGTCCCTCTACATTGCATTCTGAACTATGTCTAAAATATTCGAAACAGCGACTTCCACACAAAAACATTTAGACTGCCTTTTCTAGCTGACCAGGTTAAATGCTTTATACAGCGTTGCAGTTCTGTGTTAACTGACAAAACAGAAGTGCTTCGGTTTCAAGAAATACTGTGAGAAAATTCAAGGGATAGTTCAAAGAGGGTCTTTCTAAAGTTACGCTGACCAGGGACCTCTTGTGCTTTGTGCACTGTCCCAAGCTTTTCACCTTTAGATCGTTTAAAATAAAAAAGTAATACATCTGATTTTTTCCAAGCCTCTTTTGCTATGTTTGGGTACCCAGAAAGTAATAAAAAAGATTTCTAGGCAATAACTTTCCATACATATTGAAAAACCCCAGGAACAGAGGAATCTTCTGTAAATCTTAATGGTACTTCCAACCTTGATCTCCATCTTGTTCTCTAAATTCAGTACTTTGTTGACACCCTCACTAAGCTGCTCTTGGCTTTTGTCCAACCATTGCTTAAAAACCTTGGCAGCTGCCAGCCGCAGAATTCCTTTCCCTCCTCCTCTGAGTCTTGGGAGCCTTTGAAGTCTCCTTTAGCCAGCTGGGCATTCCCCAGCGAGGGAATAATATATTCTCTGCATTTTTCTGGGGCTGTTCTTGAATTTTTTTAATTGGTTATGAAGAAATGAAGGAAGTTCATTTTATCATACAATGTAGCTTTAGTTTTGTTGTTACATGGCAAACTTGTGTAGAAATCCAGGGCAAAGTGAAGCCTCTGTACTTCATAGAACGGAAGAGAATATCAGTACCGTACTGAAGAAGTTTTCTGCCTTGGATAAATGCTTCTAGCTTTTGAGAATTCTTCTGAAATAATTTGGTAAGAGATGCAATGTCCTGTAGTGTAGGACCTCAGAAACCTAATGTGTGATACACCACAACATTTGGCTGTTGATTGAGATTAGACCTATTAATATCCTATTCAAAAAGAGACACTTACTAGGATCCAGCTTTTCTGTCTCACAAATATTTATTAATTTCTGCATAGTTTTCCAAAGGGGATTACCAGTTTTAAGAATATTAAGTTTGCACAGATTTCAGGAATACTTATAGACAGGTGAGACAGCATTGCAAATTGCCAGGCCCTCAATAAAGGATGGGCTGCAGCATCACCTCTGTTTTCTTCCGTTTGCCCTGCATGCAGAGCAGGAGGGAGAAATTGCAGAAGTGTAGGCACAATCTTTATACTGCTGCAATGTGAGGAGTTGTGGGGAGAGAAAAATCACAGCTGTACAGAGAAAAGATTTTTAGAAACCTAATACAGAAATCCGTTGCAAGTACTGCTCACAGATGAGCTTTGTGTGTGTGTTTATGTCCTTTTCAGATGGCTCTCAAATGGTGGAGCTGCTGGCATGGCCTTCACACCATTAGAATTCTTTAAGTGTTGGGCTCAATCTTTCTTTTATACTTTGTTGTTTCATCACTGACACTGAATATACTGAATTATGTACGGAAGATTAATACAAAACATAACTGGCTTTCGTCTCTTGTGAGAAACAAAGTTTGGGAAGAGTGACTGGGTGCTCACCTCCTGACTGTGCTGCAGGTTCTGTCACTACTTTGAACACTGACATGATTTCTTACCGATAGAGCCTCAGTCATCAGAAATTAACATTCACTTAAACACCAGACTCTACATGGACATCCTCATGTGAAACACGTTTGCTAGCTTGAGAATGACCACAAAAAAAACCCAAACATATGAACCAGTATTTTTTTAGGATTTTAATACATGTGTCCTCATCAAATGTCTTTGCAACTGCAAAGAGGTGCTATGTGGTAATTACATACAGGAAAGATTTTATTTTTTTACTGGAAACCTGATTTTGATTTGTGTTTGAACACAAACTGTTCTAAACTCTGGAAAGGGAAAACATGAGTGTGCTCTTTCTTAAGAAAAAAAAAAAAGAAGCCATTTCAATGCTTATATGGATTTGAGATTAAAATGCTAACTTTTCTGTTGCATGACCTTATTCTTCTTAATTATGTGGGTATAGTCACTGACCTTTTAGGTTATTATACTTGTGCAGTTATATGTAGTATCTTAAGGTTGTTCCAACTGTTTATAGAGTTATGGGTTAAGCATTGGGATACCTTTTGCTCTCCTATGTGGTTCTGAGTTTTTAGGTAGTTTTCAGAATTTTCAAGCTGGCTTCAAGGGGGGGTTAGAGCCAAAAGACTCTTTTTTTTTTTTGGGTTTGCTCTCGTTTGTAAAGAAAAGAATCAAATTTAAATGCCTGTTATATTCAAAAGGGCTTTTCCTGTTCTTCCAGTCTGCATCCTTCCTTCTTCTTGTCCAGGCTGGAATGATTTTGAGCACTGCCCTGTTAGGTGTAATAGTTGAGAACAGACCTTAACAAAATAATTTGTGCTTTGTGGGATAGTGCCTTACAATTGTTCTATTATTTTTTATGCTTTTGTCTTTAGAGCTCACACAAATTGAGGACCCACGGGAGCAATGGAGAAGGGAGCAGGAACGCATGCTGAAGGAATATTTAATAGTTGCCCAGGAGGCACTCAATGCCAAGAAAGAAATTTACCAAATAAAGCAGCAGCGTTTTGAACTAGCCCAAGAAGAATATCAACAATTGCACAAGATGTGTGAGGATGACAGCCGTTCTTACGCCAGCTGTGAGTTTACTAGTCTTTTCGTGATTTATTCAGCTGCCTCTCTCAATGTGTGGTGTAAAAAATTGTGTGAAGTGTTTCCCTCACCCGGTTCTCCTCTGAATGCAGGTCCTGACTATAAATAAAGTGAGGTGCTGTCCTTTGACTCTACTATTCAGGGACTTCTGTTTCCTGTTAGGTCTATTGGAATATGCTTTTTTTACCATTAAACAGGGATATGTCCCAGCTGGCATCTCTAGCTGTAGTGATACTTTGTGCAAGGCAACAAAGACAAGACTGAATGTTGCTAGACCAGCCACCTACTTGCACTCCTAAATTCATAGATTGTTCCACCCTCGACATGTGGGGGAACCATCGGCTTAGGAGAAGCCTTCTGTGGATCCATGGCCAGTTCACTGACTTCACAAAGAGGTGGGGACAAGGTGGTGTGGTCAAGAGTACCTCTGACCACAAAAGTAGGGAGCGGTGTTTCATTAGTACACTTCACTCTTGGATACCACCTCTGATCCTAATGCTGGTGGTGTAGGTCACAGAGCTTTGATTTCCTCTGGTAGCTTGAAGTAGGTGATAACACTTTTCCTGAAATCTTAAGTTGGTGCACTGCTGTCATGGCTGGTGCAACAGGAAAAGGTGTCTTTGCTGAAGAGACAAAACAGTCTTGTCCAAAGAAGTGTATTCAATGGATACACCCACCAGCTGCATGGAAACAGAGTGGAGTTCCACTGTGCTGGTGGCTTTCCAGGGGCCGTGTGTGCAGCCATTGTTTAACTGCAGGGTTTGCTGGTAGATGCCAAGTACTTGATAAGTACAGGAAGCTCTGCTTACCCTTTCTGAAAATGTTCAAGAAACCTAACTGTGGCTTGGGGTTTAAAGCAGGCAACTGGATAGAAGGGTTAAGCTATCGATCCAGTGGTATTTATTAGTCCCAGGCAATTCATATGTATGCCAAAATCCTGAATAAAAGATGTTCTATAGGGCTGAGGTGTCCCAGATGGTCTTGACCCAGTGTTCTTTTACTGTTGAACTGGGATTATCTTTTTGTTTATTTTTAAACATAAGTATTCTGTGATTTAGTTTGTGACATAACTGAACAGTCGTGGCTAGTTGTCCCTGTTATGTTCAAGTTTCTTAAGAATTATTACAAAAGATTAATATTCTTATTAAAAAAGAGATTTTAAAAAAGAAATTATTGTTTAAAGATTGTTTATGGTTTAAAGACTTGGAATAGGGTGATAGTGTCATTAGTATTTCTTTAGATTATGAAATCTAAATATACATTTATTACATTACTTTTCTAGGAACTTGGCCTTTTCTTAAATTCGCAGCAGTTTTGTGGGATATTTTGTTGAATTCAGGGGAATATACAGGAAGAAACTTCTGTTGAAGATGATAATATACCAGAAAACATCACCAGTTTTTCATATTTTTAAACCTCTTGGAAAAACAGTTTATTGAAACAGCAATAAAATATGACTGAAAGTGACAAAATTGTAGCCTGAATGCAGATGCTATGTCAGTTCACTTTTTCTGATAGCTTTTTAGGTGTATCTCTGAAATTGATAATGAAATCCTGTGAAATCATTTAAACCTTTCACTTGTTTTGAGGTGAAAAAAAATCTTAATTTTCTACAGAAGTGTTAATATATTTGATATTAGTTTACGGTCATGTGCATCTGTTTTGAGAAAATGAGATGGGCTGATGAGTTAGATGATACTTTAAAAAAAAAATCCCTTTGGGGATTAATCATGCTCTCTACTCAAGGTTCCCAAAGGTTTCTCCACTTGTTTTTCTTATTTCAACTCCTCCACTCTGGGATGCTCGCTTAGGCTCCCAGTTCAAGTGCAATTTGATGGCCAAAGTTGGGTGCTTGGGCTGTGGATATTCCTGCTTCCGCCACCACTTGTTTCAATCAATTTTGTTAAAAGAGCTAAAACTTCACATGCTGTTTTCCTTCTATCTGCTTGTGGGCGCTGCCATTGACTCGGTGTCCTGTGCAGGTGAGTGGGAGGTGGCGTGGGCTCAGTGGCTGTGGGCTGGCTGGGAGGTGCCCGTGCAGCAGCTTTGTGACTCAGTCCTGATCAGCACTGTTTAAAAAAAAAAAATCCATAGAAAATCCTGGATTTAGAGAATTAGTCCAGGCATGACTACTCACTTTGGCAAGTTCCTGCACGCTTGACATGACCTTCGTGTTGCATGTTTCTTTGCAGAGTCAAAAGGCTCAGTGCAGACGCAGATAGAGGTTTCAAAGCAGCAGCCTTCAGCTCCACAAAAGGGTGGTGGGTCTGATGACACAACCCCATCTGCTGGCATACCAGGCATTTTTCAGTGGGCCAGTGCTGCTGTGAACCACTCACTAAATAAATCATGGTTGATCTTGTCCAGCCTGGCCTCTGGGACATTTACTTCATCTCTCTGGGCTTTAGCTTGTAACTCCACAGCGTGAAATCATTGCCCAACTCTGAATACGCTGTGTGCAGAGCTCCCTTGCCAGAGGTTGATCTGTGTGTTGGTTCCCTGTGCTGTTGCTTTGGGAGGTGACTGGTTTCACAGAAACACAGGATGTTAGGGATTGGAAGGGACATCAAAAGATCATCTAGTCCAATCCCGCCACTGGAGCAGGAACACCTGGATGAAGTTACACAGGAAGGTGTCCAAGTGGGTTTTGAATGTCTCCAGAGAAGGAGACTCCACAATCCCCCTGGGCAGCCTGTTCCAGTGCTCTGTCACCCTCACTGAGAAGAAGTTTCTTCTCAAATTTAGGTGGAACCTCTTGTGTTCCAGTTTGAACCCATTACCTTGTCCTACCATTGGTTGTCATTGAGAAGAGCCTGACTTCTCTCTGTAGCTGATGGAATTTTGTTCTGGCAATAGTATTTTTTTAAATTTTGTTCCCTATCATACTGTTAATCCAACACACCTAGGAAGCAATTAGCAATTGTTGCACAAATTCCATCAGTGAATGTCACCATCCTGTCATGGAAGCTAGTTGCTTCTAGACAACATGCAGTGCTGTTGTGTACAATTTTTATTGTTGTTGAGGACAAAAAAAAACCACAACAACTTCAGGCAGGCTAAAGGTGATTCTTCAGTCATACTTTAGCACAGAGTATTATTTTAACACTTAATGACTTGTGACACGAAGAATGAATGCAATAGTCTATTAAATAATGCCACATCTTAACAAGTGTATTAAAGAAGAAAAAAAATTAATATAAAATGCTGTGTTCCATCTGTTTAGCATTCTCTGGATTTTCAACTAATACCAAGTATGACCCATATCAGATTAAAGCAGAAATAGCCAGCCGTCGTGACAGAGTGAGTAATCTTTTTTTTCATTTTGTGAAAATACAAATTAGGCATGGGGAAGGGAGAGGAACTATGTTTTGTTTTGTTTCTTTTTGTTTGTTTGTTCTTTTTACCTTAGTATTTACATAGGATGTTGCACGCATTTTTAGAAATATAGTATTAAACGCTTTTCTACACTGACCTATTGTTCTGTTAAAAATAGTCTATATTTACTGCATTTCAGTGACTTGCACAGTAATGCTTTTTCCATGTTACAAGCGTAAAGACTTTTGTCATGGATGTCAGAGGCAAACTCAGCCAGGATTTCAGACGTTGCTCTCTCTCTGTGAACTGCCATAAGTAGTAAAAACTCTGTCTCCAAATTCTTCCTTAAGTACATTTTGGACCCACTGTCTTAATATTTTCCCATTTATCCATTTTCAGTGGGGTTCCATGGATGTCATTGAACTCTAGATTTAGCCATTTATTTGGAAATCTGTTCAGAATTCAGTAGACGAGTTTGCCAAATAGACCTTTTTAGCTGATTGGGCCAGAGCTCCTCTGTGAGGGGGAGGGGAGCTTAAGCATTCTAACAGTGATAGGCAGTTCTGTAATTAAAATGATAAATTTTTAGGATTTGATTTATTTTTTTTTCTTTTTTTTTGAAGGGAAATACTGCTTTAGCAAAGAGTTAAAATCTGCATGTTGGTTTCAAGCTAACTGATATAGCAGTTGTAAACAGTTACAAAAAGCAGTTTATAATATTAAGCTCTAGAACCTATTTCTAAATTGTACGTTTCTTTTTATTAAGGGATAAAATGGGACTTAGCATTTCAGGCACTCGCTCACAAAATAAACAAAAAATACTTATCTTTGCAGGCGAGCATTCCATTTTTGTTGTAGTGACCGCTTTTCACATGAGTGCCTCTGAAAATAAATCCCGTCGCCACCCTTCAAAGGCATTTGTTCTATCTGTATATGTTTACTACGTGCTGACTAGTGTTTGCTTGTTTTATGTACTCTAAATGTCAGAGTATTCTAAACAAGAGAATAAGCCTTATTTATTTAAATAATATTTAAACAAAATAAAAAAAGGTCTTCACTTACATGACTAATTATATCTCTTCCTGCATCTTAAAATTACCTATTAAGTGAATAGGATAACCTGTTCAACTGAATGTGTCCATAGGCATTGTTTCAGGTAATAAAATAAAATATACACTATAAAGCATTTGTGTACATTATATTACTAATACATTTTTTCCTTTTGGTGAGTGTTAAAGGAGTTGAAAAGGGCATAGTTTTTTTTGGGGGGTTTAGTGCAGTGAGTTTTGAGGAAAGCGCAGGAATGCCCATAGGAGGGAGGACCATGTAGGATAGTGGGATTCTGGCAGTCCTGGTTTGCATTCCTGGAACTGCTGTGAGGCCCCTTACTCCTGGAGGAGAGCTGATAAAATTAATCTATGCCTGGGTATGTAGGAATTTTCTTTTACTCTCTTCTAGTAATAGTTTTGTCATTTATTGACGTGCGTGTGAGAAATCAAGAGCTCTCTGGGTGAACTTTAGAAAAAGTACCAGGTTTGATAGCTTGAGAAAAGAGGTTTTTTTTCTTCCATCCCTGCCCCTCTTAGGCTCTTGGTTAATCCTTACACCTCACCACCACACACTGAAAAACCTTAGATCCCCCCATTTGTCTGTAGTCCCTTGAACCTTCCTCCCCCAGTTGCCCTCAGGTATCTGTCAGCTTTGGAGGGCAAGAAGCTGTTTCTTTGCAGGCCATTCTTGGAGCTGATAGTGCCCTTCTAAGGTGTGCCTAACCTACTCAGGAGACTGATTTCACAAAACAACAAAAAATGTTTTTGGGACATTGCTGCTTTGTCACTTTTGATTTATGTGTACTAGGTGGATCCAGGTGGTTGGTTGGTGGGGGCATTGGGAGGACAGGACAATATGAAAATAACTGTAGAAAATCATGCTGCCATTTCTAGGAGAGAGGCCAGTTCTGTTGCCAGTGGTATTGTTTTCCCAGATTGAAAAATTAACAGCATTGAATGTTCAGTCTTGTTTTAGGTTGACTAAAGAGCTGGAGGCAGTTAAGAGGTGTCTGTCTGCTCCAAGGGGAGAAAAATGATATGGATTGGAACTTGCTGTCTGTTAGCATAAGCTATTGGAGATAGAAAACCTATAGAGTAGATGAGGAAATGAATATTTTGAAAGCTGAATGTTATGACCACTGTTTGATTGGATTTTGTGATTATTTCAGGGTGTCTTCTGTTATTTTAATGTAATTTTTAAAGCAAAAAAAGAACATAGATTATCACTTTCAATTTTTTAAAAGTAACTTTAGTTTTTCTGTTTGAAAACCTATTGTTTTTATTATGAAAGTTTCTGTTACATACTATACTTTCTTTTGTTATATTCAGCTTTCTAGGCTTAAACGGGAATTGGCACAAATGAAGCAGGAGCTGCAATATAAGGAAAAAGGAGTGGAAACTCTTCAAGAGTAAGTTAAGAGCCTGTGGGAGGGTTATTTTTTTCTTTATTCTCCTTGGAATGACTTTCTTAGAAAACTGTTGCCAAAAAAATAAAGGTTGAAGCCTCATAATTTCTTTGTTTCAGAGTTTCTGCTGTGATAGTGACGTGGGGTGAGAACAGTGTGAAATGGTGGAAGAAAGGTTAGATAGAATTGGTTGGAATGGTGATTTCATAGATTCACATGTAGAAACAGTTTTACAGGCCCTGTTTTTCAGCTCTTCCTGAAAATGTTGAGGTGGAATTACATTTTAAAAACGTTTTCCAAACATTTTCTGGAGCTACCTTCTGTCTGGAGCACAGCCAGAAGGACCATGCAGTGGAGTAGTTTTCCTGTGACCAGGATGGAGGCTTTCTGGCTGGGCACAGTACGCCTGGGGAGAGGGTTGTACCCCACAACACTCCTCCTTCCTTTTACCTGATGGTTGGGCCATTTCATTCTGCGCGGTATAGCTGATTTGTGTGTGTACTGTAAATCTGATGGTCTGTGAGACCTTGGACTTTGTTCTCTGTTTGCGGAATGAGTGCGTGTAAACGTGACTCCTCGTCTCCTCCATGTGAGGAAGGGTAGCTCAGGGCAATTTGCCACTGCTCCATGGGCTGCTAGGCAGCCTGTGCTCTCTTCCCTTTGTGCTCAGTGGTAGCAAAGGTTGTGAACTGTTGTGACCCTCTCCCCGCCACTGTTCCTGCAGCCATCAGATGGGAACTGAGTGACTTCCATCTGTACGTTGCTCGGTCACCTACATATGTAGCACACATGCGGGGTGCCCAGGGGGAGAGGTTGCCAGGCCATGGAGAAGGTGGCAGGTAAATACAGGTTGTTGTGACTTCCAGATCTGTTCAATGAGGCCAGAGGCTCAACCACATGTTTAACAGCTCTTGGATTTGCCTTGGACGTGTGGCCATGTGCTTATAAGCCTTGGCTGTTTTTCCCACATGCATGTGAATGAACTGCCTAACACAGGTGCTTCCAGAAAATGTTGAAACTCTTCCACACCTAATGCGTTTTGCAGCATAAGTACGGTATCTGTGGAAATATTATGAGACTTTGGATTTATTGCGTTGGTGTTACGAAGCATGGGGTGTACTTTATCGCTTGAGGAATCCTGGCAAAGTTTCAGGGATCCAGGAGCAATTAGGTTACTTGTTTTCCAGATTTTCTTTTGATTGGTATTACGTTAACAAAATGATACAAAGGGAGATACTCCGATTTGACTTTTGAAGGAGTGGGAGTAGCCCATGCACTTCATATTGGTTTGTTTGGGGTTTTTTAAAGCTTACAAGGTTCTTTTGTTTTATAATGAGTTTTAAAAGCTTCAGAGAATAAAACTTGTTCAACCAAAATTTGCAGATATAAAGTAAACATTTTCAAGCATAAATATGTTTTTATTGACTACATGAAGCACTTACAGGTAGTTAGGAGAATGGTTATATATGATATTATCTGAAAATTGGTAAAATAAAGCACTCAGTATATTGAAAGAGCAAATATTTTAAGTGATAATTTAAGTTTAGTCAGTGTTTTAGGATGGTGGCCTTGATACGTAAGCAGTAACAGAACAAAAAAAACTTTGTCCTAAGATTCTTAATCATAATTTCTTCAAGTGAGTAAGAATTGCCTTGCCTTTTCTACTTTCTTTATTTGTTTTCCTTCTCCTGATTATTGGGTTTTTTTAAGGGCATGGGTTCAATTGTTTCATAAAAGGACTAACCACTTGACTAGGATGATGAAAGTATTTGAAGGCCATTTGAAACTCAAGATTGTTTTAATTAATATAATTCATTTAAAATAGCCCAGCAAAGTAGTGCAACTTTTCAAAAAGTCAAGTCTGTGGATGGTTAGGAATACAAATGTTAGTCTTGGGTTTTAGCCCAAGTGAAGTTGCCCGTATTCCAGGGTGGGAATGTCAGAGAGACTTTCAGGAGAGCATTTTAAAGCATATCTGATTAGTCAGTGGTCACTCTAACCATCTCATCTAAAAGTTTAGGCATGACAACTCAGTGCCCTAGTGCTGCTCATTGCTGCTGTTGCTACAGTCCCTCTCTGTCCCCTTGGTGTGCTGAGTGGCATTTGCAGTTGCTTGCTGAAGCTGGGGAGAACGTTTTGCCCCCGTGCGTTATCTGGGGTTGCAGTGCAGTTGTCAGTGTTTGTTGCTTGCTGAGCTCTGCTCTCTGCAGTGACTTCTTCAACCATGACCACGAGCCTTATGGGTTTTGTTTTGTGTTTTTTAAATAATTTTTTAATTGCCTTTCTGGTAAGATACGTGCTTTCCTTTAAGTATTTTGCTTTTAGTATGAAGTGAGCCAATGTGGAGAGTACTTGCACTAACAACTGAGGAGATAAGTTTCTCTAGACTCCTCCTATAGTCACTGGAAAAATCAGGGTAAGAGCCTGGTTATGCTCTAGGTTGTCCCTGGGCAGTCTCTCCCCTACTCTGTGTATTTCTCGAGAGAAAAGGGTCATTAGACTCAAGGACCAAGGCTGAAGTACTTCACTTTTTGCATATCCATGAAGTAAGTGTACTGTCTGAAAAGCAACTCAGTGCTTTTTCTTTAAAACAAAAATTCTGGGATTTGCCCCTGCCCATTTCAAAAAAAAAAAAAAAAAAAAAAAAAAAAGAAAAAGAAGTTGCTTATATCTCAGTTGTTTCTCCTTTTTCTTTTTTTTACCTTTTCTAAATTTTTGCTCTACATAATTTTTCTTCCTTGTGCTAGGTCAAATCTTAAGTAACTGCCAAACCGAGAATGGCATGAATCCTGTTCAGCTGTTTTAAAGCCGTGTTCTTCGCTTTGTTTCAAGTATAAGCCAAGAACAATAGTGGGAGCTGTCACACTTTGGGCTTTACATCTGTCTGAATGTTTGCTTTGCAAGTCTGACCAGAATCATATTATGAGCAGGTATCAAAACCTGCTGCTCTGCAACTCCCTTTGCAACTTTTGCTGGGTATAACTCTCAGAGAAGAGATAGATTTTATGGTTATGTTGCTTAGTACTTCCATCATTTTATGGCACTCTCTGATGATGCTTTTCGTAGATGTAAATTTCTTGCATTGACATTTTCCACGTACAATATCAACCTTGGGCTGTTGTTTTTAATTGTAGTAAAATGGCTTAGCCATCTTTGAGGAGAGGAAGAGAAAACAAAACACAAAAAACCCACAACAAAACAAAACAACAAAAAAGCACCCCAAGGCACACACACATGCACGCAACCTTCCCCCAAACAACTAGAGAAAGTGGGGTTTTATGAGGGGAGGGAGGATTGAGGTTTGGTTTTTTGTTGTTGCTTGTTTTAAATAGCTCTACAGATCCAATACAGTCAACATTTCATATTTTGTAGTGCTCCAGCTTTTTGTTAGGGCTGTATTTTCTACAGTTTCATCCAAAGCTGCAGTTGCTGTGACAAGCCTTAGGACATCACGTTCTGCCTCTGCCCACTGGAGACATCCCTGTTCAAAGCCTGCGGAGATCCCACCCTGTCCCAGGTTGTTCCTTGGCCTCCACAGGCACCTTTGCCCCAGGTGTGGCTGATCCTTTCACAGTCCAGAGGTTAAAGATGAACCTTTCCTGGAACAGACTCCTTCCTCTGACCGAGGAAGGAGGAGCAGTTCTTCCTCCCCTGTGTTTTCAGTGACCCTTCTGCTCGCAGGCAGGAATTTTGGAGGAAGAAGGCGTTTAAAGCAGCAAAGGAAATGAAAACTCGGCCAGTTGGCCGGGGGAGCGAAGTGAATGCTGAGAGAAGTTGGGAGAGACAGGGAATTAGGACTGACTAAACAATTTGCAGCTACAGACTAGTTTAGAGGATATGAGATTTGACAAAAGCTTTAAAATGAGGTTTTAACTGGACTACAGACCTGTGCTTTGATGAGGATGGGGGAAGTCTTGTGTATTTGAACACACATGGAGGAAAGAACAGAACACAAAAACTGCCCTGTAGGGCTGAAACTATTGCAAGTATATTAATAGTGTGTGTATTCTAGGAACATCTTCCTCAGACAAATGTATACTTTATTCATAGTTTTCTGTTAGTTGAATGTTATTTCTATTCATACGGAGGCCTAATCTTTTATATTATGCTGGTTTCCATTAATAAAATGGAAGATTCTTGTTAATTTTGTGGCTTTCAAAACTAGTGCTTTATGGAACAAGGGAAAAAAATAACAGGCAATATATAACAAGTGATTTTTTTAAGGTGCGTAAGTCAGTTGGGCTTGAAAGCGATACTGATTTAAGCTCAAATATTTCTGGCAGTAGAAACTTCTATGGTTCTTTCCTTAAACAAATATCAATTCATAAGTTGGGCTCCAAAGTGACGTCCAGGAACATGGATATGTGGGTAACTGGACAAAAATCTGGTTGAAATTAAATAATTTCCTTTTCCTGAAATGCCACCTTGGACCTGGCAAATGGTATAATGAGCAGTTGTGTAGGAGGCATTTTCTGGTCTAATATTTGGGTGGAATCTGTGTTCTTAACATTAATGTAACCTTCAGATAAAACCACGTTATCTTTTCATGAAAGTTTTAGTGAATTGAATTAGTTGTTTTCCCATGGTTTTATCTAATATTTTCAGGATTTTAACTAAAAATTAGGGAAGACCTGAATAAACATCTTAAAAGGAGAACAAAACCAAGCAAACAAAAATCCTCACCTTTAATCCACATGATGTTCAAGTCCTTTCTGGTTCTTGAACCAAAAATCATAAAGGCTTATATATTTTCTTGTACGACACGGGGAAAGTTGTGTTTAAGTAGAAATCTGAGGTTCCGATTTACTTCGTTTTTTCTCCACAGCAGGAACTGTCAGAAAAACCCAAACCAACCAAAACCGTAGATACCCAACCTGCGTGGGGTATTTTTGTAAATATTGTGAGCTGCACAATAAAATGACAGGATTTTGATTCAAGCCTTTTGAATTTTCATTTTAATATTTTAATTTTAAGTCAAGTAATCTGCTGCAAGTGGAATTTTACTGGTGTTTTTTTTGTTTAACTGGCAGAACATGCTGAGTAAGTGTTGTTGACATACTTATAATAGCTTAATGTAATAACTACTTTGAAATTTGTACTTATTCTCAATATTTTAAATAGTTTGAGCACTCTTGTCTTGTTCTTTATCTACAAAAGAAAGCAAATGATCAAGGTGATACACTGGACTAGGCTTCTGCACCCTGATCTGTTATCCATTGCTATTGCGAAGCTCTCGAGAAAAAGTTGAGAGCTCGGGCAGTGGATGTCCCACTTCAGAGAAGATGAGAGATTTTTGTGTCAAGATGGAAATGTTAGGAGTACTTCAGCCTCGTGTAGTGGGTAGTGCTCTTGCTCCTTGCTGAGTTTGCATTTGAAATCTTCTGGGACAGTCTAGTAGGGGATGATGATGTTTTCTAGAAAAGATACTCAAAGATGTCCATAATGGCAGAAAGGCACTTCCAATAAAAACTTAGGAATTAAAAATTTCTTCCCAAGAAAATGTAATGCTTTTGTTAGAAACTTCTAAAACAAGATCACATAGAAAGTCCTGTAAGAGATGTTGCAATGTGTAGTGCTGCCTGGGAATGTGACAGCTAGACCACTAATACCTTTATCTTTTGAGGTTTTACTGTGTAGATTAGTTTTGGATTGATTTTATTTTTGTTGTGGGAAATATTCCACGAATGTTGCCTGTAAGCAAGCTCTGTATTAAGACATTAAAACCAGAAAATGTGTTGATTCTGCAGAACCTGGCTAGATAACTGCATTGCCTTGTGGTTAGAATGTACTAGATGATGAGGGCTCTGTTAATTCCAAGTAGAGTATAATTTTAAGCCTGGAAACAAAGTGGTACATGAATAATCAAGAGGTCTTAAAACATCTGTGCTCTTTCTAATTATGTGAAAATTCTTTTCAACAGGATTGATCGTAAGATGTCAAGTGCTCATACAAATTATAGACTGGATGAAGCACAGGCTATAATGAGTGAGCTTCGAACCATAAAGAAAGCTATATGCACAGGTGAAAAAGAAAGGCAGGACCTTATGCAGGTAAAATATACGCTACTTAACAAAGAGCTGCTGAAAAGTAATAACCTACCTCTATTTTCTTCTTCTGGCACTGGGGTTACCAAGTCTAAGTAAGTAAGTGGGGTGGCCTAAAGTGATTTTTCTGTTTCATAATTGCTCGAAAGATGTAAGTAGTCATTGTCTATGCTGTGAACATGAGACTTGATATGTGTTTCATATTCTTGTCTTAGATAGTGTGCTATCTTTACATTGAGATCAATATCTTTACTGAAGATCGCTTTCCATTGCTGTTGACCGTATTGAAGACTGCTATGGAATAACCGTGTTGCATTTTGAAAAAATATCTTTTAAGTTTTACGGTATTTGTTTTTTCATTTTGTTTGTCTCCTTATAATGAAGTAGGACTGAGAATTCATGTGCTAAAATGTTTATCAGTTTATCTACCTTTTTTTTTTTTTATAAGCAGTTCACAAAACTGGATCTGTTGCAACAGTTTGACAGTTCTCTTCCCCCCCCCCCCGCCCCTCTAAACTCTCCCTTAAATACCCATATCAAGACATGCATTAATTTCAGATGTTCTCACAAAACCCACAAAGACTATGATTAAATACAATATATACCTAAACAAGCAACCTTTAGATTATTTTATGGATTGGAGCATGCAATACATGCACAAGTAATGATCTCACTTTTGAATGGATTCTGCATCCTGCTATGAGCTCTCAGTTGCTGTATTTGTGTTATTAGCAAGATGGGAGCTTGATCAAAGAGCCACAAGCCTCTGCCACCACAGGGATTTCAGTATAGACTTGCCCAAATATGCTGCAGATATAGAGGGGTGGCAAGGACAAGTCTCTTCACCTAGTCTTCAAGCTGCTATTACCTACGTTTTTGGTATGGTACTAAATTAATGTTGCCATTAAAACATTATTTCAGCTTTCTCTGCTATAGTGTTTCACTAGTATTTTTCTTTTATTGTAAAATGATATGGGTAGCTTGTAATCTGCATACAATAAATTTCAATAGTTATACAATTATTCAGTCTCTAAAGCATTACCCAAAGGTCAGCTGATGGACCACAAATCCATGTTCAAGGAGACAAAACACTTAAGTCACTACAAAAAGTTTCTGCCTTGGCTACTTTTAGCATATTTGATATTTTGCGTTGGCCAAGTTTTAATGTGATTTTTCAGTTTTCCACATGCTTGGCTAGTAGGAAATGATTAGAAAGGCAGTTCTTCATGAAGGCAGTGACACATGTTTTAGGAGACTAACTGGTAACTTAAAGACTTGTGTGTGAGAACTTGGAGCAGCTTAGCTACTGGCCTTGTTTTGACTCACCCACTAGATTTTTTTTTTTTTCCCTTTTTCTTACATTTTTCAGTCCTCAGTGGCACTAAATCCAGCTGTAAACAGTGAGATGCCTTGAAAATCGTATCTGTTAAACCAACTTCAAGTGCACTTGCGGTTTCTTTAATTACAGTATTGAGAAGCTAGAAGTCTAGGATGAAGCTTAGCCTCAAGGTTCGGGCAGTGCTGGCAGCACCAAGACGTAGAGGCTGTACAAGACAGAAGTGAAAATGAAAAGTGTTGCTATCCCTCTTCATGGGTGTCTACCTGACATACGTGAAATATCAGTCTAGGAGGTATCATTTTTGTAACTGATGACAATCTGTTGTGGTACCACCTAGTAATAAACATATAGTCCAGGAGAATCTAGAATATAGTTGTTCCATACAAGCCTGGTATGCAAAACAGTTCTGCGTGTTTTGTTGCAATTGTAATAAGGGATTAAATGCCTTAGTTTGCAACATCTGTGGTTGTAAAAATTGTGTATTTCTGCCAACTTATTGTGCTCTGCAAAAATATTCATCTTTCTCCTTGATATTTTTTTAAAATTTTGACCCCCAAAATAAGTTGTTTTTGTTGTCACCAAACATTTCTGTGCTTTGCCTTTTCATAATTAGTTGAAGACTGTTGTGATGAATTTCTTTAGCTTTGTCAAACAAGTGCAAGTCTATTTTAATTGTCTTCCTAATTAATTCAGAATTTGATTTTTAATTTCTTATCAATTTTGAGATTGATTTCTCCTTGAAAATGCTATATTTAAAAGCTATTGTTGGTAAGACAAGCTCTCTTATGAAAACTTTTGTTTTGAAATCTGTTCTTAGAGGAGTTGAAAGTATTGTGTAAACAGCTGGGGATTTGTTTCAGAGAAAGGAAATAGACAATTTCTTACTATTTCTTAGTTTAAATCTGGCCAGTATAAGCAACAGAACTAAACATAGTAGAAGTGACTCAGTCTTGTGTAGGTGCTTGGAAAATTGTAGCTGTCAGAAATATGGTAATTGGATTGAGTAGTGTGGGAGAGGAGGCTGATGAGTGAAGGAGAGGGTGGTCAGATTTAAACAGGGCACTGTGGTTACAAATAAAGCCACAAATGCAGTGTCACTGCTCCAAGAAGGTGGGCAAACTTCTTATATAACGCTGAGTGATCAAGGTGCGTAGTTATATTTCTGAAAGCAGCATCTATATCCATTTCCTCCCTCCCCATCCCTTTCCTACTTTTGTTTCTGTTCCAGTATGTCCATATGCTTTTAAAATGTTGTCCTTTATCCTTAGGAAGTATTGGAGTTTGGTGGTGGTGTGTGTTTGTTTGTTTTGTTTTGTTTTTTGGTGTGTGTGTGTGTGTGTTTTTTTGTTGTTGTTTGTTTGTTTGTTTTTTCTCCTTTTCTGAACAATTAAATAGGCTAAATAGATAGGAACTGCACTGAAATTGGATGTGGTAGAGAGCTCCCAAATAAGATAGTAACAGAGCAATGACGAAATGGCAGTGCTCATGTTTTTGAGTAGCTTTGGGCTGCTGTGCCTAGGACTTCAGATCCATATGGTAGGCTCGTCTGGCAGTTTCTGTGCGTTTGCCATCAACAATCCATGAACCCCAGATTAATGATTGATTCTTTCATGTAGCTGTGCAGGATATTGCTCCCAGCAGTTTATGTAAATTGTTTCTATCTACATGTATGCTAACTCAGGTTGTCTTTTTCTATGTTAGAATTGCTGGAGGCTGTGCTTTCACTCATCCAAATAGGACTCAAAGGATATGTTTAATCTAGAGCATAGTCACCTCTGCATGTAGATATAAGTTAAGGTGATGCTACATGGTGGTTGCTACCAGCCAATTACTATGTAATTTTTAAGTAGTATTGAGGTTTCAGCAGCTGTGCCCAGCTAGGAAGCATGGCCAGCAGCCAGGCAGCCCTTCACTGCCTGCCAGGGAGATGCTGGAGGGTGGTGGGAGCACACTAGGAGTGCATAAAGTAGCTGAAATACGAGCAAAAGTTTAGATATAAGTTCTGGCATCAGGATCTTTGGTGTCGTGTATGTCTGTAACATAATACGTGTTAGCTAAAGGTGCCAGATGGGACAGAGCTTATTTAGGAGGAACCTCAGGCTTTCTGAATCCTCAGTTTTTGTTCATGTTCGTGTGACTGGCTCTGATTTACTGGGAAGAGGACAAGTTAGATGTTTGATGTTTGTTTGGCTGTGATTGGAAATCATTATTGCCTGTTATGAAACCATTAGAGATCCATCTTGATCCTCCATACAGCAGGAGACTGACAGGACTGGATGATTTCCAGTGAGTTTTGAAGAAGAAAGTTAGACAGTCTGCAGTTTTCATAAAGGGGAAAACATTCCAGTTTTCTTTTTTGCCATGTTGTGGAGCAGTTCGTTTTGCAGCAAGTCTTGGAGGATAAAGGAACACTAGCTAGGGGCTTCTCAGCAAAATAACTTGAAATTGAATTCTGCTGTCTCAGAACTGAGAAGAAGCTGTTTTGTTTGTCCTTCATACTAAGATGGCACAGTTCAGTTGGGACATGGCAGAAGAATTGTTGTCTTTTGGGGAGCCAAGACAAATCAAGCTCCTGGAGGCAAGCAGAGATATATGTGATATATGCATAGTGAGGCAAGCAGCGATAGCTTTGTCCCACTGCTGGCATGTTTGGCGTTTCTCTGCACTGTCCTCTGTCCCTGCCAGTGCTGAGCACAAAATCCCAGCCCTACTCAGACCTTGTAGTTGTACCAGCAGACGGAGGCTGAAGAGGGAGCAGCGTGTGCTCTCCAACATGTGGGGTGTACCTGCTTCTCCCCCTGCCTTTTACCTAATAGGATCAACAACGTGTTTGTGGTTGTGGGGGTGACAGGGAGGAGCACAGGGCCCCTGGTCTTGTGGCTTGGGAACCTACTTGTTTGTCCATCCTGCCCCAGGCTGGGTGTTTTCCCTCTTTTAATGTCTAGTGGAGGGGAGCATGAGGGCGGGTTTTGCTGGCTGGTTTCAGGCCTGCTGCAATTCCTACAGGTGCTCCCAGGCTTTGAAACCACAGCTTTTGTCTTCATGGTGGCCTTGCTGTTCCTGTGAGCCGCAGCCAGTGGCTGTTACACAGGTTCATCTTCTTGACTACATTAGCTGAATTTATTGTAAGAAAAGACAGCATTGATGTGTCCTTTTGAAACTGGATGTTGAAGACTTGAGAAATCTGGCAGTTGGATATGGACAGTAACTGGGGCTTATTGCAAATCAGCAGTTGTCAGAGCCACTGAGATTGCTGAGAGGGTCAATCTTTTCTCAGTGCAGTGTTTCTGATTCTGTAGGTTAGACTCTGGAGTAGGCAGTTTTCAGAGTTTTTGTGTGTATTTTTAGAACCAAACGGTTTGATTATGTTATGGTTTTAAAAATTGATATAGCTCTTCAAATTTCTGGGCTTTTTTGTTTGGTGGGTTTTTTCCCCGCATACTTTGATTGCCCCTTATCTTTTAGTGAGGGGAAAGTTTTTAATATCTTGTTTTAAAAAGTTCTTTTGATGCATAATGCTTAAGGTCTCTGTCATAAATGACAGCACTGCATAGTGGTTTTGTTCTTGATAATACATTATCTGTAATTTTTGAAAGAGAGAGAATGCCAGTCAGAAAATAAAAGCAGTGTTAACTTAAAGGATTTTTAAGAGCTGCCAAGCAAGCTTGTGTTGTCAACACAAGTTATTGTTATAATTTTGTATAATATGTTTCTGTTGTACTCCCCATTCCCCTTACAGACTGCTTGAGGTCTCTGCTTTATCCTCCCAGTTTGTGTCATTGTCTAGTCATCTCAGAGATGTCCATTGCTTAACCCAAGGTGCAAAATATCTCTTAACTATGTGAACCTTGGGTAAGGGAGCACAAGGGTGGAATCAACTGTCATAGAAATACAACACAAGGTATTCATCAAGTTGGATGTGATAGCAGTAGTGGCTAAGAAATGTGCCCTGTGCTGAACATGGCAAAAGGGCAGGTGAATCACATTTGTCTTCCATATCACCTAGTCTGAAAGCTGACTGCTGCTAGATATAAAGAACTGTAAGCCATACAAAAGCTAAAAAATTTATAGATCTAAATCAAGTAATTTAAAATCTGTTTATGGTTAGATGCATCTTTTAAAAAGAAGAGTTGGTTTCAAAGCAAAGCTTGTGCATGTTAGTAACACTACAATGAATTTTACTTTTTGTAAATAGCTCTTTATAGGCAAGCTACCTGTCGTATTTTTAAAATATTTTTGTTAGTTTTCCATTAATAAATAATTCTAAAAATCAGGGATTTATTTATTTTTTTTCTTTTTTAAATCTCTTCTCCCGTAGAGCCTGGCCAAGTTAACAGATGGATTCAGGAATAGCTGTTGTATTACAGATTCCCTGCAGGATGCCCAGCACAATTCTAGTTCGCTCAGCGACTCCTGTTTACCTCAACAACACTGCGATGCTTGTTCTCAGACTGACATCACTGGGGAGGTATGTGTTCCTACGTGAGCCGCTTGCTGTAGAAAATAAGCTGCTATTGTACTGTAGTGATGCATCGTTATTCCCTGGTTTAATTTAAGAGGTGTTGGCTGTAGGAGAACAAAAAATCCAAAGCGATATTGGTGGCAAGGGAGTTGTTTGCTTATTGTTTCCAGAGCGTGTGAGTGGCGCTCATGAGTGGTGGTGGGCTTTGTGATTCTGCTACCAGAGCATGGCACAGGGACATGATGATGTGGTTGGGGGTCACTGACAGGTAAAATCAGCTCCTGGACTCAGCCAGCCCAGCTGAGCGCTTCTTGTGTCATCACTTTGGTGATTGCAAGTTCATCTCAGAGTAACAGCCCATGCCGAGGTGTCCACGTACCTCTTCTTCAGATTATGTTTAGAATAGTGTTTAGAATGTACTATGATCTAAGTACTGGGTTGACACATCACAGTACAGGGAATGTAAACTGAATTACTTCTAAATAAACTATACATAAAATAGTATCAAGTAGTAAAATATTTCAATTAAAAATACTTTTGTGTTTTAGGCTTGGATGAAGTTGAAAAGCCTTACTGTTCATCAGTGCTTCTGTTTCCTAACCCTTGATTTCAAGGATCTTAAACTTATTGAAAGGGCTCATTTATCTTCAGTATTTTTAGCAATACACCAGTTTTATATTTCTGAAGCATAGAATTTATTTTGATTATGTTCTTGCTTAAAGCATTGAGTTTTTTTTTTAATTGACTTCCGTAAGGAAGACTAATTTATCCCTTCCTTTATTACAAGAGTGTTTTTAAAATCTCATTTCTCCTTCTTTTCCTCTCCTTTCTCCTTGTTCCCCAACTCTACAAAAGTTTGGGTTCGATGACAAAACAAGACTTGTAGACAGAGTAAGACTGAACTGGCAATATGAAGAGGCCAAGAAAAGGTAATTAAAGACTTTGTTTATTGTTATTTTTTTCAGTTTTTATTCTTGTGATTAAAGTTTTTAAAGCAGAGCTGGAGCCAGCCTCCCAGCTGAACTGTCTTTAGGAAGACTGATTTACTTACTGTTGAGTAGTTCAGAGATAATAAAAACTTAGGTAAACATAAGACTTTATCATAAGATTATTATGTTTGTTTGCAGAGATAAAGCTAAATGTCAGCCCTGTTCTACACTTGTGTAAACTTAATATTGTAGTAGTTTAATTGAACTGTTTTACATTTTCCCCCCTTCTTTTCAAACCTCAATATAAACAGTCTTTGAATTTACACTTGGTTTATATCAGCCTGGCTCTGTCAGTACATTCGGAGCTTTGCATACCTGTGTTCTAAGTTCATTATACTGAAGTAATGAACTCAGTGTGAAGAAAGAATGCAGAAATTCCTGTAACATAAATGAAGATGTTCAGAACAGAACATAAGAGTACATGAAAATAAATGTTGAGATTGAAAAAGAAAATCTGACAAAGCTTTAAAAAAAAAAAAAAAAAAGTTGAAACAGAGAAACCCTTCACCAAGTCCTTCAATCTAATTGCTTATCGTAAGTATTTCTTTTGTGAAGGTCAGTCTTGCAGTGTTTTTCATGGCTTTGTAAAAATAATCTATCCTTATTTTGTACTATTTTAGAAATATTATCTACTATTATAGTTTAGCAGGTCCTCATTTAACCTCATTGTTTTCAAACCATTTGCCACATATTCAGGAAAATAGCATAGATATAGATAATGGCTTGAACACAGTAATTTTATGCACAGACTATTTTAATTTGTGCTGATGTAACATTCTCTTATTAAAATTGACTGACATTTAGAAGGATTCTATACAGTTAACTTTTAAAACCTTAGTGGTGTCTTTTTTAAGTTTGGTTTTTTTTTTAGGATTTTTATTTTTGCTTTTTAATTTTTTATACTATTTTGACAGTATTTGTCTCTCAGAACAGGGGTTAAAAAAAGTTCAATACTTTTTGCCTCTTTTTTTCGTATTATGGTGACTATTTGGGGGAAATTGTAATGCTGTCATGTGTCTTGGCAGGGATTGGAAGCTTTATAGGCAATTCGCCATTTTGTTGTTCTTGGAAAATTTACCCACATTTGGATGCAATTCAGGCTTTAAAAAAAACCATGCAAGCATGTTAGAGATACACAGCTAAATCTTCAGGATTTGTAACTGGAATAAAAGTTTGCATTGTAAAACATGGCATGTGAATATCAGTTACTATTACCTAAAAAGGTTAAATAATTGGGGGGAAAAAAAAGGCAAACCAAAAACCTGTCAGTGTCCTGTTTGGTCAGGTGCTTAACCCTGAGCAATTAATAGTCCAGTGATAGTAATTTAGGTGTTCATCACAGTTGCTGATAGAAAGAGGAGAGAATTTAGTTCTTTGCTGTTTAGTTTAGCAGAGCCACTGGTGCTGTGAGGATCGTATTAAATGTTTTCTGACATACCTTTTCTATGTGCTTTTCCAAAACAGTTCTCTTTTTTTTGGTGTTACTGCAAGGAAGAGATATAGTGGTGAGGTGGTTGGTTGGTTGGTTTGTTTGTTTTTGGTAGCAGAAGCATTTCTCATCTGGAAATGCCGAACATTTGTTTGTACCTGGAATGCAGTATTTCTGAACATCAGACGTGAGCTGGGGTTTGGTGTGCAGAAAATCCGGGTAACTAGCCTTCCAACTAGAGGATAGTAATTGCAGTAAGGGTAGTTTTGCTGTCCCGGGGTAGCATCTCTGACAGTGGTCTGTTATTTAGCGAAAGCATGTTAGTTACTTTAAAATAGTGGCCTTATTCTGCTCGGTATGTTGCACGGAAGTAATCAGCTTTTGGCTTTTGAGTGGAACTGCACAAAGCTCGTTGCCCCTACCGGTTATCTCTGTGGTTGCATTCTTCATTTATCATGCATTCCTTCCCCTTAGCTTGCTGGCATTTCTGTAGGGCTTTTGTCTCTACTAAATATCTTTGTGTTCGTTCTCCCTTGGCTGGTGAAATATCTACTGTTAGTGCCCAGTGTGGGTGATGGAATGTGCTGCAATGGATTAAAATCTACAAAGTAGAAAATTAAAATGCTACAGTATGTCACAACTGTAAAGCAGTATATTATGACTACTTGCTTGTCAAACAGGGTGTGGAAACATATAGCAAATAAGCACAACAGACAGACTGTTTTGTTTCCACGTTTTAATGGGAGACTTTTAAAATGTACTATAGGAGAAAAGTATGTATTTTCCCATAAAGGAAAGCAGGACAGAAAGCCTCAGAAACTGAAGGGGAGTGTGTTGCATTTTAGTCACTCTTGTGAATCTTGCTAGATCATAGAGATCTAGATATAAGCAGAATATTTGCCATATGTTGTAAAGAAGTTTTTAAAAATATGTTCTCTGTATGTGGTGTCTTAGCAAGTAAATGCAGTATTGGGATTTCTGAATGAACTGTCTTGAGGAATTCAGCAGATGAGACCCAGTGATAGTAGAAAATTTGGCTTATATTCCCCAAATATTTCTCCTCCCTCATAAAATATAATGTGATTTTAATTCCTCCTTCAGAAATCTGACTACTGAGTGGTTTGGCCTTCGCCTAAATTAAGGCATTCACAGAGCTTTTTTCTTTTTTCCCCTTTGGTTTCCCACTGGAAGGAAGTTGGATAATTTGCAATTTAATTTTTCCCATGGGTGTATCTTCAGATGTTGTGAGCTGTGGGTTCCAACATCTTCAGCACGCTGGGGGAGAGGCCCCTGTTTCCAGTGTTTGGTCCAGACTCTGGGAGGAGGCATGGAAATTCTACCTTTTAACCCGCCAGTCATGCTTAAGAGACGCTCAGTCACTTTTCTTCTGCTCTTTACTCTTCTCTTCCCCCCATTATTCTTAAATAAACTGTACCTTATTTCCATGAAATTTCTTCTCTCTGATCTATCAGTGTGGCCTTCCAGAGAAGCAGGAGGGAGGGAGGATGGTCTTTTTGAACAAACCAGCCCCAAGCTGCCTGGATAAATACCGTTTTCAGTTTCAGTTGCTATTTTGGTGGGACCACCTCTCATGAAAGCATTTGCACACTGGAAAGCGTACCCCTCAAGCACAAGTTGTGCAGTTCAGTGTAACAAGTACATGAGTTGTATTAGCAAAGGATCAAGAAATGTCATTGCTGTAGTGCCTCGTAAGTGTATTAATCAATAGATGAAAAATTATCCCTCCAATAAAAGGCACTAAAATTGTTAACTGTGATTTTTTTTTTTTATGATGATCCAGTCTTGATGGTAGCTGACTTTAATGAACAAATATATCCAATCATCTTCAACTAGTTTACCTAATTTGAGTGCAGAAGCAGCAATTTGTTTATACCTTCTGTAAATTTGAATTCGGATATGTTATTTTTCTATTCAATTGTTTAAATCACACAGTGGCTGTCAACAGATTTATTTTAGCCTTGAAAAAAGCTGCCTCCTCAACTGTGCTTAATATTTCTACATTCCCTTTAAGAATGTTACTTCTTTCTTTTCAGTATAGTTGCTGAATAGTTACTTTGTTGCAAATTTGTTGTCTCATTACCCACATTAATTTTTAGTTCCGCTTTTAAAAGCACTAGCACAAGCAGAAGTGTGTCAGTGCACTGTGTGCCTGTACTGACAAAATACATGTTGGTTGGATATTGATAGTAACATTCCAGTACTGGTACAATAACGTGGTCAAGTATTTTCCTGGTAAAATTCATCTTGTGTAGGCAGGTTTCAAAGTGAAATTCAGGGGATTTGTATGATTTATTCTCCTAAAGTAATCTGAAAATGTGATGTAGGAATGAAGTAATTTGGCTGATACCACATAAATACCTGGCACAGGCATGTCAGCCTAAATCTCCTACTGTCAGCTTTTAAACATAAAGCTTTTTCTTTGGGTTATAAAGAGAGATGAGCCATGCTCTTGAACGTCATTAAAGGTTTTGTTATATGAGTTTACCTGTGAATTGGGGAAAAAAAAACTAATTTCTCTCCTCCTTTGCTTTTAGCAGGCTTTGCAGTTTTCCTCAAGGTGAATACATAATTTTCTCTGCAAAATGCCAGTGTACTCTAAAGGTTTCACGAGTGTCCTAAGCCAATTTAAGACCTCCTCATTATTGAATGAGGCTGCCAGGAAGGCTGGATATTCTACAGAGCGCACTCGAGTTGTCCGCCCAAGCCACAGTGGCACATACTTGCAGGAGCAGCCAAAGTAGACACAGAGGAGAAATTTTGTGAGCATTTGGCTGAGTTCCCGAGCTTCTTGTACTTTCCATCTCTTTCTTCCCCTTTCTCTAGCCTTCACCCTCTTCGGATATAAATCATAATCCACTCTAAAGAGGGTCCGTAAATACCAGAAATTACGGAGTTCTTGCGCCTTTCATTATGTGTCTTCAGTCCCACAGCCACCTTCTCTGAGGACTGCATGTGGGAGAAGTTCCCTGTTACCTGAAGTGGCAGAGAACAGGGCCCCATTATAAGCCTAAGAAAAAAGAGTAAGGTGGGCTGATTTATGTTGATCATCTCTGTATTTTTGTCTGATCTTAGCCACCATTCTCCTCTAAATCATAACTGGATTTTTTTTTTTTTCGTTATCCCCACTGATCTTCCTATTCTACAGGTAACAAAGGCCTCAGCTGTAGAGTGGTCTGATATGTCACCTAAAAGTCTAGGCATGTAAATGTAAGGAGGCATTGTTTTTTTTCGTTTTGTTTCTTTTTTGGTTTGTTGTTGTTGTTGTTGTTTTGTTTTGTTTTCCTTGGAAAATTCAAATACAGTAAGTTTGAAGAACTTGTTTAAGCTAGGAAGACCAGAACTTGTAGTTTAGAAAGTGCCAGCTGTAGGATACCCATAATTTGTCCCTTTAATGAGCATGAGTTAGGACCTTTCTATTCCTTCAGAGTATTTTTCTGCCCAAGACACGCATCTTGTTCATAATCTGAATAAGAGACTGGACAACGCCCTCAGACACATGGTGTGAACTGTGGGGTTGTCCTGTGCAGGGACAGGAGTTGGACTCAATGACCCTTGTTGGTCCCTTCCAACTCAGGACATTTCTATGATTTTAATGGTCTAAACTTCGGGTTCATTGTAATTGTAAATCAGACATTTTGTGTCACAAAAAAGTGGGTTTTACTTTCATCGCACTTCTCATGCTATGTATTTAATAAATAACATCTTCTAAGCTGAAATGTTCTTGAGCTCAGCAGTGTAATTTCATTAGTGCTGGGTTCAGGTAGCGGTCTTGAAGATGAGGTTTTAGACACTAACAAAACCTTTTGGGTTCCTCAGATGTTTAGAATGACGAAAGGGTTGCCCTGTTTTGTCTAAGGGTGGGGTTGTATAGAGATATAACAATTCAGACACACTATAAATTCTCAAAATACATGCTTTTTTTCCCCCATGAGGTAGTTTGCGTAGTAGTGTCTGTACTGATCTCCACCCTCATGCTGTGCCTACATTATCCTGGGCTGGGCATCATTCTAGTATGTAAGTATGGCTGTTTCAGGGCAAGTTTGCCATTTCAAATTGGTGTTTACTTAAGATCATCAGGTTAAACCTTTGTCATCCCATCTGTGTCCCTCTTGCTTTTCTGCTTGACAGGAGCTATTATATTCATCTATTTGAAATTTTTCAATACTGAAATAAGCAGCGAGTCGGTCTGCCTACCTAGGAAACCAGTCATTTGATACCACCTACTCGAGGGTGGAATGCAAGCTCCTCAGTGCTTGTTATGCAAGGATGGGAATGGGCAAAATGCCTGGAATGTTGATGGCTCAAAATTAACTGTTTTTTTCCCCTGGCATATGTTAAATTGCTATATCAGTAAGGACCTCAGTGTCTGACATCAGGCCAGTTAAAAGTATTCTTTTGTGGTGACTACACTTTAGAAGTTGTATCTTCTAAAATACCCAGTAGAAAGGGAAAATGTGTTTAAGAAACAGAAGCTTTGTAAAAGATGCTAAATATTTTTTTTTTTTTTTCCCCTTTAAATTGCAACCTCTGTCAAGTCATTGATTTATTTAAGTGAGTTTTTAAGCTAGGTGAATATATTCGCTGATTCTCAAAACTCAGAACAGACACTCTTTTGTAACATGAGCAATGAGAATGGCTGGTATAGTACGGGTATAAAATATGGCATGGGCCAGCACAGTGAAATTGCTTCTTTATGCATTTATTGTGTTTGAAGGAAAGCTTGTGTTGGGAGAATCCAAACTGCAATTATGGAACATGGTTAAGAGGATTTTTATTATGTTTTTAGCAGAACGGAGCACAACTCCTCAGATATTTTCTTAGGTTTGAGTGAGTAAGACCATAAAAGCCTTAGGGATGTTTTCTAGCCATGGAGATAAAACTTTTAAAAGTTTATCACTGGCAGCTTTTTGGAACAACTTGCCATACAGAGGAAGTCCTCCAGGGAAAGCGAGCACCAAAATTCCTCCAAAAGTTTGGTTCGTTTGCAGGAAATGCAGGTTGTAGAACACTGGCCTACTGGATTCCTGCATTATGTAGTGTTTTGCAAATGCGTTTTCTTTGCTTAAAGAGAAAACATAGAGACAAGAAGAGCTAGCTGAAATGCTAAGAGTGTCAAAGGAATCAAAGTAAATACCTAATCACATTTTGAAACTCTTCAGTGATACAAACCTTTTCCACAGCTGTACTTTTCCTTTTAATAACAGTATAATCGAGTTACTTAATGAGAACTTCCTACTTTCAAAGCATCATCATAACAAATTGAGGGGAAAAAAACCAAACTTCAAACTGGGGTCTCATACACAAAGGGAGTTATGTGCTCTCAGCAAGCTCAAGAGTCTAAATTAAAACCTCCTGTATTGAGGGTTGTGTTTTACTCTAGGCTGAGCTGATTTGGGTTATCTGGTGCTGAAAGGGGGAATCTGACCTTCCCCTCTTGCCTCCATTAGCACTTATTTGCTCCTATGGTCAGCTTCTTCACCAGCTCACTCTACCTTAGAAAAAAAGTTGGCAAAGCAATTGTGTTAAAATGAAGAAGAGGGTGAGTGCTTCAGCCGTCTTATAAAACAACCTGGAGACTTCACCAGGCACATCTCCTCTCCTTTCATCCGTGAGCTGTATAGGAGCTTGTGAACACCATCTCTCAAACACATCGCCAGGCCTCATCTGATTCACACTCGCTTGCCAAGCTGTGATAACCCAGTTGTACTTGAATTCTGTAAATTTGCTGGAAGGACCTTGAGTCCCATTTGTTTCATTTGGCACTGAACACTTGAAAATCAAGCTGTATATGCCTTCAGGAGTGTTTACTGAATATTTAGCAGCCTGGGTAGGAGAGAGGAGGGATCCTGACTCTGCTCGCTCTTCCTGGCCCTGAGGTTTGGTGGATGGGGAGAGGTGTTCTTCAGGAAGCTGCATCTGGAATTCATACACAATAGTTGAGGCATGAAATATGTCGACTGTACATATCGATTCACAATGGCGCTTTCAGTAGCTACTGGCAGGAAGTTGTTTATTAATGCAAGGAGGAGGAAATGGTATCGAAGGATTTGATAAAGTATTCTGCTTTAGACTAAAATGTAATGTAATATCCAAGGTCTTTACTTGCTGTAAATGTAATCTAAGGGGAAAAAAAATCTATTTGACAAAATTAACAGTAAAATTCCTATTCATATATGAATTCATTCATTGCAAAATGACTTATATTCACATTTTATTTCCCTTCCCCTGATAATAAGATAGCTAAATACTTTCCAGATGTCAGGATGCAATAAACATTGCATGAAGTTTTGTTTTCAGATGGGGAAAACTTGTGTCGTATCTATGCCTTTTCTTTTATTCTTAAACACGTGTTAGCACACTGTGGGTCTTCTGTTTGCTTGTTATGTGCTTTTTACCTTGCGTTGTTTGTTATGATCTTTTTTTTTCCTTAACAGGTATTTTGGAAAAAAGATTACTTAAACTAGCTTGCCAAAAGAATGAATGCCTTTCCCAGTTTTATGGCTGGCTTTAAATGTGATTTTATTTATTTATTTGAAGGTTGATAATCTTTTATGGTGCACCAAACTTTGAATGCTGCTGTTTCAAAGTGAAGATGAAACTGAGGTGTACAACTGCATAACTGTTCTACAGTTCTTTAGTTTGGAGTGTTCAGAAATCAGAAAGCTAGACTTTTTCCTGTATTTGCTTTTCATTTTAACTGTAACTTAAGTGTCTAAATTGCCCATTGTAAGACAAGCATAAATACTTAGCAGTAGCAGTGTTCTCCCTGTTATGCTCATATACCTTTTGATTTTGCCAAAAGAAACATTTATGAAATATATAGCTTTAGCATTCTTTGTAGTATTTATAAGAGTTTGAAATTTGTTTTTAGCAGAACATTTTCTTAAAATGTCAACTGCGGACTTATTCTCACAACTGTTGTTTGTTTTGAGAGATAGGAAAATATTTTTGGCTATAAAGCCTACTACGAATCAAGTTAAGTTATTTAATTGCTTGATTTGATGATGGACCCATCGAAAGCCACCTGTATTTCGTAACCAGTAAATGTTTTCCAGATGTATGTGTTTGTTTTACTGACAGCTTATTTTTTCTTAAAATTCTGTTGTCAGTCAGGACTGCCTTGTATTTTCAGCCCCTTAAACCATTCTTCTACTGAGGTGGGACATGAATATACAGACCTATTATCACTTGATAAGCATCTCCCCTTCATGCCCTTTAACTTCTCACTGTACTTTTGAAATCCCAAGTTAAGATCTGAGAGTGGAAGAATGAGGAATGAAAGGATGTTCAACTTTAATAAGCTGTACAGGCAGCAGACGCAAGAGCTCTAAAATATGAATTGATTTATTACATAATGAGAAAGCTGTGAAGATAGGTTTTGTCCATGTGATAGATAAAGATGCTGTAGTTTTTAAACAACTGCACGCTTAGGAGCACTTGCAGTTCTTTAGTGTTTTAAAAATACACAAACAAAAAAACCCACCCCAAAAACCAGAAAAAAATAATCCTTCCGAGCTTCTCTGAATTTTCTTGTTTTGAAATTTAGAGGAAAAAAGTCAGAGAAGTCAACAGGCTTTCACCTTTTGGTGTGTTTCCTCTTAACTGTCCTCATCTTTGTCACTTCTGAGTTTTGAAATATATTTATCCTCTTTTAAAGAGTTTCGAATATACAACAGCAGCTGGCCTTGCTAGACAATGAATCCTGGCCAGGAATGGCTGAAGCGGACAGGGACCGTCTTCAGCTCATCAAAGAGAAGGAGGCTCTTCTTCAGGAGCTGCAGCTCATCAGCCAGCAGAGACGATCCCCAGAAGACATCGCACGTTTGGAGGAAGAAAAAAGGCGCTTGGAGGATGAAATTCAGCGGGCTCGAGCAACCTCTGCTCATGGGGCCACTGAAAGGTTTGGGAACTCTAATTTTGTTATCTGCTGCAAGATCCATATAGGTAGTTTCAAAAGGAAAAGTAAGGAATTCCACTCTGTTTAAGAAACAACAAAAAAAGTACATCAGTAAATCGCATTCAGAAAAGGAAGAGACTGCTCCTGACTGCCATTATTTAATTATATTTTGAAGTTTTCTGAAGGAGAGTTAAAGTGATGTTGATTTGTTAGTTCTCCTTTCATTTATCTCAAAAGTCTGAATAAGAAGAAGAGATCAAAATAGTGATAAAAACTGGTTGGAAAAAGTCTGAGTTATATTGTCTGATGATAGAGACCTGAGTAACAGTACCTGGAGTGTGAAAGATTTTCCTTTTATTTTGCAGTGGAGTAATAGTTGTCTCCAACAGCAGCAGAACAAAGATCCTTTCCTATATTTGGTTTCTGCCTTATAACAGAAAGGTTAAATTAATAAGTTTTTACTACCTTTTGTATACAATTTTTCCTTTTAATTTGCAATCCAGCAGTGGGAGCACATCCCAACTCTGACATTTGGGGAAACATAGTAAATAGAGTCATTCTTGAAAACTTAAATATCAAGTTATATGTAAAAACAAAAAAAAAACCCCAAAAGATATTAATGGAAACACTGTGTTTATTTCAACGTTGCCCAGTTTTTCCTGTAGCCAAATAAATGGACAAAACCTCTTAACCTCTTCTTGTTACCATAGACTGCTTCCAGTGACAGCAAGAAAGTACTTGCTGTTGTTTCCCAGACCCACTTCTTTTAAATAGTGGTAAAATGCCAGATTTGACACTAGAGGAAAACTACATGAACCGGCTTTAATGTGATCTGTGTAAAGCTTAATATTTACATAATTGAGACACTTTTAAAATATTTGGAAGTGCCTTCCATATAAAAATTTCGAGAACTTAATTTCCTTTGAAAAGGCTTACTTCAGACAGTAAATTCAGGCAATAAAGAGAAAGTTCTCAGGCAATAAATAGAAAATTCACAGCCAACCAACAGTGCTGTGTTATATATTTTGCAATTTTTGCAATATTGTTACATTGGCTTTCCAGCTTAAACTGACAGAAAAGGGAGTTCACTTTACACGGCAGTGTAGTAAGTTTTATTTGTTGGTTTTGGGCTCTAATGTTAGGTAGTTCATACTATATTGGCAAGAAGGCCAAGCTATTTTCCGTGTAGTTCATGCTGTGGAAACCAGCGTTCCAATGTGATACTTGATATTTCAAATGCTAGCAAAAAGTTGAGTAGAAGTTAGAATAATATTGAAGGGCACTCTCTTTTTGTATAACAAATTGGAGGAAAGCTTAACTATTAGTAGCCCTCATTTGTTTTGGGCTCAGGAATAATCAAAATAATTCCTAGTTTTGCTTTTTTCTTCCACTTAATCGTGAAATACAAAGAAGTTTCCTCTTTAAGTAATTGCCAGTTCTGTTCTGTTTCTGAGTTTTAAAGGCAGTGAGTTATGTGCAGATCAGAACTAACTTAAAATCTGTGTGACAAAGGTGGTGTGGTTGTGGTTTTGTGGGGTTTTCTCTGTGTGGGGTTTTTTTTTTTTTTGGTGTAATTTTTTTTTTTAAAGGTTGACTGGCAGCCTTAGTTGAAGGCATCTCTTGCCCTTTAGTGCTGGTACCTACCTTACAGTGTTGATGACTGCAGAGTGTAGGTTCCTAAGTTTGTTTTTTAAAGCAGACTGTGTGGATACCCCTTCTTTCCCCTGCAAGCTTTTGAATCAGTTAAGTTTCTTGCATCTGCTTGTCTTTTTCTTTTGGTTCCTGCGTGCGGTGCCTGTATAAAGTACGTTTTCATAGCTGAGCTGCAGCCTTCCCTGCACCGCTTGGTTGACCTGGTCTGGCATCCACGCAAGCAGGAGAAAAGCTTCAGGGTTGCACCAGCTCAGCTGCGTGGCGTCTGCCCTAAGGGTATGATAAACGGAGCCCCCCCAGAGGGCAGTGGGGTTGCTGGAGCTCAGCACTACACCCCCTTGCCAGCATATGAATTTACGGAGTTGGAAGCCAAGAAGTTGAGAGATTTATGTTTTTACTGCTAACAAAGACATATTTTTTTTCATATCTTAACCATCCAAATTTTATTGAAACAAATGCTGCCATTTTATTTTATAGAGAAAGACTCCCTTTTTGTTGATGTATTTTTTTTTTATCTTCCCCATCAACATGTTGGATTCTAACAGCTGTTGTTGCACTTGAGGAAGGTCTGAAGCACTCAAATAAATTTGATCTCATGTCTCCAAACTGTCTGTCAGAATCCCAGTTTCTAGCCAACTTGTGGAACACGGGGCTAGAATAGTAACTTTCTTGGACATACAAATATACAACACAAAACAGATTACCGCTCAGATTTTATTTTGTAGTTCAGTGGTTAGGCTTGGAAAAACAAACCGCTGAGAATACTTATCGTTCTGGTTTCAGGAAAAGAATAAATGTGATATCAATAGATAAAATATGTTCTTAGAAGTTTTAATAATCTCAAAATACAGAATTTAAGACAGTCTATAGGTGTATGAGACTGACAGCATTACAGGTACATTCCATTTGTGTTCAGGCAGTGGCACTGAGTAATTCAGCTGCTTGTTACTAGAACAGGTAAAAAGTAAGTTGTGCTGAGAGGTTTTTGTCATAACTTAGTATTCAAAATGCTGTATCACCTGCTTCAATATAATATCCAAATGTACTTGAAACACCTAGAATTAGAGCTTGAAGCTGAGTTTTATGGTTACTGCCTGACAGAAGTCCTCCAAAAAATTTATCTTTGAAATTTGACACTAATTAGCTTGGATAATAGGGGTATTTGGAATACTTTTTTCCTGACAAGGCGACAAATGTAGTAGCTCTCTCTATTTTACTGGCACAATCAGGCTGATGCAAGGGAAAAAATATCTTGTAGAGTCTGATGTTTTTACCTAGGACTTTTTATGACTTTGCTAATTGCTGTAATGTATTTTCAACATCACGACTCTTACATTGCACTTCAGTTACTTTTCTTGTCTGGGAATTCTGCTGGAGTCTTGGTTCTTGTGTTCTTGCTGGAATTTCCATTGCTGCAAATGAGCTGTGTGAATTAAAACTTTTCATTTAACAGTGAAACTTCTTTTTATGTTCCAAACTGCAGTGCCATGATATTTTTTCTGTACTTGGAAAGTCCCTAGCACTTCTTGAGCACTGCTGTAATGAAGAAAAATAGTAATATGTATCTGTTTAATTACAGGATACTGTTACAGGAAAAGAGAAATTGTTTGCTTATGCAACTAGAAGAAGCTACACGCTTAACCTCATATTTACACTCCCAGTTAAAAAGGTGAGTTATGTAAAACAAGCAGGTTTTGAAGTTTAACTGCAGCAGAGAATAATATTAATAATCTATAAAGTTCATCTTTAATATTTTTATGTATGTGTGCCAAGTAAATTTATTTTGTACTAAACTTATATAATTTGGTCTGTGGAGTGTGATGATTTGTATGGAGTTTTATAGATCATATTAGTGATGGCTATTTAGAGTAGATTATTATCTATATTCAGGAATTTTATATCTTACTTTCTGGAAATAAGAGACATAAAACCCATTGTAATATTACTACAGTTTTACTAATATGACGATAACATTCTTTTAAGTTCTGATACCTTCTCCAAAGGAGTGGTTTTTGATCCCTGGTGAGATGACAAAATTTTGCCGTTTAAATATGAGAATGTGCTAAGACCCACACAGAAGCCCAGAATGTTTTGCATATTCACACTTGCAGCTGCCTTTTTAGATGCAGCTCTTGGGGATTCCTCAGCTCAACACCACTCCAACATCAAAAGCTCAGTTCCTGCTGTTTCTCACTTCATCTCCCTCTGTCACTTATATTCTTCTCTCCCGAACTGTGTGAGAGTGCTAAAAGGAACTGGAATGGGATTCATCCTAAACTCTTTTTTGTTTTGCACTGGAAAAACCTGTGAGGGTGAGGCTTACACAGCAGACTTTCCAAATCCCGTCTCACTTCCTCTCCCTGATATGTTTATGACCTGTCATTAACGTAAATTCAAGCTGGATCATGGTAATATACCCTTCCTGGCTTTACGTTGAGTGCACTGGTCCAAATCCTGTGCTGGCGTCCTTTCTGCCAAATTATGGCTACATACACATTGGAGGAAAGAGTAGGCTTGTTCTCTTGGACCCTTTGTCTCAGGCACGTGGTCCTCATTCGGTTGTCACTTGCACTGTTCCAGTCATGGTTGTGCTTGAGGCCAGGACAGGAGACAGGAGCTAGACCTTAAAATGCCAAATCATCTCTGTGCATCACTGTACTGAATACACGTAAAATTGCTCGTGTAACCTGGATTGACGTTTTTATGTCTGTGCTGGTGTTCCTGATTATATTTGAAAGGGCCTTTTTTTGTTTTCTCTTTCTTTCCCTGCTGCAGTCTGTCAGCTAGCACCCTCACAATGTCCTCTGGCAGCAGCAGGGGATCCCTGGCCTCCAGTCGAGGATCCTTGGCCTCCAGCAGAGGCTCTCTGAGCTCAGTCAGCTTTACCGACATCTATGGCCTTCCGCAGTACGACAAATCAGACGGCGTTACAGACTACGGGCAGCACTTACGCTTCGACATAATCCCCTTTGAGTCTCTCACGAAGGATGTGCCCTATGCTGATCCCATTGGACACTCGAATTTCAATAAGCAGCGGAGGTCTCTGGATACCCCGCAGTCTCTGGCGTCCCTGTCATCGCGGTCCTCCTTGTCATCATTGTCCCCTCCAAGCTCACCCCTGGACACCCCGTTTCTCTCTGCATCTCGAGATTCTCCTTTGGCTCAGATGTCAGAAGGTTTTGAGGAGATGGCAAGCATAGGAGCCCTGGAAATGCTGAGGGCTCAGACCACAGTGTTGGGTGATGATGATACACAAGGGATGAGCTCATCTCAGACGTCCACTTACCCTGTGGACAACGAAGGGCTGCGAGAAATGGGACCACAGCTGATGGCTGTCCAGACTGGTGGAGGTGAGTTTCTGGATGTTACTGTTTTCTCATATTATCACAGAAAATGTCACACAAACCTAAATATACTAGTTTGTAAAGATGGTTCCTCAATTTTGCTGTTTCTGCTTCCATCAGTTAAAAATTACACCAAACAACCAAACAAAAACCTGCAAAACCTCAGGCTTTAGACTTAGGGCAAAGAGGTGAAATAGTAGAGAAATCCTTGTAAATTGATTTTAAAATAGTGCTGAATTGGGTAGAAGAAAGGGAATGGAATATGGACTTTCTTTGGTGTGTAGCATGTCAAAGTATTTTGGTCTTGAATTGAGAATTAGTAAGAATGTGTGGTTTAGTTAAGCCTGAGGCCGCTGGTTGTGCCCAGGTTGCCATTATTCTGATAACTTAAAGCCACACAAGCCGAGGGGAGACGGAAAAAAAATTTAAAAAACCCCAAACGAAAAACCAGGCGTGAGGTGATGCTGCTGGCTCTGCTTGAAGGCTGGCTGACTCCAGACTGAACTCGGACCTACCCTAGACCAGGTGTTCCTGTCCAAGTTCTGTGATGGAGCAGAAGCCCCAGTGGCATAGCAGTGTTGAGTGTGCATGGTGCACTGTGCTCAGCAGAGAGCTTTGTCAGGCAAGGAACATGTTTTGTTGGGGGCATATGAGAAGTGTCCACTTGAGTTGGTTGTCTCAGAGAACCTGCAATCTGTGATCGCAGAGGAGCGATATGTCCAGTTCTTTCATGATGGTCATAGAATCATAGAAGAGTGTGGGTTGGAAGGGACCTTCAAAGGTCATTTAGTGCACCCCCCACCCTGCAATGAGCAGGGACGTCTTCAAGCCTTCAGATGAGGTTGTTCAGAGCCCCATCCAGCCTGGCCTGGAATATCTCCAGGGATGGGGCATCTACCACCTCTCTGGGCAACCTGAGCCAGTGTTTTACCACCCTCAGTGTAAAAAATTTCTTCCCTGTGACTAAGCTGAATCTCCCCTCCTTTATTTGAAAACCATTTCTCCTGGTCCTATCACAAGAGGCCCTGCTAAAAAGTCTGTCCCCATCTTCTTATTTTTAAGTACCAAAAGGCTGCAACAAGGTCTCCTCAGAGGCTTCTCTTCTCCAGGCTGAGCAACCCAAAGTCTCTCAGCCTCTCGTCCTAGCAGAGATACTGTTTTGTGTTGGCTTGTTTGTATTGCTAATAAAACCATACCAGTAGAGAAGGGCTTTTAGAGAATATTTTTAATATTAAGGATTGTAATTCCCATTCCATTTCTAAATCCAGAATTCTTTGTTAGCAATTGCATAGAATGTGTCATTCAGAACTTAAGACATCAAGTGTACTTTCAAATATAACCAGAAAATGTATCATGTTATCCTACCAAAATCTTATTTGTCAGCTGACAATGAGAAGGGCCATTGACAGTGTGTAAGGAAAAGGTTTCAGCTTTTTATTTTTAAAAGAAAATGTCACCACTGTGCTAAAAAGCCTGTATTGTTCAAACAGCATTTGAGTATAGACTTACCTATTTTCCTTAACACAATGAGCACTGCCAGAAGATACTGATGTAGAATTTACATCTACTAGATGTAAACATTTCCAGTGCCTACATTGTGGCTTTCAGATCAAAATAAACAGAATTCCAGGCACTAGCATGTAAGCTTGTTCTTAAATTTGTGCCATGAAGAGGCTTCCTGAGGCTTTCTTTAAACCTCAGATCAGACCGCAGCATGTCTTCACCCATTGTGTTAAATGAAACTGTGTTAGTAGTTCATTTATAGCTCGTATGTGTTTTCTAAAAGTGAAGGCTTGGTCTGAGGGCCTAGGGAGCAATAGGATGAGGCTCAAGTTCTTGCTTTGGTTTTTCTTTTCTCCCTTCTCTGCCATGTTTCTGCACAGTTCAGGTTTCTCTGAAAACCTCAGGCAGAACATACCTGTGCTACCCGCTGTTGCTGCTACAGTGTCCAGCTCCTAGTCCAGGGGTTCCAGCTTTTCCCTGTGTACAACAAGAGTGCCTTGTGTTGCTTTTTGAGGAAGAAGGTGTGGTGAAAAAGTAGCCAGGCTGTCTTGATATTTTTCTTTTTATGTTTGAGTTTTAAAACAATTGCTCAAGAAAAATTTATCCTTTCTGATTTTTGCTGGAGTAATGACTGCCTTGAGTTCCACACTCAGTAGCTGGTGGATTTGCAATTGTAATGCAGTTGTTTGCAAGTAGCAGTTGGAAGCGTCAATGTAATTGTGGTTTTATACTATCTTCTTGAAGAATTTGATGGAGCATCAAGGTTCTGTATCATGCTTTGGAAACCCCCAGATGTTGTGGGGCTTGGTTTTCGCTAAGGTACTACGCAGTGTGCTTTGCTGCTGCCACCCAATGGTCTGGTAGTGTAATGCGACACTGGAAAAGCCATGAGTATCAACTCAGGCAAATCTTGTGCCTGTTCCTTCACTACACAAAATATGAGGTAATTTTTGCAAATTCCGGGACCGGATGGTTTAACGCTAAATAAACTGCACATACTTTGCACCGAAGCAGCACTTGAGCAAGTTCAAGGAGTTATTCAGGAACTGCAGTTTTCATGTTCAGTTGCTGATCTACTGTTTTTTGGTTGGTTTTTTTTTTTTTTTTTTTTTTTTTTTGTTCTGCATCTGTTTCAGGGACATTCTATGAAGTGTCTTAGCATGTGTGTATGGAGGGGAATATGCATGAGAGGTTATATCTGTCCTATTTATAAAGCTGGGAGTGGGAGGAAACATGTTAATAAAATATTGGGCTTTTGTATCTTTCTTCTTCTCTGTCCTAAAAATAATCTTTTAAGTGCTAAGTTTCCTTTAATGCCTAAATAATACCTTGTTTGCAAAATATTGTCATAGATCTGAAGGATGATTTATTATTGTGTGCTTTTCATTTTGTCTTGTTTCTCATGCGGCACAACAGAGAAATTCAGTGTAAGTGAACCTGAAATTACTTATTCTGCTGGTTTTGCCTGTGATACCCAGTGTGTTGTTCTGTGTGAAGTGTTGGGTTTTTTTGGTTTTGTTTTTCTTTTTTTGAGTTGCATGTGAAGAAACAGGAGATTTTGCTATGTTTGGTTTTGTTTGATATTGTGCTGTATCTGTTTAATCGTTATGGCATACTTAATTCTTTGCTATATCAACTAAACAATATATTCCTGGCTGTAGTTAAATTCCTGGAAAAAGTATTCTGCAAACTTCTGCTTTATTATGTTATAGTAATGCCTGACAGGATCATGGTAGGTAAGGTCTGTTTGTGTGTCTGATTGAGTTTTTATCGGAGTGTCTGACTCTCTTATTAGTGCTTTTTGAGCTGGTGTGTGGTATTTGTAGTCTCCTAAGCTTCTGAAACATGACGTAGATTTATTTATGTATTTTTTAGCTTGTGAAATCTTGGACACCAGAATTGCCTTTGAAGTTCACTTTTTCAACTAGTGACACCTGAGAATATTCTTTTAATCAGGGCTGGTTTATGTTTATCAAGCTTTGGCACCCAGTAGTTCTGGAAATTCATATATATTCACTGATTTTTGTTATTTGAATATGAAAATGGAAGTTAATTGTCTATCTTGGAGACTTTATTTTTAAACAATTCTTTAGCTTCCAGTGTTGGAAGGTCTGCAACTTGTTCTATTTAAGCCAAAATCTGATGAGTCTTTCTTCTTGACCAATTTTTTCCTCTCTCTCTGTCTTTTCTTATGTTTTTCATTTTTTTTTTCTAGCTAAAGGCATGTTTTGGTGTTTGCATTTCTCCCAAATTCTCTGGGATTGTCCACATGTTATCAGTTGCTTCCATGGCCTGCAGGCAGCGGGCAAGTAATTGAGAAGTTTCAGCATTGTTGTAACATGTCAGTTTTTCATGACAATATATTGGTGCTTCGGATCAGTTTTTCCTTGCAGACAAATTGGGAACATGAACCTCCAAAGGAGAGAGCTCATGAGATCTTTCATCTCCCACATCTATGCAAAGTGTTCACTTAGAAGGGTGAGCCAAAGGCTTATTTACAAAAAGAAATCTTCCTAGTGTAACTTGTTGAAATTAGTACAGAAACTATTGAAGCCGTTTTGTTAAGTTCATCCTTTTCCAGTGATGTGAAATTATTGGGATATTTTGATACCAGAAAATGTCCCTACAGGCTGCTAGTTTTGATTCTGTGTAACTGCCTAGTGACAGCACTTACGGAGGTGGGCTCACTAAAGTAAAAGTTCTTAAAAACAGGACAAAATGAAACAAACCCACCACTTTATACAAGCCGTGCAAAAGGGCACGTGATTCAACCACATTTACTTTGCTTTCTGTGAGCTAGCTAGAATTCTGTAATCATTTGCAGGGAGGGTGAAATGAGTTATACTGCACCATGATGTGTGATGGACAGTAAACATGAGAGGATGTAATTTGAGGGCACCTTTCTCCAGGCACAAACAGAAATGCAGATTGGGATGGCCCTCGTCAGTAGATAAATTTGCTGCGTAGCTGAAGGTGCTTAAATCCTTCATTGATTTTTGTAGAGGAGCTCTGTAGGGCTACTTATGGATCCAAAAGGACAGAGAACTTTTTTGCAGTTTGGGACATTCTGGGCCAGAACCAGGGAATTTTATGTCCAAACAGGACCCTGTGATTTATGGAACATCTTTTGGGATTTTGATCTCTTTGTGCCCTGATAAAAGGAATGTACTTTGGGCTACTGGATTCAGCACATCCTGTTTGCCAGTCCTGCAGCAGGTTAAAGCCAACCTTAGCCAGACACTGTGGCCGACAGCAGCAGCGTGGTTGTGGTCATTTGTGGGATTCTTAATCAAGCTTCAACTCCTGATGTCTTGTCCTGGTGGTGCTTGGGCAGGAGGTGAGATGGGTCCACACAGGGGGTGGCTCACGTGTGTCTGTATGTAAGCTGGGCTCTGCAGGTGAAGCTCAGGCTGTGGGCTGGTGCTCTGCTGAAGGAGACGTACTGATTAGGTACCAGCATTTTATTTTTGGTGTCTTAAGATAACATGTAACAGAGATACCTAAGCAAGTTGGCACTTGATTTGGGGTAAGGCATATTTCATCCTTAGGGGCAGTAAGCAGTAAACATCAGCTGGCGCTTGCCTCCCATGTGATGTGCACTGTGCTGCTGTCACTCCAAATGCTGTCTGCTGAAACTGGGAATGCTTTTGTGCTGTCCGAGTTTCTGGGCATGGGCAGGATATTTTCCCCCCTTTTTGGAGTGGCACCGCTTTGCTGTTGGTTTTCTGCTTTGAGGACAGTCATTGAGCCTTAAGCAAAAGAGGGGAAAGTTGGCAAAAGTTCTTCACTGCACAGTGAAGAAACTGCACTCCACAGGTCTGTTCAATGGTTCCCTCTAGGATGCTAAAGAAAACTTCAAGATAAGTGCTGTCATTGAAGTGTCGAAACTTTACCTATACAATTCTTGAGCATGACTATTTGTGCACTTACCTTAAAGGACTGGTAGCTCCTGTACCTTATTGCCTCTGGTATATAAGATATTTTTTGTTGATATAACATGAAAATGATTGCAGAGTTGCTATTTATGGTGTTGCTGGTGATTTGTGGAAGGATGGAAGAGGGGGTTAAATATTGCTTCCTCCTCCCACAGTCAGTTTTCAGAGTCATTCACCAAGAATTTGAAAAAACAGTGGTCTGAATGAGTTGGAAGGTGCTGTTTCTTTTTGATAATGCCTGAAACTGTAAATGAAAGCTACCATTATGCAGTGGTATAAACAGTATGCGTTGAGACTTTATATTAGGAAACAAGTGAGAACAAAACCTCACATTGTGTTATCTGATAACGTCTTAAAGTAATTAGTCCCTGTGTTTGTTTTCAAACTATTGTGTATTCAGTAGGTAAATCTTAAAAGTTTAGGTTATCATGTGTACATATGCGGAATGAATGTAAGTCTTCTTCCAGGAGGGATTATTCTACCAGAAAAGCACTGTAATAACAATGCAATTGGTTTATACTTAGTCTTGTAATAGAGAAATTAGCCACAAACTTCCTTCCTTAGTTCTCCCACAAAAAATCTCCTATTGATTGTATTCTAGGTTTTTAAGTTAGATGAAAGAGCAGTGAACTGCATTGGTGCCAACTGTTCTGCTGCTAGTTTTGATACAATAAATGTTTCTTGTTTAAGAGATTGCCTTCAGCTGATGTTGTCTTTACTTTTTCTCCCTGACAGCTGTGACTCTGCGAGGAGACAGCGGGAGAAGATCGGAGAGGAGAGCCAGGCGAGTTTCAGCATGTCTCTCAGATCATTCACTGGCTAGTGACAGTGGCGTGTTTGAAGCTTTAAGCAAAAGGTCAGGTGTACAAGTGCATAGTAAGCTGGAAATATTCCTGTTCTACCACACAGTCCAAAAGAATTAATTATAATTTTCTAAATACACTTCCAAAATTGCTAATTCTTATGCAACCTAATACTCTTACATTGATGTTTTAAAGAAAAAGCTTTTTACATCCAGTTCCACTGTCGTCTTCAAAAGTGCCAAGTCCCTTTTGCTTTCTTGTCTCTTTAGCATTTTAACACCATATACTTTGTTCGTGAAATATAGTGTTTTCAGCTCATTAGTTTTATATCAGGAATTCTATTTCAACCATCTATAGCAATAAAATTATACAGAGTGTGACTTAGAATTCTAAGAAGCATATAATAAAAGTACAACTGCAAGAAAGAAATATATGAGCTGCTTAAAAATCTACAACTGTGTAGGTTGACCTAGTGATGGAAGGATGGGTAAAGGTGTGTTATTTTATGTGATTGTTTTAACACAAACAGTAACTGGGAAGAAGCTAAGATTTTCAGGATGCTAAAGAGAAATGAAAGACAGACTAAACAGTAAAGTACAATGGATATCTTGAAAGAGGTATTCTAAAAACTAATTTTAAAAAATTGTGAATAATTATTTCTCTGTGTTTTTAAATAAATACCTCAATCTCTTCTGTATTACCAGTCCCTCCTAAATTACCAAACAATTGCTTATATCCATAATCACAAAATAAATGTTTATTTCATTATGTTTTGATAGATTAGGTCAGTATGTAGTTTACAGTACTTTCTGTTTCTGCAGGAATGAAGATCTGGAAGAGCCTGTATATGGTGATGCTGCCAATAGTGAAGAACCACAAATATATGTTGGTTTTCTGTGAGTAGTTTTACTCTTCTTTCTCCCTGTCAACTCAGCAGGAATTGCTCACTAGTTTTCTTGATTTGGGTTTATAACTTTTTAATAAACTTAACTGCAGTGGATAGTTCTTAGAAGTTTCTGAACTGAAAGCCAAAGTTTAGTGGATGTACAGAGTAGTCATCACATGCCACTTTCTGCTGGGGACGTGCCTTAACCACAGTTCATTCAGTCCTTTCAATAACAGCTGATAAAAAGGCCTTTGTTACTTCTTTCAGCAGCATTTTCATTGTCTGGGCCTTTAGTGAGTGCGTGGATATGAGGATACATCTTTGTGTGTGAGAGGAGCAGGATGACCTTAAGAAAGTCACAGGTGAAAAGACACAAAACAAAAACACATCTCCCAAATATGGCTTTGAAATCCTGTGCCTAGGGCATGCTGTTGTTGTTAGTGGAGCAGCAGGGGGAAGGGCAGATTATAGCAGCGCAAGGCAGGATGTCATGTCATAACCCTCCAGAAGTGCCTCTGCCCCTTGGAAAACTAATTCCCAAGGTTGGGAGTTTTCAAATCTCAACCAGGTTTGTTAGTTCCATTTCAAAATTCGTACTGATGTGAAAGAGCGGGATTTTTTCAGACTGATTTGTCTGATGTAACTGATGTGTTACACATGCGTGAATGCACATGCACCTATATTTGCGGTGTAACTGTTTAAACCAAGGAGTGGATTTTATAAAACCTGTTCATTATTAAGAGTCGCAGTAGGGACTATTATTCTTTTCAAGTTGAAAAAATGTTTAATTCTCTTAGTTCTGTTAAATTTGATACTGTAGCTAATATTATCAATAACGTTCTGTTATCTGTGTGATACCTGTAATTGCTTTTGATTTGAACTGGTTTGAGAGTTTTGTTTAACAGCAAAAGGTGCTTTCACATTCTTAAAATCTTTGTAGTCTTTCATCTCTATCTTTTAAGCAAAGTCTTGATGCTTGGTTACTAATACAGAAAATTTATTTTCCAGGCATGACAGTGGAAGTGAGTGTCTGTTAGTCCACGTATTACAGCTGAAGAACTTTACTAGTCTAGTTGTTAAGGAAAACTGCAAAATGTAAGCTTACATGTCACCCAAAGTCTGATAATTGCTTATTGTGTGGCACAATCGAAATATCATTGATGTGTTTGTTTTCATGCAAAATGAAGCCATTTCTGGAGAAGATGGTATGTCTTAGCCTACATGAGTAAAGGGTTAATTCTATGGACATAGAGTCCCTTTTTATAGAACCTCTGTCATAATGGTCAGCTAACAAGCATAGTCTTCTAATGATCCCTGTTATTACATGTCCATTATGCACATGAAAGTTTGTTCAAAAGTATTGAAGTCATGCTTCTGTCACCCCCATGCCTTCTGGCCGTCTACAATATTTGCAGTATTTGAGAAATATTATTTTCTGTACAACTTCTCTACAGCTTATCTGTGATATATCCTAGAAATAAGCTTACTGTAATTTTCTCAAATTCCTACTGTCACGTGTATAGTCATCAGTAAGAGAGATACCTTGCCCTTTATCTTAACCAAAAAAATATGAATAAACCAAAAGCTGGACATTTACAGGCTTTTGTGACCGTGACAGCTCTCCTTGAAAGCCTGTGAAACACCTTTCAAAGATAATTTTAACGCAACTGCTAGCTGAGAATCAATACGAACAAGTGAATTTTTTTAAAGCTCTGGTGGCCTGTGCTGCTTTTTCAAATCCCATATTGCATTATATAGAACATTGAAGAAACATTTATTAGAGTAAACTAAGCAATAATGGCCATGTTAACATAAAACGCAGTCTCATCTAGTGATACGTATCTTAACATATTTTAAAGAAATTTGACCTGTGAAAATTATTGATCTTTATCTCTGAGAGAGGTTGTTTGAAAACTGTGTAAAATGGAGGTGTGATGATGTTGTAATGTAGAATAAGTTGTTCCATGGGAGCTGTTAAATTGACATGCATCTCACTGAGTTGATCCTTGTTGAGAACACTTGATCTTGCTAACCCTGCAAACCTCTAGTGGAAATTCTTCATATCGGTGGGTGCATCAGTGTCAGTCTTTTGCTTTGTTTTCAGTGTTAGTGCAAGGACATGCCGTAGGGGAAAAAAAAATGTGAGTATCAAGTAGTATTCAGCCATATTGCCTTGTGATTAGAAAAAGAAGTAAGTGTTGTCTAGAGAAAGTCAAGTAAACTCAACAAGGTAAAAAAAGTCTCCAGAGGGTTTGTTGGACATTGGCGTCAAGGCAATCAGGTGTCGTAAGCAGCACCCAAAAAAGCACTTTTGTTCCCCGTCCTTCTCTGTTAGCCATTTGTGCTGGAATCAATCAGTTGCATGGCTACAGGGTAAATCAGTTGGTTTGGTCGAAAAAGGAAGTTTATCTTGCTAAAACCAGAAGAAGCTTTTAGCCAGTTTGATGCATACATTCATTGAATCAGAGTTACTGGGGACAGCGGTGGTGAACTTACCTGTGGCAGCTGATGAAGGGAAGGGTGGATCGCTGACTTCACAGCACGTAAAGCTGTTGAGCCATCTGACGCTCCATACGGCAGCGCTGCAGTTCCACTATGATGAGCTCTTCCAGGTGTCCTCTAACCATTTATTTGCCTGTCAGTGTCAGCCCTTCTCTGGTGGTGGCATAAGAGTTCATGCAGCTGTGTAGTCAACTACATTGAGCCTCTGAGATGGATTTTTCTAATCCTTAAGCCTTATTTTTGCTGGGTTAGCTTTTTAACCTAGTTAGTTTTCTAGTCTGGTTCACAGCACGGTTGCATGAAGCTGTTCGCTGGCACAAGGGAAATATTGGCAAGAAATAGGATATTGCAGGGTCTGGGCAAGCAGTCAGGACAGAGAGTACACAGAGACACTTCTCTAAGTAGCTCTGCTGCCTTCCATCAGGTTAAAATGGTCATAGATTTTGATTTTGGTGTGGAGTCTCAAATGAGATGGTACCGAATATTTAAATTTGTGTTTTAAGATGGCAGGTGGATGCAATGACTGTAGGCTTCTTTTTCTGTCCTTTTGTGCCGAGTTTTTAAGGGGGTTGGAGGGAAAGCCGTGCTTAGTGGGTGGAAGGAAGAAATGGCTCAATGACACGGGGCAATTCAATCACCTAAACATAGGCATGTTTCCATTTGAAATATCACAGTATAGCACCTGGCCTTCAGCTGCCGCTGCTCAGGAAGGCTGTAGTTCTCCCATAGATACTATATCATATTTGCTAGCTCCATGGAGATGCCTCAGATACCTCAGGGCATCTCAATTCCAAACTCCATTGGTGACTCTGCTTAAGCACTAAGTTAAAAAAAGAATCAAATCAGTTGTAGTTAGAAAAAGATGAGTTTCCAAATTAGCTTTGCAGTTCTTCAGTGTTAAGAACACAAAGTAAATTCCTGTAACAAAGAGGTACCAAAGCAGCCTCTTCATGTAGAAGTTACACTGATGTTTTTGCTTTGCTTGACTTTGAGAAATGCGAAATAGCTTGCTTTGTCTCAGCTGTGCTATTTGTCTGTTTTGCTGTTCCCAGTCATGTGAGAGTTTATTTGCCACCGCTTGAGTCAGGCACACCAACCACTTACTGCTCTAGAGCTTTGGAATTCCAAACTCCATTAATATTTAATGAAGTTTTCCGAATCCCCGTGCATTCAAGTGTTTTGAAATTAAAATCACTACAGCTGTATATCTGTTCAGTTGATCATCAGCAGCAAGAAGAACTATTGGTAAGTGGTCATTTTTTTAAAAAGCCATGTGATAGAGGAAACTACAGTTACTTGGGGAATGATTTTTAAGATTAAAAAGAGAAAGTGAAGACTTTATTTTTCCATAAGAAGTACTGATAGAGTTACATGTTAATGTCTCTGTCCACATACACAAATATGGTTCTGTTAATAAAAAAGGTGGGGTTTTTAAAAAGTTGAAATATGTGCATTTTAGGTTACATAAAGTCTTGGAAATAATTAGCAAAATTAGCAGAGGTTGAGAATTAGAGCATTTTAGACAGTGTTGAAAGTAATGTTGTTTGTACTACTATTTAAATATTACATTGCAGAGGCATGTTGAAAACTGATATAAGGTTTACATTAATTACTATGGCATTTAGTAGATAAAGAGTTAATTTTTTGTTTATTAAATGCTTTTTGCACAAATGTCTGCTTTGGGGAAAGCTGAAAAACCTGCCATTGCTAATTTTTGGTGTAAGAGGGGAAGCATTGTGTAAAACAGAAGAAAGAAAAGAAAAAAGAAATCCCTGAAGAGTTCATCTGACAGCTTTTAAACTACGGTATCATCAAGACTTCTGTTTCCTCATGGCACTGTAACATGTGCGTGGTGAATCAGTATCATTAAAATATACCAAATACAACCCCCTTATTTCTATATAACAGTGATGGAAGAAAGCTATTGTTATCTCGATCTTAACGTTGTTGCAGGATTATAGTGATCCTGGCTGGTTTCAGTTACATCAGTCTTTTATGTTAAACTGATTGAGAAATCTGATGTAGATGCATTCAAAGAAATGTAGCCATTGTTTAGATAGGTTACATGTGTGAACTTTAGATGTGTTAAACGTTAACTTCATTTAGCTGTTGTCAAATATAAATAAGCTTAAATAAATCTGCCTTGGGGCTGATGCCCTTGCTGTTTTGAAGTGATTGGCCTGGCATTTCAGTGAGGGGGTTGAATGGGTTAGTGACATTTTTCTTTGAGCCTGTCAAAGTATTTAAGAGGTACGGGTATCTCACTGTTGCACTGGACTATGGATAAGAGGTGTTCATGTGAGCAAATCTGGTGAAGAATGCATGTTTGTTAGTCCACATTTAAAACTAGGTAGCGGTCTTAATGTTGACAGGAGTGGACCCAAGGTCTTGTCTGCCACAGTAAGTTTTGTCATTTTTGCACTTGAACATGAAGAAAAAGAAAGCATCTCAAGAGCAGGCTGAGTATATTGGTGTAAAACGCTTTACACTGAAATGACTGTTTAGCTTCCCAGAAGAATAGGCTATTTCAGTGTAAAGCATCTTTATATTCACACAAGTGCATGTAAGTTTAGGGTGCTTTTATTTTAACTGCTACTAATGAATTCGCAACAAAGAGACAGGTCTCCAGGTTATGTTGTTAGGAATTTTTTTCACTTTCATAGTCTTATTGTAGTTTGTCAGAAATATCTTTGTCTACAGTAGCTGGTAACATACTTTAGGGTAAGTTAACAGTACTACTCAAAAAGAGAGAGAAACAATGCCGTAGTTTCTGTCACAGTTTCTTAAGGCAGGTGCATTAAAGTACACATTTAAACATCATGATTGTTGCCATCTTTTTCTGTAAATTGAAAATGACTTCTCAATTTGAGAAAATGCTTATTTGCTACTTTTCTTTGGAGCTACCTGTGATGGCCTCTACTATAGTCTTTCAAAATCTCTTCCACTGAGATTACAGTTTTTTCTGTCTATTTAAGCATCCATATATTTCTGAAGTTCTTGATAACTGCTTTCTTTTCGATTAGGTTGTGTCAGTTTAGTGTTTTCCTAAATGTAGAAGCCAGGCTGGTGTTTATGCTAAGTTACACAAATATTTGTACATAACAGGGAATGAAGAAAAAAAAAAGGGGGGGGGAAGAAAGAAATGTTCTGGCAAATAGTTCTAAACTTCATTTTTAAAGAGAAGTAAATCTACTGAAGTTGTGGGATGGTCTTTCCACTCCCTCAACCTTTTACTCATTTGCCCTGCCTTGCTGAAGGATCTTTTTCTGCTTTCTGAAACTATGCTTCTTTAAATTGATTTATTTCTTCCCTGGTGGCCCCATCAATGTTGAGACAAGGGGGTTGTTATTTTCCATGAGTAGCATATATGGCTCAAATTAAAACATCAAAGAAATGCGATTGCCTTTCTTACAGTCACATGACATTGCTGTTTCACTCCCAGTTCCTGATCTTTTGCAGCCCTGACCAACCAATTATTCCCCGTGTCTTAATTTATTTGCATTATTCTTCTTGAGTATAAACATTTGGTTTTTTGCATTTCATGGTTTTATTTCAGAACATCCATCCCATTTTTTAACATCATTTTAAGCGTTGATCCTTTTCTCATACATTTTAAAATCCCTCTGCTTCACAACACTGGGAGATACATAAATGCTTTCAATGTTCTGCCATCCAAGTTGTTAACAAATGCATCGGAACAGCCCACTAGCAGACCTACCTTGGTCCTGTCAGTACTGAGAATTATTAATTGCATTTGATGGTGATTTTCTAGCCAGTTAGCCAATTCGTGTCTTTGGGCTGCCTTCTTAGCTGCTTCATACATCTTAAGAGTCAACATATGTTTTTTCCAATATTGGTGATTGGAAAACAGCTTTCCTCTCTAACCCTGAAACCAAACCCAGCATGTCTTAAACATTTTCCAACTCTGATGCAAAAGTGTGATTTTTTTTTTTTAACATGTTTCTTCCTTACATTGTGTCAGAACAAGTGTAACAGATAATTAGAAGACATCTCTGTTTCATATATGAAAGAAAAGGCATATCTGTTTGTAGCATTCAGTATACGGACCTAAAATGACTGTCTCAGTAACATGTTGTATCCTGATATGACATTATTTTGTTAGCCTCAAAAACTTTCTCCATCAGCTTTTGTACACCTGTTCAAACAGAGCCCCAGGGAACATTCATCTTGGAAAAACAATAAATTTATTTTTTTCTTTAACTATTATTTTCTAATTAACTCTTTCTTTACCTGCTTAAAGTTGAATACAGTTTCTATGTTTCCTACTGCCTTTCCATGTTTGTGAGAGATGAACGCAATTTTTACATTATTTTTCCAGTGGCCTAATAAAAACATTCTTAGCAGGTCCACGAGCATAAAAATTAACAGGTTGTAGAGATAGCTGGATAAAGCCAAAACCAGTAACAGGCTAGCTGTTATAAAGTCATTGCTAGGTCCAGTATGTGAACTGATTTAAAACGGCTGGTTTTGGTTTAGGTCAACACCACTCAGAAATTTCTTACATGAGCACTGTCTGATGGAGTAGGGCTACTTTAAAGCTGGGAAGACTTTCAGTGGGAAGCCTCCATTAAACCTATTTTCACCTGAATCTGGGAGATGTAAAGATGGCTTGGAAAGTGGAAAAATGGCTTTATGGCCCATTTGACTGACATATATTATAAACAGGCAGAAAAAAATAGAATTGGTTTACGCAACATTTTTTTCCCCCTGTGGAAGATGCCTCTGAGGATCAGAGAACAGAAGGGTATCCCAGAATATAGTTCTCTCAAATGGAAGCAGGTTAAAGCAATATTGTTAAAGTAATAATAATTTAAGCAAATGTAGAAATTGAATATGTCATTGAGAGCATTTATTGAACATAATATTAAAAGCTGACATCTGTAACTATCATATCTACATCAGTCATGGAAATTATTTTTTTCAACTTAAAAAAAATTAATATCAACTATGACTCTTCTGGGTAGTGAGCAAGAGGCAAGAAATTCAGTATCTTAAATGTCATAACGCAACAGAGCAAAACTGTCTCTTCTTAAGTTACGCTATCAGTATTTTATAAAGTAGTGGTGTTTTTTACATTATAAGTAAAATACTCTTTAAATGAGAATATGTCTGTTCTGCAGTGTATTATATTGTGGTCTATGCTTTTTACTGTTTACAGGGCATTGCGCAGATAAACCTGACTGATGCAGAGAGTTCGGGTGAGATGCAGCTTCACTGGTATTCTGTTCAGATCTTCACGGGTTCAGATCCCCAGAGAGCAAAGAACAAAAACCAATGTGAAGAAAGTGTTCCCCGGTCTTCTGGAAATGTAACTACAGTTAAAACAGTATGGCTCTGAAAGAGTGATTTGTTTACTTTCTTTGGCTTGCTGTGCTGGGTGGTTGGTGGTGGTCTTATCACAGGTGCGGTTTGTTTTTGAGGTGCACAGAAGGCAATACCTTAATTTAGCTCTTGTGGCAAAAGCTGGATTTCAAAAGAGTAATTAAAAGCTAAATTGTGTCTGGACAGGGACTTGAAATAGTTCTCTGTCTATATTGTATGCACACTTCCAGTTCAACTAACAAAAACTCATTTAAAATTTCTGCCATTGCACTTCAAGAGATTGTCAAGGAAGGTTGTACAATTTCTATGCTTGGAGATATTTTGGCCCTTGACTGGGCCTTGAGCAACCTGATGTGGCTATGAAGCTGTCCCTGTTTTGGGCAGGACATGGGATTAGGTAACCTCCAGAGGTCTTTTCTCACCTAACTTACTGGATGATGCTCCACAGTAAGGTAAAGCCTGTTTCTGTGAGAAGTTGCGTTAGTGGAACAGTGTGTACTTTTTCATCACTAAGATTCAGGACAGACGTTTTGAGTGGGTTTGTTTTGTTTGTTTATTTGTGTTTTGTTTCTTTTTTTTTTTTTCCTGTTGTTGTTGGTTTTGTTTTGGGTTTTTTTGGGGAACATATTTTGTTTTCTTTGAGTAATATACATTAAATATGATAGCTTGTTTGAATGGTTTTATCTGAGATCTAGTTTACCTTTCAGGATGCGGTGACAGCCCTGTTAGCAAGGACCACTGCCCAGCTGGAGGCTGTTGAGAGAGAGCTGGCAGAAGAGCGGGTGAAACTGGAGTACACAGAGGAGGAAATCCTGGAGTTGGAAAGAAAGGAAGATCAAGCAGAAGCCATATCAGAAAGGTACAAATAGTAGTTTAAATATCTGATCAAACAGCCGAGTGCTATTTAAACTATGGGTATAGTCTGAAATGCAGCAGGAGAAACAGCAGGTTCTTATTCCAAGATCTATTCCCTGTTTGTGTTATGAGTATCAAATTATGTTAGTATATGGTGACGTGCAAACAGGAGCAAACCTTATTTGAATAGCTGGGTGAGTTTAGAGGACTTGGAATTTGGGGAGCGGGAAGACATTCTGTCAGTCGTGCTTGACCAAACTCATAGCCTTTTATGAGGATATAACAAGGTGATTAGATGACGGCAGAACAGTAGATGTGGTCTGCCTTGGCTTCAGTAAAGCATTTGACACAGTCTCCCACAGCATCCTTACAGCTAAACTGAGGGAGTGCGGAGTGGATGATCGGGTAGTGAGGTGGACTGTGAACTGGCTGAAGGGAAGAAGCCAGAGGGTTGTGGTCAATGGGGCAGAGTCCAGTTGGAGGCCTGTATCTAGTGAGTGCCTCAAGGGTTGGTGCTGGCACCAGTACTATTCAATATATTCATCAATGACTTGGACGAGGGAATAGAGTGTACTATCAGCAAGTTTGCTGATGACACCAATCTGGGAGGAGTGGCTGACACGCCAGAAGGCTGTGCTGCCATCCAGCGGGACCTGGACAGGCTGGAGAGTTGGGTGGCGAAAACATTAATGAAATGTAACAAGGGCAAGTGTAGAGTCCTGCATCTGGGTAGGAACAGCCCCAGGTTCCAGTATAGGCTGGGAAACAACATGTTGGAGAGCAGTGTAGGGGAAAGGGACCTGGGGATCCTGGTGGACAGCAGGATGACCATGAGCCAGCACTGTGCCCTTGTGGCCAGGAAAGCCAATGGCATCCTGGGGTGTATTGGAATGGGGGTGGTTAGTAGGTCGAGAGAGGTTCTCCTTCCCCTCTACTCCACCCTGGTGAGACTGCATCTGGAATATTGTGTCCAGTTCTGGGCCCCTCAGTTCCAGAAGGACAGGGAACTGCTGGAGAGGGTCCAGCGTAGGGCAACCAAGATGATTAAGGGAGCGGAGCACCTTCCTTATGAGGAAAGGCTGAGGGAGCTGGGTCTCTTTAGTTTGCAGGAGACTGAGGGGTGACCTTATTAATGTTTATAAATATACGAAGGGTAAGTGTCACGAGGATGGAGCCAGGCTCTTCTCGGTGACAACCAATACAGGACAAGGGGTAATGGGTACAAACTGGAACATAAGAGGTTCCACTTAAATATGAGAAGAAACTTCTTCTCAGTGAGGGTGACAGAGCACTGGAACAGGCTGCCCAGGGAGGTTGTGGAGTGTCCTACTCTGGAGACATTCAAAACCCGCCTGGACACATTCCTGTGTAACCTCATCTAGGTGTTCCTGCTCCGTCAGGGGCGTTGGACTAGATGATCTTTCGAGGTCCCTTCCAATCCCTGACATTCTGTGATTCTGTGATCAGAAACTTTGCCAGGGAGGCAACTGTGATGGGTTTGTAATGGCACTGTACTAAAAAAAACATTGTTGTGACATGAGAAAATGTCAAAGAAAGAAATACATTGCAATGCTTATGGAGTGAACATGCAGCACAGCTCTTATTGTTTCAGGGTTAACTAGATGCTATTTCATAATTAATAATACTCCCAGTTTGTTATGTGAGTTGTGTTTTTCTTTTTGTTTCTGTTTTGGTAGTATTGCTATAAAGACCAGAACATGAGCTTTAAGAAAATTAGGGAAGGTGATTTTTTAAAATTTTATTTTTATTTTATTTTTATTTTATTTTATTATTTTTTTGACATTAAGTGTATTTGCTTGTCTGTGCATTTGCAGAAATGCAAGTGGGATATATTATGCCTTTCAACATTCTGTATTTTTATTGGAGAAGTAGTACTCTAAAATGATAAATTGACCTGGGTAATGAAATACATAAATGTGATGCATAGTTGCATGTGCTTTTTGTTTTGTTTTTTTAATACCTACAAAATTCTTGTGATATTCTGATTTCAGGAGTTGGCAAGCGGAATCTGTTGACAGTGGCTGCAGTAACTGCACCCAGACCAGCCCTCCTTATCCAGAGCCGTTTTGCGGGGATGCGTTAGCAGGACATGTATTCGCAGCTCCAGCCGGCCAGTACAGCTCTGCGAACGTGCAGCCTCCGCCACTAAAGGTAACAAGTGAGAGAAGACGCTGCAGCATGGGAACTGCCGCCCTGCCTGGTACACAGAGTGTGTTACTGAGGCCTGTTGGGTCTGAGTTGGAGTTGATCAGGAGAGAAGATAATCAGAGGTCACAGTAACAACTTTTTATGAGCACCACCTTCATGACAGCATGTGCCTTTGAGTTTTTAAAAATGCCTTCTCTAGGGCTGTGTTTTTTTGTTTGCTTTCTATTTATTTCTGGACAGAATTAGCTTATTTTATCAAAAGGCAAGCTACTTTTATTGTGGCCTTTATCTAATGTGTAAGTATGTACTCGTATCAGTTTTTGTGTTGACCCAAAATTGTAACATGATAAAATTCCAGTGCTCTTAGAAGTAAGAATTTTTGAAGGAATTGCAAAGAAAGAAGCTTAAAGTGTTAAGACTTGCATTGCTGTTTCAGTGTTACAATAAATACAGCTCAAACACTCAGAACAATTGTGCTGAAACTGATGTATTTAAAATCTTCTGTATTCAAGATATGAGACATTGAAAATAATCCTGAACAAACCAAAATCAGCACAGTTCCATTGAAGCAGAGGAGCGCAGACTGCTTGTGTTGTCTTTAGGGAAGGTAACACCTCCTGTTGGGGAGTGAGTGATCTCCAAGTTTGGAAGCTTTGCTAGAGCAGCATATTTTCTGTATTTCCAAATATTTGAGTGTTCTTGTATAATTGTTTCATCAGTGTTTCACTTCCCTTTTGTTGAGTTTCTTCTCTTCATTTGACTCCTTCCAGCTTTAAAGTGGCTGCTTCAGAGTCACCTTGCTTGTTGACAGGTGACAGAGTTTTCTTCTGTTGAGGCTGGAGATCGGGTGGTAGCTTGGTTAATGCCCAATTGCCAATGCTGAATGCAGTCTTTGTGCTCTGCTGCTATGATTCATGTTATAACGTAATTCTTACTGTTCCAGAGAACACTTCTGAAAGGTAATCTTATGATTTCAAATGACCTAGTTTTAAAACTTTAAAAAATGAGATGATTCATCCTCTGTTCTCAGTGCTCATTAAAACTTAAACAATTTGCGCCGCCAGCTAGGTTCACTTCTGATATTGTTTGAATGTCTGATTGTTTCTGGTAAGAGAGAAAATAAGGAAAAAATAAAAATTTTTCCTTCATTGAAATTTTAGGTGGATAAGGAAACTAACACTGAGGATCTATTTCCTGAAGAAGTTGCTATTCTTCCAAAAGAGAGAACTAGCCGCCGGCCACGGGGTTCTGCTTTTGTTCGCAGTAGCACTATTGTTCGTTCCCAGACCTTCTCGCCTGGAGCACGAAGTCAATATGTTTGCAGAGTGAGTAAGGTTTAAAGAGAAGGGAAGGGAGGGGCCCCCACACAAGAATTTTGTACGTTTTTGATCATTTCTTCCGAAGACTTTATTGCATTTTTAAGAAACATATACCACTTTTTAATACTAATGAACAATCTGTCATTGAATTTAATCAGTGCAGTGGGGAAGAGTTCCCCTGATTCTTTTTGTTTTTAGGAGCTTAAACCTGAATTTATTTCATTTAAAATTTAAGAATCTACAATAAATTAGATATTAAGCTCTCTTTCCTGGCAGCCTTAGAATTTAGGCTAGGGTGATTGATTTTGCAGAGGTACAGCACTGTCTAATGAGGCATATAAATAGCTTAGAAGTCAAGTTTAACTTTCAGGTACTTAAAGTTTGGGAAAGGGGACTGAGTGCATAATGTTATGTTTATTGCATAAATATTCTCAGGACTCTGATTGCTGTCAAGCGTGTAAGTTGTAGGATGCCCATTACAGTGGAACCTGGGATTCCTGGGTGCACTGGTGCAAATAACTGAGGATCGGCAAACAGCATTCAAGTGCATGTGAGGCGGCTGCCCTGCTCAGCACCAAAAGGCTTATAAGCAGTTGGCTGACGCTATTGCAGATCTATACATCGGTATTGATTTTGCAATATTGGTAGAACACGCGTAGCTTTAATTGTACTTTTTCATAAGCTTGGCTTTGAAAATGCAGTGACGATTTTTTTAACTTTTATGCTTTTTCCTAAACCAAGGATCTTTTGATTTTTGCTCTTATTTACATTGCACTCAATACGTCTGTGGACCAACTTGAATTCTTCAGTTTGATTTCTGGATTCCATATCTGTTTATGTTGCAGGGAATGCAGTAAAACATGCTCACACGCCAAAACCAAGATAGTGCAAAAAGGAAGAGATGGTTAAACACCCTCACTTAATCTGTGTTTACTTAAAATCAGAGGGGGACAAAAAGGGGGAGAATGTATTGCTTGTGCCCATGACAGTAAATGGTTAAGGAAGAAATATTATTGCCTTTAGCTCCCCGCTCCCCCTTTTTAGGTTTGAATATTTAGGTTTGGATATTTTTTTAGGTTTGGATATTTAGTAGAATGCTTGATGAAATGTAGCTGTAAAACGTTGATAATTTTTAAGCTTTCTTAAGTTATTGTATCTGTACAGTGTGAGTATTATTATATACAAATCTTTATAAATAACTAAAGCTGAAAAAAAGCAGTTGCTTAAGACAGGTTCAGTACAGTTTTAAAACTGAATCTGAAGTGCAAAAGAAAAAAAATAATCCAGATTTCTTAATGTAGAAGACCGTGTAAGCAACCTGTATTTTCAATATCTTTTCTGATCAGCTGTATCGCAGTGACAGTGACAGTTCTACTCTGCCAAGGAAGTCACCTTTTGTCCGGAATACATTGGAGAGGCGTACTCTACGGTATAAACAGGTATTCCTACGAAACCAATTTTTACTTTTCACTAAGTTGCTAGGACACTTGTACTTTTATTCTTAAGCTTTAGATGTCTACACGTACATTCTCATGTTTTTAGGAAATGTATGAGGCTTCGGTAATGTAGGGGGTAGTGGGTGCGGTATGTACGTGTTTTAGGTGTGGTTTGGGTTTTTTTTCAGCTAAAAGGTAGATATAAAGAAGTGAAATATAGTTGTGAAGAATTACTTAGGAGAAAAAATAGTGTAGCAGACAAAAGTTAGTTTAATGGGGACTGAATTTGTGTTGATTTAGATGTAGACTTTGTTAAATCTTTAAAATCTAGTTTATGATTCAGGGTGCAGGGCTGGAGAAGTGTGTGTGAATGTAGCAGTGAAGCGTCCAGCTCCCCTCCTATGCAGCCTAGAGCAAGGTAGTGTTTGAGGCCCAAATACTCGGGAACTAATAGGTTATAAACTCTCCTTTCACTCTTTTGCCACCCCACAGAACGGGTGGGCAGAGAAGGGCAGATAAGTCATTTAATGCCGTGTGTATAAATGGCTTATGGTTTAACCTGGTCAGCAGGAGTTAATCTATTGATAGTGTCGGCAAGTAGAGACGCACACATCCCATTTTGAATCAGAATGTATCTTAAAACCAATATAGAATAAAAACCCTTTCAGGGGAATCTTACTCGGTACAGTATTTTCTGATGTCATGACTCAGGTATGAGTTTTTCATATTGCATCCTTTTATTATCAGTATAATATGAAAGTTTAGTCTGTAAACTTGAATTAGTTTTTATAAGCCAGAAGGAGTCTGTAAAAGGGGACAGTAGAAAGCATTAATTTAAAAAGTTGATATATGGTACAGAAGACCCGTACAGCTAGTTAGCCTTTCACTGTGGGATGATAAGTAATCTCTCCAAAACTTTGTGTGTAAATAAAGTATGGAAAAGATATGCTCTATATAGCTAATATTTGGCCAGTGTACCATGTCGAGAGTAATATATTGTGTGTTTTACTTGAATCCGAATAACTCAGCAGTCCTGCAGATCGCCTTTGGCTGAGCTTATGGCGAGGACATCCTTAGACCTGGAGCTGGATCTCCAGGCATCCAGAACTAGACAGAGACAGCTGAACGAGGAGATATGTGTTTTAAGGGAGCTGAGACAGCGTCTGGAAGATGCCCAACTCCGAGGGCAGACAGATCTACCCCACTGGGTCCTTCGAGATGAGCGATTCCGGAACCTGTTGAAGGAAGCAGAGAGGCAGGTATGGGAACAGGAGACAAGCGATGATCAACTTGTTCAGAAACTTCTGGTTTCAAAATTTCTTGATTGTGACAAGATGTCTAAAGAGCTGTTTTTACAAAACTTCAAACAATTGAATGCTTCTTCAATATTCTTGAAGTTAGTGCAATAGAAATGATTGGATTATTACCAAACTGTGTATTTATTTGAAGACAATTAATGGAGAATGGCACTATTTGCCAGTAGCACTTTTTTGGTTTGGTGTGGTTTTTTAGTAGATATTTATTGCTGGAACTTTAATTCCCTTACTTCTGATCTTTGAAAGAAATTTTGCTGATTGGATATTTCATTTTTTGCAAGTGTTTGTCAGGTTCTGTAAATATATGATTTTTCCTTTTCTTGGAAAAAAGAAGTTCTAGGCAAAAAGTGGGAAAAAATGCGTAACAAACAAAATTGCCATTGGATTATTGGAAATGAAGAGTGAGCCTAAATTTATTTTAAGGTCTTGTTTGACAGATCTGTTTGCAGTGAATTTCATTAATTTAGTACGTATCTGTCTGGAGTTCATTATGAAATGAAACAATACTGTGTTTTGAATTCATAGTTCTTAAATGATCAGCTATTTCAGACAGTGTACTTCTGTGTTTTTACTGCGATGAGTGGGGAAAAAAAAAAAAGTCATTATTTTAACCTAGGTATTCTTGTGTTTTATTTATGCACATGACCATTTAAAGCAGTATATTCTTGTTTTCAGACCAGACAGACCAAATTTGAACATCACCAAGAGCAAGCAGCTGAAAAGATGCTAAAGAAAGCATCAAAAGAAATATACCAGTTGCGTGGGCAAAATCAGAAGGAGCCTATTCAGGTGCAGACTTTTAGGTAAGTGGTGATGTGTACTGCAATAGCATGGCAACAGTTCACTAGAGAAGTTAAAGCACTCTAAAGCACTTAGCTTAAATTCAGTGTGTCTTTTGCATAGCCAATAATTTTTAACTATATCTAGAGATTTGGATACATGAGTTTTCTTTGATTTATTTGTAGTGCAGAGAGCCAAAACTAAGGTAAAATTGCAGTCTTGCAATTCTAAAACATGTGAAATAAAAAAAAAAGAAGTCTTCAAGCACACACATACCTGAGATGATTCTTTCAACTTAGCCTACTTACTATTAAGTTCACATGATGTGTCAGTTCTTCAGTGCAAGCCTGTGGGCATAAATAGTTCGTTTAATGTAATACATACACATTACTAGTAACACTCTCTCACTAAAAATTACTCAGTAACATTCCAGCTTTCCTTCATTAAGCCTTTGCTTTGGACTACTTTTCCAGTTTCAGCTGCATTCACATGGTATGTGTCCTCTCTTAGCTTCAGATTTTTTTCTGACCCTTGATTTTGTGTACAAGTGGCATTGATAAAGAATGTGAGTTTCACAGGCAGGCTTTATTACTTTAGTGTTACATCTTTTTAAAATGTTTATTAAGAGAGTAACATTAGGAGTTAAGTAAGAAAATAAGTAAGAAAATGTTAGTGCAACGTAGCTGTGGAGGACAGCTCAGCTACCATGTTGTGTTATACTCTTTCATCCAGTGTTTAGATTTTTAGAACTTTTTTACAGACAATACTTAAGTGAAATAGAAAATCTGTCCTGGGAAGGAAGTAAGAGGAATAGCAATTTTAGGGTTGCTTTTACATCTTATGTTTCTGGTAGTAAGAGGAGGAGTTTTATGTCTTGTCTACTGAGATGTCAAAAAGATCTGGAGAAGTGGATAAAATGAGATGTAGAAAATGAAACAAAAGCTGTCTTCCTTGTTGAAATTCTTGCCATTTATATTCACGCATTCATTTTTTTATGACACTTAGTTTACTGCATGTACTGTTTGCTCAATAAAGAAGCAAAAAGATGACTCTGAAAGCTGTCTCTTTTCTTTTTCTCTCCCCCTTTTTTTTTGTTGTAGACATTATTGCAGTGTACAAGTGTATTGGGAGTTGCAGAAGTGACTTATGCAGGGCTTGTCCTGTGAAACCTTTTTACAGTGAATTATGATGTTCAATAAGTTGTATAAAGCAAAACAAACAGTAATTATGTCCAAGGAAGCATTGGCAAAAGTATACAGTGAGGTTTAATAACTTTTTTTGTAAGTTTTGTGTACTCCAATAAACCAGTATGTGAGTAACAAATGCTAAGCACTAACCAGAGTAAAGCAACCATGTTCTTGGGGGGAAAAAAATGTAGGCATATATCTGATTGACTTCCTTTTTATCTTGTTTTGACCACAGAGAGAAGATAGCTTTTTTTACAAGACCAAGGATTAACATACCTCCTCTGCCAGCTGATGATGTATGACATGTTGCATTGTAAACATGAAGTATTTATCGCTTTTATTTTAATAAAGTTATTAGATTAGCCAAGTTTCTTTAAAAAGTGCAAAAGCTAATATACACGTTTTGTAAAAAATAAAAAAAGTAAAAAAAGTAAAAGTAAACAAAAACATATATAAATATATATACATATATATTTTATAATAGCGACTGCAACAAGGCTTGGTTTTTCCTTGTTGTGAAACTGACATCTCTGAAGACAACTTATTTTATAAAAGATCGACTATCCTGTTAAGAGCGTGTACAGTTTTTATGCTGTTTTATTTGACTTAAAGGCTGGAAGACAGAAACAAAGTGAGTTCAGGCAAATTCACTGTAGTGTAATTTATTTATAGTGCCTTTTTTCCTTGAAGGAAAATACCTACTTTAAGATGTATTTTAAGACTGAAATTTTGTTCTTCAGTATTTGTCATACAGTAGAATGGAACCATTGAGCTGGTTTTGTTTCTGATACCTGAAATGAAAATACTATGTTCTGAAATTGTCACTTTTTTCAGCTTTATTATCTGTAGCTTATTATGTACATTGTATCCTTTAGCACTGTCCGTGTTATAGCAAAATATTATCACCTGCAATGTGTTTAACACTGATTAGAAGTGATGTTAAACATTGCAGAACCCATTTGCATGTTCTTACTGTGCACTAATAGATTGTTCTCATTTCAGTTGTGTCTAAAGTATCTTTGTATTCTTAACTAGTTTCTCAGTTTTAACGGAGGAAGGAAAAGGGTGACAGGTCTTTGTTTTGCTGTGTAATAAAAGGAGACTTAAAAGAGCAATGTGAGCTAGCTGTGTGAGAACGCTGAAGAATATTATAGTAATTTCTACAGTTCTAAACATTCAGATCTGATGCAGGAAACAGCGTATGTGCTGATTTCGGAAAGCAGCTGCGTTAGATAAGGACGCTCAAACACGTGTTCATCCTGAAGCGTGTGCTTTGAGGTTACTGCATGCAGGTTGTGTTGAACAGCGGCGCTTTCCAGGAGGAAGGTGTATAGTTCTGGAAGGTACAGTTTATTTGGTTGCTAGCTGTACCAGCTCAAACCCAGTAAGAAATAATTTTACTTGTGACCATTCATTTTCATGAAAGACTGTCACCCTGAATTCCCGAGAATGCCAGTTTTGTGTCCTTGCATCCTGCAAGTATGTAAAAATACTTCTTTACTAAGCTACTATAATAGTTTCTCATATTTTTCTAATTATACATTACCTACAAAGAGAGGTGCCCAACACAAGACTGACTTAGCAAATTGCTGGAATCACCTAGAAGGAAGATCATGCTGTCTCTTAATTAAAGGTCAAATTGGCTCCAGACTTTTACATGTCAGGAAATCAAAACAACAGCCAAAACCGAAATAGGCTCATCAGAGCCAATCTGAATATTTTCCAATATCTTGTGAGTGAGTGTTCTTTGTGAATTTCGAGAGCTTGTACTCTTGTTACCTTGTCAAAGATCAGGAAAACCTGAAAGCAAAACTGAATTGCCTTTACTTGTCCAAGCTGAGGCAAAAAGTAATGACAAAAAAAGATTTTAAACCTAAATCGTTAGTCAATGAGGATGATCAACACAGATATTTAACTTTAAGGTAGCATTCCCTATTGCCCAATTACAGTCATCAAGTGTTTGATTGTATAGCATTATATGTGAAATTAAAGTTTATTTAGCATTTTATCCTGAAGTCTGTGTTTGCCAGGAAGCTTTGGTGGGCATATATTGAGTTTCAATATACATAGTCAGAAGCCATGCAGATAAAAAAACCAAATTATGCAAGAAAATTTTAGTGTTTGAGAAAAAGTCTAGGGACAGCAAGCTTTGCAGTGCTCATTGCTTGAAAAGACCAGTTAGTCAGAATTTCGTGTCTCATTTTCAGTGTAGTACACAGGGTAGTGTTCTAACAAAAGTTCCCATGCAGTGACACCAGAAGTACTTGCTGTGCATGCGTAGAACAGACACCACCGTGTTCCCATGAGGGTGGTCACGTACTGGAAGCAGCAGAGAGGTGGAGCTCTTGGTCCATGGAGGGGCTGAGGACTTGACATGGCCCGGAACGGCCTGGTTGCGTTAGTCTTGCTTTGAACAGGAGTTGGGGTAGGGACCTCCCTTCCACCCTGGATTGTTCTGTGACTCTATAGCAAAGGGGCAGTGTCTGGTGGCCTCTGTGTCAGGGAGTTCATTGGCGCTTTTAAACACAGGCTGCTGGGAGACATCCTTGATAAGTCTGGTGGGTCCGTGATTCTGACTGCTGTAATGAGTTCTGTCTTGATGTGGTAATGAGTTACCATATTCAGTATTCATCTCTCTTGTTTTTGTCACAGTTCTGTATGATTGTGTCATTTTTTGTATTATTTTAAAGTATTTCTTCTATAAAATAAAATAATTTGCCATAAACAGAAACAGAGTTTTGTTATGTATCGCAGTATAAGACGTTGTTTGGATGGTTCATGTTTGCCACATTCACAATGCTTTCATAAAGAAATTTTGTATTTTGAATAACAGTGTCATTTAGGCGAATGTAATGGATTTTCAAATAAAGGTAAGAGAGGAAATCTGTGAGATGAGAGATCCTAGAGAGGCTACACTGAAGACCTGAGAGGGATGCGGAGTGTGAGCAATGGCAGGTGTATGCGCCTACATGCTTACTGCTCACAATAAGCTGACAGGTGTATCAGAGGCTCGTAGTTGAATATTCCTCGAATTCATGGGCAGCTCCATTTATGACACATCTAACCGCCTTTTTTTTCTAACAGAAGTTTGTACCTTGTAGCTCTGTTTTGGAAGTAAGTTGACATTATTAGTTCTGTAATATCTTACTTAGGACAAATTCCAAGGTGGAAGTCACTCAGAAGAATACAGGTTAAGCTTTTTTAGGCTGAACTTTACTGCTGCTTTCACGAAGGAAAACTTAAACCTGCATACTTGTAGAAAGGCTGTTTCTCAGTTTCTTTCTCCGATCCTAAGCTTCATGAACGCAGGCAGAACTGTGGTACTGACATATGACTCCTGCCTCTGTCCAGTGTTTGCAAGGCGTTACGGGTATGACGGAGTTTAGGTTATTTTTAAACAGTCTGCCAGAAATAGTCATTTGGAAAACCGACTGTGACTGTCTCCGCTGCCATCAGGAACAACAACAAAAGCTATAATGGGTATGTCGGTATGGATTTTCTGTTATGAGAATGAAGTCTTATATGTATTTCTTGCCACAGTTCTTGTAAGCACTTCGAAAGACTTAAAGGTAAGTGCTGTGTAAAAAAGCAAATTTTGTTTTAGGAATTAGGTGAACTATGGTGTGGTTTTGTTGTTTTTTGTTTGTTTGGGGGGTTTTGTGTTGTGTGGTGTGTTTTTTTTTTTTGTTTGTTTGTTTGTTTGTTTGGGGTCCTTTTTCAGTGGATGTAAAACTGAAGTTTGAATTATGTTTTTTAGGGAAGAAGGTGCTTTACAACTTGCTTTGAATGCATTCTCCTTTTTAACTACAGAGTCATACATCTCTGAGGGGAGGAAATGGTATTTATAGGGAGACTTGAGAAAGTGCAGGCTAGTAAAAGCAAGACCAGTCTTCTAAAACATCACATGAAGAGTATCTGCTTTTTCCTGAAACCACACAATTGACTGATTATCATTGGAAGAAAATACCGTAAAGTTGATTTGGTTTTGGAATCTGTACATATCAATTAAGTGATTTACTTGCGCCTTGGAAAATCTCAGTATTCCTGGAGTTAAAAGCTTCTTAGGAGCTGTTTCTGGTTTCTTATGATTTCTAATAGTCTCTTAAATTCGAACATGCATTATCTAAGTTATAGAATCACTTTTTCTATAGTGTGTTTACAGTTAGACCATCCAATTAAATATAAACATTCAGGAGGAGACTCAGTGAGCTCATCTGTGGCGATAGAGACAAGAAGACTTGAAAGTGAATTTTGGAAAGTGACCAGGAGAAAATGAGGGATGGAGACCCTCGCACTCATTTGGTTAGTGCACAAAATTACTGTTCTGTGTTCAGGACATTGTGTCTGTGTCACAGTGTGTGCCTTGTGGCACAGAAGCTGTCAGGGGGAGATGTTTGTGTCTGAGCAACTGAATGCTGTTTTCCGTATTTCCCTTTCATAAACTGATTAAGGAAAGTTGCAGATACATTATCCAGAAAATAATGAAGTGCTCAGTGCTTGTTTAACTTCCTCCAGAGAATTCAGTTGGCCTTTTAATACTGATTTTAATGGGTATGCAGAGCAGATGCTGGCAGGAAGGCAGGGCTTACATCGCTTCTCCACACCTCACTGACATGTTTGGAAAAGGCCTGGGCCTGTTGCTGATCTATGAGTGGTAGGGAACGGTGACCTGCAGTGCTGTGTGTGAAGGGCAGAAGCAAATCTCTTCTCTAAAGCTGTGTTCCATGCTCCAGAAGGATGTGAGAGCTTCAGGTGAAGTGAGCAAAGTGTTCACGTTTCAGAGTGAAATCCAAAATGTGGCTTCTGTGTGGAGAGTCCCTGTGAGAAATAAGAAGTACAGGGATTTTCTTCAGTTTGTAGACAAGACTTGGAGGAGCCATGCAGCCATTCTGAAAGAAGGTTTTGTACACCCTGTGCTAACTAACTGGCTTGGCTGGACCGGACTGCCCGCTTCACACATCCCTAAACATCTTCCTAGATACATGGGGACAAAAAAAGTCTTCCAGACTTGAGTACCTTGGCCTTTATCATAGAATCGTAGAGTTGTTTTGGATGGTAGAGACCCTCAGGATCATCAGGTCCAAGCATAACCAAACTTTGGCACTAAACCATGTCCCTAAGAACCTCGTCTAAATGCCTTTTAAATCCCTCCAAGGATGGTAACTCCACCACTTCCCTGGTCAGCCCGTTCCAATGCCTGACAACCCTTTCTGTGAATAAATGTTTCCTAATATCCAATCTGAACCTTTCCTGGTGCAACTTGAGGTCATTTCCTCTTGTCCTATCACTTGCTACCTGGGAGAAGAGACCAACACCCTCCATACTACAACCTCCTGTCAGGTAGCTGTAAACAACAATAGTGTCTCCCCTCAGCCTCCTTTTCTCCAGGCTGAACAGCCCCAGTTCCCTCAGCTGCTCCTCATCAGACTTGTGCTCCAGACCCCTCACCAGCTTTGTCACCCTTCTCTGCACTCTCTCCAGCACCTCAGTGTCTTTCCTGTAGTGAGTGGCATAAAACTGAACACAGGATTCAAGGTGTGGCCTCACCAGGGCCAAGTACAGGGGGACAATCACTTCTCTAGTCCTGCTGGCCACACTAGTCCTGATGCACACTATCCTGATGCACACACATGCCTTCAGCCACCCCTGGATGTTTTCATGTATTATGCCTGTGCAAGATCTCCCTCTACCTGGCTTGCATCTCCTTGGTAATACAGAGCACATCCCTCAGTACCCTGAGGGATGAAGTCAATCTTCCCAATATTCAAATATGGGAAAATGAGCAGTAAGGTGAATGTCCTGAAATAAAACACTGTGCATGTGGTCAAGCACGTACACGATCTTCACAAAGAACAGCTACAACTTCTGCCTTGCGGAATGTGATCCCAGTGGCTTGTACGAGGTTTGTACAACCAGAACTTTGGAAGTTATTATTTTGTTGTAGAATTCAAATACATTGTAGAGTATGATAAAATTTTATATATACATATATATACATATATATACAACAAAAAACAAACCAAACAAAACCTGCAAAATTCCCCCAAAATGTGGTTCTGAGATGTAATACTCAGTTAACCAAAATATGAAAGTTTGGATTTTTTTTTTTTTTTAATAAGATGTTTTAGGATGTTCTAGTTTTAAAATATTTGATGGGAAAAATGTATGAAGAAGTTTTGAAAAGGGGACCTGGCTGGCACACAGGAGAAAATCTCTCAAGCAGTGACAGTTTTACAGAAGAAAAGGCAGAAGGCTGCAAGTGAAATGAGGAAGGGATGGATGTATGGTGGGGAGAATGAAGAAGTGAAGGTAGCGTGGTGAAACCCTTGAGGTAGGCTTGCAAAGCTTTAATGTGACGTGGAACGTGGAGGGAAGTCAGTCTGGAAAAGCTTGAAATGGAGCACAGGGAGAAGGAAAAATGCAAGGGATGGTGAAATTGTGGTTTGTCTCATTTCCAAGCTGCTGTGATTACACATTTCATGGAGATGAAAGAAAATACGACACCTGGGTGTTGCTGCAGAGTCGACAGGGATATTTTTTGGTTTGCACACAGCATACTTAGTGCACTTTTTCCATGTGCAAGATGGGATTGTTGCTGCTGTTGCAAAAAAAATCCACAAACCCTTTTAATAATAATTAGCTCAGGTTGGTGGGGGCGTGGGCGGGAGGAGGGGGCAAAGCAGCTCATGTTCTAATGGTGACCTAATAGGCAGGGCAGAGTAAAGAAGCTTGCGGTTTAATCCTGCGGGATTACAGACGGGTCCGTCTCCCTCTGCCTCCTATCAGATATGCTATAGAGGGAGGATGCAGTCACATGGTTGTTACTGCTTCCTCCCCATGACATCACTGCTTTTGCAGCCATACCACCCAAGAAAGGATGCTATTAAAATCTTTGGGACTGGGCTAAATGATGTTGCACTGCAGGTAAGCAACACAATTCCTCGAAAAATCGATTTGCCGGTTGCTGTCGTGCTGCTGTCCTGGAGCTCCAGCTCCCATGGGCAGAGTTGCTGCTGGAAAACGAAGCAGCAGCGTTTCTCTGCGAGCAGCCGCTTCGCAGGTGCAGGGGCTGCCCGCTGGCCCCGAGCTGGAATTCCAGCTGACATCGCCAGCAGAAACGCTGCCAGACGCAGCTTTGAAGCTGAAGAAGGCCCTTTGTCCCTGTGTTTTGCTATGTGGCTCCTGCGGGTGTCCGCTGAATTCTGTATTTATATAAGCAGCCATCACCACCCAGTCACGCAGAGGGAGAGCAGCAATACTGTTTTGCTTGCATTCCCTGCTTGGGTTTTTTGTGTGTGTGTGTGTGTGTTTTTTTCTGGGTGCCTGAAGGAAGTTGCTGTTGTACAGATGGATGTGTTTAAGCTTATAAAGGAATGAGGATTAACTTGCCTAGGGGGTTAGTAAGTGTATTTGGGGAAAGAAGCTTTTCCTTCACTGTTAATTTTTGCTGACGTGGTTTGAAACTACCTAGTCCAGCAGGTTCCCTGCAGAATTTGCTGGAGCGTAAGGTAGGTTTTGCTTGTTGTCCAACATAAGCGTGAAAAATTGTTTTCCAGAATGGACATACGAGATGGCAAGCAGATTGTTATTCCTTACACAAAATGCCAGTCGCCAAAAGGCTGTGAAGAATCCCTGCTAAACTGCTTTTTTCGACTGTTGGTATTTACATAAGCAAAGTCCAGAGACTGTTTTCTTTTCTTGCTGTGGTTGTTTGATTATGCGCTCTTTACAAATATATAAAGATGTATATTTGTGGAGAAAATATGGTGACTCTTCTTTGGTGTTTTTTTTGTTTTTTTCTGGATTGTTTTTAAAATATATTTTCGATTTATATCTTATTACTTTTTATTATTTTAGTAGAAATGCTAGAACGCAAGAAGCTACACTTATTTTTGAGCTTATACTAGTCAGCAAATTAATATTATACTTTTGAGTTTCCTTTCTTAAGAATTCTGATAAATAATTCTGTGCCTTTTGCCAGAGAAGGGAGGATGACTCAGCCGCAGCTTCATCAGGCAGAGAATCGGGTGACTTTTCACTCCTAGTCTGCAGGAAGTTTTCTTATTCCTAAAAAATCCTGTTCTTTGTTCAAATATTTTTTTCCCACTATTGGAAAAAACTGATAATTTGGCATGATTAGGGTCTGTGTGCTCACCCATTCACGTGTGGGAGACATTGTGGATCTCCTGTGCTGAAGTAGGTTGTATGTTCTAGTGAAAGATTCTGGTTTCCAGGGATGAGGTATGCAGTGATGTCAGGATCAGAAAATAAAGGAGGGGAAAGCATATAGTGAATCATTGAAATGAAGTAAGGAAGGTCAACTGTTCTTCAAAACTGAAAAGAAAAATCTGGATTTTATTCTTCTCCAACAGAACCTTTTTATTTTTTGTCTGTTTGTTTGGTTTTTGGTTTGGTTTGGTTTGTCCTCCCCAAGACTGAGCCTCAAAAGCAATAGAAACCTGTCGCTGTGTGGGGTAGCAGGGGGTTGCATCCTGGTGGTGCCTGTGCTGGGTTTGTTCTCCTGACCCCCTCAGAAGCCAAGGCTGGGTCAATTCTCTCCAGCACCAGGTGTGAGTCAAGTCGTGCTCTTGCTCACCAGATGCACGGAGGCTTCAGTCTTTGCCCACGCAAGCGCACAGCAGGGCTGCCACACACAGGTTTTACAATGCAATGCGTTTTTTTCCCCCCAACCCCAGATGGTATTTGAATGCTCTGTGGAAATACACGTCGGGCGGTGGTTCTCCTGGTATCCCCATTTGAATGAGGCCTCTTTTGTGCAACGGAAGACAAGGTGCCAACCTAAATGTATGCTAGGACAGCTCAGAAATGAAGGAAATAAGTCCTTTAACAGTTATTTAGTACAAAAGGGTGACCGTGGGAGCATCCCCAGATGGAGGCCTCTTGGCTCAGCAGCACCAGGGCACTGTGCCCTGGCTCCAAGATGTGGCTGCATGGGGGCTCAGCTCCTGCAGCTGTCAGGGTCTGCCTTGTGAAGGTGGTGCCTTTTCAAACATAGTGGCTTTTAAACAAGGACTGGAGAACATTCAAGGAGACCTTATTGCAGCCTTTCGGTACTTAAAAGGGGCCTACAAGAAAGGTGGGGACAGAATTTTCAACAGGGCCTGTTGCAATAGGACAAAGGGTAATGGTTTTAAACTAGAAGAGGGGAGAGCAACCTGATCTAGTTGAAGATGTCCCTGCTCATTGCAGGGGGGTTGGACTAGACGACCTTTCAAGGTCCCTTCCAACCCAAACTATGGAGGAGGAGAAGGGGATGGTGTTGGAGGGGAATGTTTACCCCAGGATTGGGTCTGCCTAGAGTGAAGGGCATCTCTGGAGTGCTGTAACCTCCCCGGTCTGTGAGCTGCTTCACAATGAAGCTGCTGTTTGTTGGGCTGGAGGGGAAAGTGAGCAGGATCATGGCTGCAGCCCAGTGCTTGTGCAGGAGGAAGGGGGAGGCTCCCACCCCCTTGCTTCACCCATGGTTCAGGGCCATCTCGCTTCTGATGGTGTCAGCGTTGTGTCACTTGAGCTCTGACCTGCTCAGCATGGTGCCCACCCTCAAACAGCGATACAGTGCCCGTAGCTACCAGTCCTTTTCCAGTTTGCTTTTGCCATCAGGCTGAGGATTTCAGGGTGCCCAAGGTGTGTGTGTGTATTGATTCTTCCATTTAGTGGAGTGGAATCAGGTTGTAGAGTAGGAGTCTAATTTTTTTGTGTGTGCATATGCGTACGTATACATCAGGTATCAGGTTTTCTCAGACTTCTTCTTCCCTAGTCCAGCAGAACCAAAAAAATCACACGCAATAGTTAATGCCAAAAGATAAACTCTGGCAGGGTTACAGTAGGCTGCTATTACTAAACCACTTTTAACACATTGCTGTCAAACATGGCCCCAAGGAAAAGGTTTCTCCATCTTGCAGGTGGAGGAGCTTCCTCTCGGCACTAAGAAGTCACTCGTCTGTAACTGTGCAGCCCATTGGCATCTAAGGCAGCAGTAACAATCAGCACCATGCCAACAGGACAGTGTCACCCCCCATCTCTGTGGAAATGACTCGCTGCCTCCACTCACGTCATGAGAAGTGACGCGGCAGAACAGATAAATGGCCTTTCTTGTGCAGGTTTATCAGCTTTATTTCAAGCTGAAGGCTTAAGAAGGTTTTCAGCAAGAGGTGCGCTTAATGCCATTAATCACCCCATTTAAGGGGGGAGCTTTTTAGGAGTAACTATATATCAGGGCATTTCCCTTCTGACAGTGCAACTCTATTCTCTCTGAATGTATTTGCCTATTTTACAGTCCGAGAACCATTCTTCCCACCCCCGTTTTAATCCCATCATTTTCTGAGTGAGGAGATGAGCAGCACTGGAAATTCAAACCTGGGGCTGGAAAGCTGGGCCTTGTGTGTCATGGAGAGGAGAACTCTGCAGCACCCTCAGCCTTTCAGCCCTGGCTGTGAGCTCTGTGGCAGTAAAAGCAGCTGCTCCAGGAGGAAAATTCCCCCTCTCTTTTTGTGAGGAAGGGGACTAGAGGGAAATAAATAGAAACTATACATATTGCTACACAGGTAGCCTGATTTCCAGTCTGTCCTGCCTTCTGAAGTTTAGTTTCTTACCCCAGATGTTGAAGAGTTTCTGAATTTTACCTAATCAAACCTCGTCTCCTTCAAGAAGCAAGGGCATATGGGGTTTATACAGGCCCTTGGGACTCATCTGCCCAAGATAAAGGGCTGTTAGCAGAGGAGCATCCTTTAATAGAGATGTTTTAACTCAGTCTGAAAAATGTAGATGGATGTTGCAGAGGCCACAATGCTTCACTCCCGCCACTTCCACAGCCCCAACATCTGTGCTAACAACTAAATTTATTGGAGGGACCTTTAAGACTTGCTGGAAACAGAAGTGAGTTTAGCATTTTTGACTTATGAGAGTGCAAAAATTCCACTTGGAGCTTGCGGGGAAAGAGCTGGGATTTTTTCCCCTTCCCTTTCTGACAGAACTCAGCAGCTGAACTAACTTTGCTCAGGCTTTCCAAGAAAATTCAAGCAGAGACCAGACACATGATGTTTCATACCAGAATAAGTTGGTTTCTACAGGGAGTATCATCCCGGGAAGGAGTGGGGTGCAGAATGCTGGGGTGAGGTTTGACCTTCATGGGAAAAAAAGCATAGAATGGTTTTGGTTGGAAAAGACCTTTACGGTTGGACTCGATGATGTTTAAGTGTGGTGACCCAGGGCCCACCCAGGAGGAGAAAAAGCAAAGAGGAAGTCAGGCTGTTGCAGAAGGGCTGGGAAGCCCTGATGGTGGGTTACCATCTCTTGGGGTGTGCTGGTACCTCCTGTGCTTCCCCAAACCCCTGGTACCTCCCTTTGCTGTGCTCACGGGCAGCCTTGTTGTCTCCTCTGTGCTTGCCCCGTGGGCACGTGTGGTGGTTGAGCAGGGGCAGTCAGGGGCTGTGGTTCACTCTGGAGGAGCCTTGTTGCGCATCAGTTTTCCACCATTTATCCCAAATGTTCCCTCCTGCCTTTCCCTTCTCTCCCAGGCCCTTTCCCCTGTGATCTGGTGCCCTGTGTTTTTTGAGCGCTGCTGTGGCTTCATAGTTTTTTCCACAGAGGTTACTCAGGGTAAAGCTGCACATCAGGGGTGTGACTGTATTTAGCTTGCCCGCACTATCATAGCAGGAACCTCCTTAATATGTGGTGATTGGGCCATACAGTAAAATGCTGCAATATTTTACAGTGATGTTTCTGACACTGCAGCCTGCCTGCGCTTGTGTAGTGGGAAACTGAGGGTTTGCTGTGCTATTTATTCATATATAGAGGCTGCACAGTTAGTCCTTGAATTGTAAGAAAGGCATTTGCCAGTTTTAATATCCTGTCTTCCCTCTGTGTTTTCCCAATTTAACTGTTCTCTGCTTTTTATGTGCCATATTATTTTTTTTTTAAAAAGGCCTGCAATTGGGTTCAGCATTTTCTTATTTTTCCAGGAGTCTGAACCTTGCTCTGATCCGAGGCCATTTTAACATTTTTTAGCACAGCATCGTTAAGACAGAAGTTCAGTAAATCATTCGGCCCGTTCAGTCTGAGGCTTCTAAGGTGAACAGTCTTAAATTGACCATGGATCTTTTTCAAATTGCAGAAAACTGCACGTTTAACTTGCCAGTGACTCAGCCTGCTTGCTTTTGCTGAAGATATCTTCCTTGTGAAATCGTCACCCAACGGCATCTTCTTGTTTAGAGGAATGTTTCACAACTGTGTACCTGAAGCCTATATCCTGTAGGGTGCAAGGTCACATCGCCTTTTCTAGATCATCCTCTTTTACGAGGTGTGGCAGGTGATGGAACGGGAATTACATCAACCCCCCTTGGCTCCAGGCTAAATAGACCTCCTCCTCTGACCCCTCCCCAGAAGGTGTATTGCTCCCTGTACTTTTCATTCACCTCTTTTCTTGCTGATGTCCTGCACTTCAGACCCATTTTCTCTGGCCAGGTGATACTGAAGGCCTGTGGTGTAAATGTGCTCACCTCTGCGAACTTTCTCCTTCAGCCTGATCCTCTTCTGGCTCTTTCTGAATGCCAGCTTCTTCAGATCTCCATGGGCAGCACTGACCTCCTAATTTACCCGGATTGGAGGACTAGGTGGAGAGTGGTGTACGTCTATCTCTGTGACTAGGTCTAAATCCCCTGGGATGGGGAGTGGATGGATGCTGGCAGAACACCCAGCTCCCAATGCAAGGAGCCTTTGCTCAGCAGATCATGTTGAGCAGTTAATGGCCATAAGGCTGGAGCACCATGCTGGGCTATTTTGAGAATAAGGTGCTAGGAAGACCCAATGTAAGTATTAAGAGTACAGAGAGTGGCAAATCATCCATCAGCATGAAGGAATCTTGTGACAGGTGCCGTTACTAAACCAGTAAGACTGCATTGTTCATTATTGGGTACTATGGAAAACAAATCTCATGGATGTCCACAGGCCGCCTACTCTTTAGTTTGTGTGGTACTTGATGTCGTGTCATACCATATGCGCACAGCTAATCTGACCAGCCATCCAGATCGGTGGCATGATCAGCTCTAATGGAGTCATAATTTAAATGATCATGAATCACTTCAAAAGCACTGAGTCTGGAGTAGGATCTCCCTGTTTTATTGTTGTATGTATATTGGTACCAGACAAGCCCTGAGATGCACTGTATTCTGCTTTTGTGTGTCACCTAACTCACGTCACATTTGGAAGAGATGAAACAGGTGATGCTTTGAATGCCCTAGAAAAGTCACTCCAAACAAATGTGAATTGGGGAACTGGCAACAAGCCTTCAGGATTTTGCTTTCTTCTCCCAGACTCTGGTCAGGTTCACTTCTTCCTTATGCTATAGCAGTGGAGTCACTGAAGAGAGGTATGTTTTGCTGCCTGCACACTGTTATATTTCTCATAGCAGCAGCACCCCCTCTGCTCCATCTTCAAGGAAAACAGCATAAAGATGAAAGTGTGTGGGTGAGCATTCATCTGCTAGAAACATTTGAAGTGTTAAAGTAATTCAGTAACTGTGATCTGTTGAAAGTAACTTGAAACTTGTTGGAAGTGCATTAAAAACATACTGCCTGCCCCAGTGCAATGGGTCCAATTAAAACAGAAAACAGGATGAGGAGAACGTAGCATGGAACTAGCATGTCTAGTAGCAACAGGCCAGGGCCAAGACTTTTCCTTTGATGACTGTTCAGCTAGTTGTTTCCCATCAGTATACTTTTCAGTTTCTTTGAACCATGGGATGTTTTGGTCTGCATTTGCCATGTCAAATACATTTCAGATCCGATCAGTCGGTTAACATAACACCTAGAATGTCAGTTCACCAATAGAGCTCTTCTAGCTGTGGCTTTTACATTTGTACATGCTGTAAAAGTGCTATAAAGCTGAGACGTTGTCAGTATTTGCATTGTAAATGTAATTTATCACTGTTCTATAAAACTTAATTTCAAGCTGCAGTGTATCATACAGCCGGGCTGAATCACATGATGAGTTTACTTACTGTGAGACCTGCAGAAAAAAAATCACCTTGAATATGATGATAATACTACCTTTTGGTTCTTCAAAAAAACCACAAGTGAGTAAATGTAGCAGAAGAGACCTGCAGGCCATGGGATACCTGCTCTGCTTGTTGGTGTGTCCAAGCCCATCAGGCAGCTCCCTGTGTTCTCACACTGGCTTCTGCATTGATCTCTTTGCTTTCTTTACACAGGACGCTTCAGTGATTACTCGCTTAAAATTTATCTGTCTTCTTGCAGGCCTGACACGCTCATTTTTGGAGTGATGCTTTTGATCCTTACCCTTTGCTGTTCTAGAGTTACATGGCAGCCAGGAGAGCCTCTATCAAGAGGCACAATCACCAGTCTGGCACTGTGATCTTTCTCGATTTGCAAGTTGATCCCTGTCAAGAATTTGTACAATCTACAGGACCGTAGTGGTCTGACATGGGTCTAAATCCAGAGAGATCTGCTAATTAGAACCCTCTGAGTTCAAGAAATACATAGTTCAGTCAGATTTATTTGGTTTGGATGTTTGTTTTGGTGTTGTTGTTTTTTTGTTTTTTTTTTTTTTTTTTTATCATTCAGTTTTCAGAACCTGTTTACAATTATTAAAAGCAGAGTGTTGACAAAAATGTTCAGTTGTAGATATACTAAGCTGGTCAGTAAAAATGAGAACTCACTGTGAAGAACTGAAAGTGAGTCCGTACTGAATTGCCAGAAATTAAATGGCAGATATAATTCAAAATCAATAACGGCAAAGCATTCTGGAAAATGATCCGAAGAGGCTATAGAATGATGGACCCCAAACTGGCTGCTACCTCTCGTGGCGGATAGCCTGGAGTCATAGCAGACTGCTCAGTGAAAATGTTTGATGTTCACCCTAGGAAAAGCTGGTGTAATGCCAGGTATTATTAGGAAAATAGCAAGGGACTAAGTAGGAAATATTTTCCCTAACACAAATTATTTTGCATCGGCATTGGGAAAAGTAGCAGAAGGAACAGCAGAGACGTCGAAGACATAGAACAACAAAGGGACAAAATACATGTATCAAACAGTTACTCAGAAAGATTCAACACCTTTCAGGGTGTACAAGCTCTGTCAGAACATGCAGAGCTGCTAGATGCACAGGTGTTACAGATGGCTGTGAGTTGCATTTGTTACCGATTCTGCATGTAATTGTATTGCCATGTTTTCTGTTGAATAGGTAGCGTGAGACTCATTCGATGAGATCTGGATGTCTGACGTCTCTTCGTAGTCAGTAAAGAGAAATTAGCCCTTCTGGGAAACAATTTATCTCATTCTCATGTACATATCTAAAATACATCAGATAAATTGCATCTGAATAGAGTTTACTTCCCATCACCAGCTATCAAAGGAGCCTAGATGTTAGTGTCCAGAGTCTAGCACAGATTTTTTGTGCTAGGTGAGACAACTCGCACCGTGAATGCTCATACTTTTGACGTCATCAGAGTGGGTTGCTACAGTACACCTGGCTAAAATTCACATCTGGATAAGGTTAATTTGCCCTTAACCTATTTATTTTAAATTAAAATATCCATAACTGAGTTGATTGTGTAAGGCTCTCTGAAAGTATCTCTAAGATGGCAAGTTAGCTCATCCTGAAATAAACTTTGGAGATTATTTCAGATGTCCAAGTAAGGTGAGATAAATAAACACAAAATAAAGAGACTGAAAGTGATACTTAGGGTACTTAGTGCAAGAACATAAGATAGGAACTTGGTAGTACTCAGTTCAGAAGTGCTGTAGCCAGGCTTTATATACTAAAATTTGGGTTTGCATAATCTGATATCAAATCTCTGCTTTCAAAAGTGTAGTACCTGAAGTGAACTTTGAGGCTGATAATCAGCCAGCTGGCTGCAATTTCCAGATATTGGTATGCTACCTGGAGTTCAAAGATTGTTTGTTTTCTTAGTCTTCCATGGCCCTCTGGTCTCTAGCACATTTTTCTCTCCCTGGACTTGTTGTGTAGCACGTATTTTGGGGGTAGATTCAAGCTGAGATTGTAATTATCCTGCATAGTTGTGGTCTGGCCTGGTAAAATCCGTCCCAATACTGTCATGTGCTGGGCATTGACTGCATACTTGAAAAGCTACCTTTTGCGTGATATGACTAGCATGTTGGTTAATTTTCTGGTACTATTAAGGAAAACTTGCCAATACTTTTAGCACAAGAATTACCAGAAGTTTCTTTATATAGCAGAGGGGGCTGCTTCGTGCTGACAAGCGGTCTGAACTGCAGGTTCTTTACAGGTCCTTTCCACTGTACATAAAAAAAATAGGTCGAAGTAAATAATCTGCAGAATATCACAGTGTTACAAAATAATGGGATCATCTAATCCTTTTCCCTCATTTCAGCTCCCCATTCCATTCCTTGATCATGGTTTTTAAGCCACTGAACTCAAGGTCCACTTGCAACCTCAGCTCCCTGGTGTCAGCCACGACCTCCCACCTCCAGACTCTCATTTTCTTTAGCAAATCTAGGAGCGTGCTCTCATCTGTTTGGCCAGCTGTTGCTATTCTCCAGTGTAACTCCTCTTAACTGCTGCTTTTTAAATAGCCTCAATCCTGTGGCTGCTTATTTGTGCTCAGCAGCCTTTGGTTTCCTTCTCCTGGATGTAACTCTCTTGCTTGATTCTCTTTCAAACATGCCACGGTGCTTGGAGATTACTTCATTTCTGCATTTAAAAGTGCTTCTATGGAACTATAGAATTATAATGGTGATGTAATTGTTGCCTATAAAAATCATGCTTTTCTCAACTGCTCGTGCTGAGCACATTGTCTGTGTCTGCCAAAAGGTGCTACCTGGTGGAGTGCAAAAAGCAGACACTGACAAAGCTGAGTATTCACTCTTGTTACATCCTTGAAGTCAGCACCAGGGAAAAAGATTAAATGGAGAAGACTCAAGTAAAACAGTTGAAAATGGAGAGAGGGGGAGAAAAAAGGCAGTAAATAAAGGAATCTGAGAAGAGCAGCAGAGTGTATGGACAGTTGGTAGCTTGCCTGCCATGGATTTGCCTGTCTCAATTACAGAATTGGGAAATTTCCTCACAGATTCAAGGGTCCAAATTCTGTACTCATGAAATCCCTGTTTCTGGACCTGAAGGAGGAAAGTGGGTAGCAGTTGTTAGTATCATGCTGGCCTCACCAGTGACCTGCAAAAGTTATCTTGTGTCTGTCAAGGACCTACAGGGTCTGCAGGGCCAGCTCTATAAGACCCCCAAAGTCTGTATCTTTCCCCATTTTTTCTTGTGTTTTTTCATGTGTGGTTTGGTTTTGTTTCTGGTGGGGTTTTTTTGCCTTTTTTTTTGTGTGTGTATGGCTTTTTTGTTTTTGTTCTTGTAACCCTGTTACCTGTTTTGCTGTTGTTGTTTTGGTTTATTTCCTTTGTTGTTTTTGTTGTCTTTGTTTTGGTTTATTTCCTTTGTTGTTTTTGTTGTCTTTGTTTTGGTTTGTTTTCTTTGTTGTTTTTGTTTGGTGTTGTTTGGTTGTTGTTGTATTTTAAGGCTTGCCATTTCAGATTACAAACCCTCTGGACCTTGTTTCCTAGGCACCTATTTCAGGATGGATGGGATTAATCACTCTTCAGAGCAACACTTTGTTAAGTGATGAAGAAGCGTATGGCTGCCTCCTCCAGCTGCCATGGCCCAGGACCCTCCTGCCCATAGATCTGGGGTCTCTGCCCATGCTGGTGGACATGGCTGCCACTTCCCATGTGCAGGTTCAACCAGTAGCAAAGCTGAAGTATCCACACACACAGTTAATAGCTCCTCAATCTGTGTGAGTGGTGGAGTTTTTTTCTTGTCATGATCTCCATGTCTGCTTTGTCAGGTCTGTGTTTCCATGTATTCTGTTTCTGGTTTGCTCTCTTTTTCCCATAGTTTCTCAATTGACAAGGTCCCTGGTCAGGCAACCTTGCTGGAACAGACTTTGCACACTCCTGTGTGCCCTCATCAGTGAGTGTGACTGACCTGGTTTGGTTCTCATCACTGCCTCCCTTATAATTTGTGTCAAGTTTATGTCTCTATATGTTCTTGTTCAGGCTTCCTCCCTTGCTTATTAACGCCTCTTGCAATTAAAAAGGTCCTTGACCTGATAGCTTTAAAGGAGCAGGCACCCTGCCGCACACCCTTACACACATCTTTCACCGTCTCTAGAGCCAGTGTAGGTCATTCTCACAGTCCAGACACCAAACTTTCAGGTGGCTGAAGTTGGATTAATCCAACCCTGTGAGCCTAGACTACTTGATTTAGTAGGTTCTCATGGTACTAAAGGCTCCTCTCACTGGGAATGATGTCAGCCATTTCTGGAGCTTATCGTATTAGTGACTACTTTGGGACCCCGATCTTTAAAGGACATAACAGTCATTTTTACACCTAGCCAGATGTTGCTGAGCTCTCTGTGGGAAAGAGAGTTACAGTGGTTATGAGGTAACTTCTTCCTGCTTTGCTTATGTGGATTGCATGAACAAGGTTTAGTTTCCAGGGCTTCACAGCAATGGGCATGGATGTTTCTTTGCTTTCATATCTGTAGTCTGTAAAACCAAAGAGCATGTCCCCAAAAACTGGGCTGAAAATGTCCACTCAGCCTGTGTGCCACACTCTGGAGTGTGTGTTCTTCCACAGCCTACTTTCATCTCCATTTTAACTACCAAATGCCTCTCATAACTGCTTGTTACAGTTTGGAGATGGGTATTTCCTCTTGTGGGTATTTCCTCTAGCAGGACATGTGGTGACTGTTTCTTCCCCTGCTCTCTTAAAAGCAAACTTGAAAAGTTTGTATATTGGACAGAAGGTAACCACTCGAGTTCTCCCAGGAACAGTTCTGCTCTGAGCCCTTCAGAACCAAACTTGAAGAAATCACTGCATTTCTAGACCTGATGCAGAGTTAACATACTATGATCTCAAGATTTGCCTTCTGACCAGTGAAAGGAAAGTGGATCAATGCAGGGAGCTTTGGGCATGCAAAACTAGACCACAATGCAGCATTATGACTACTAATGGTACGTTATAAAATCTGCAGTTCATGATGAATGGTAAATTCTAGTGTATTATAATTTGGTTTCTGAGCTGGTGACCCTGCCTAAGCAATGATCTCCCTGCCGGCAGGGCACTCCAGCCGATGTGTGATCAGGATGTGTCACTGCAGAAGAAGCCCAGAACCATCCTGAGTTGTGGGTCTCTGTTTTCAGGAAAGCTGCTATTTCTGCACTTGGACACTGTGCTTTTTGTATATGCTTTTTAGGGTTTGCTAAGCTGTTGAAGTAGTCTTCAGCAAAATACTTTTTGTAGTGGCAACACAAAGATTTCAGTGAGTGCCCACAAGGACTGCCGTTTCATGGTCTCTTGACTTTGTGGCTTGTGGAGGTATTTTGGAAAATTCTGAAATGTCTGGCAAAGCTGCACGAATTCATTGACATACTTGTTTTTCCTTTACATACAGACCCTAATATGGTTAATGCAGGGGACATGAATGGTTCTGGCAACCTGATGGATTTTCTGGACGAACCTTTCCCTGATGTTGGAACTTACGAAGATTTCCACACCATCGACTGGCTGCGGGAGAAATCACGCGACACTGACCGTCATAGAAAGGTAAAGCTGTCCGGCTTTGATGCATCACAGTCTCTGTCTTAGAGCCATCCTGGTCGTGAGTTTTCTGAAGTTATTGCTTCATACCTTGTTGTATGACTTGAGGAGGACTTCTGAAAATATGGATGTTGCATGCCTTGAGTTCATGCACATGAAAGGGCTTCTGGCAACTTGATCAGCAGAGCATCTCTAAAAAATGATTGGGACTCGGGGGAACAGAGAGTAGAGAATTTGTATTCACCTTCTAGGAGGGTAAATGTTTTTTGTTTTAAACATTGTATGCTAACATTGTGTCAGACTGAATCAGCAACATGTCTCTATATATGTTTAATTTCAGATAACAAGCAGAAGTAAGGAATCCATATGGGAGTTCATAAAGAGTTTGCTGGATGCCTGGTCAGGATGGGTTGTTATGCTTCTCATAGGACTAATGGCAGGTATGTGTGTCTTAGCGTTACACTTATGCCCCAAAACATCTCACCCAAGTCTGCTGCAGTGCCATCTGCTTATCTTTTTACTTCATTGTCTCTCCACTGATGTTTCAAGCTAATAAGACAGCTATGCATCCATGCAGTTATAATCCATAGTAAAAATATCCACTTGGAAAGTCTCCTGCTGAGTGCTGACCTAGAAAAAAAATTATTCACCAGTAGAGGGATTTTTCTATTGCTTTTGGAAATATGCATCTGAGCGCCTTAGACTCAATGGTCTGCTTTGATTTTCTGAATCTTTGATTCACATAAGTAAATTTTATTGGAAGGATTTTTTTATCTTGTCTTCACTTAATTCTGCAAGAAGATGTGCTGAAAATGTTGATGGTGACCACTCAAAGGGGAGCTTTGTAAATTGCTGTGTCCACTGGCTTATATTCGTTATATATGCATGAAGGGAAAACACAGTTTCAGACTCAGTTTCAGATCTTCTTCCAGGCCAGACAGACATATTTAACAGCCTGCTCAAACTCAGATGGCAAATTCATTGATTTCTCAAATTGCTCCTGTCTTCTGCTCAGTTCAGCACATCTTCCCACTTGGAAAGCTGCACTTCTCTTACCAAATTGAAACAGCTGCCATTTTTTTTGCTCTTTCAGTGATGTCAGGGTGCTCTTGTATCATGCATGCATGACATAAAGTTTCACAACTTCCAAGTGGTGTGAAATTCCTGCTTACCAACTGTAAAGTTAAAATGTTTATTACAGTTTTACAGGAGCCTCAGAAGTACTGGGGAAGTTCTTGAGAAAACATTGCTGAAGTAGACAGTTTTGGCAAATTACGGTATTTTGTAGAGATATGCTTGTTTGCACAAAAGCTTTGGTGGGAAGGTGAGATGGGAAAAGAGTCTGACAGACTGTGTACTACCAGGGCTGACAAACCCTGCCTGAACGCTAGGGTTGGACTCATCTGGAGAATTCTGCTTGCAAATAAAGTTAGAGCAAGACCTGAAGGGCTCTAGTGACCTCCCACAATCTGGTCAGTAATGCCTTCAATCACAGAATGTGGTGTACTCTCACACACTCCCATTTTAACAAAAAGATCCCAGAAGATTCGTTTCAATTCCAGCTTGCAATGAAACCTCGTTCGATGATCCTGAGGATCTCTTCCAACTGGAATGATTCTGTGATTCTGTTCTGTGACTCTATGAAATCCTCAAGGCTGTCAAAAGCCAGAGCTTCTGACCTCTGATAAACTAATTCTGGCATGTCCAGCGTGGGAAGAGAGGTCAAGGGTAAGCTGCAACTGAGATGTGTTAGCTTTTGCAGCCTTTTCGATGACAAGGATGCAGAGCAACGTGTTTTACCTGACAGAATCAAATCAGTCTGTTTTTAAACTGGGACAATGACTTGTGAATTAGCTAGAGAAGAAAAATTACCTGCATGCTCCTGATCTGGGCTGAGCTCTGTAGAGTTATTTTGCCTCCTGTTGAAATGACACATGTGCTCTGTGCCTTCAGCATTTCTCGGACAGGGCAAAGGTGGAGAGTCATCATCTCAACCACAGTGAAGGGTCAACACCCCTTTGATTGAGTAAGGGGCATTACTGATGCATGGATGATGTTTCTTAGCTAGGTTTGGGGAAGGAGGAGGTGAGGTTGGTCATGCAGTCAAGAGATACTTCATGTCGTTTCCCTCTCTACTTGAAATATTGCCTGCTCAGAGAAAGTGGCCTGCTACAAGGGCACCTGTGTGATCACACAGGGTTGTGTGGACCAGCGTGGCTCCTTCGTGGTCCCTCTTCTCCTTCTGAGCTGGGAAAAGCTACCGCTGCTCCAAGGGGAGCAGCCTGGGTCAGCCACAGGTGCTGGGTGAGCTCTTGGGCAGCTGGGTCCCAGCATTTCCAGAGGCAAGAAGAGGAGAGGGAGATGAAGGGCAAAGCAGCAGCAGCAGTACCCAGGGTGTGAGGGTCTTGTGAAGCACCCTGCCCCTGCTGCACCCTTGCTGGGGATGGAGGGCAGCAAGGTGGGACTCCTAGGGAAGGGAATGGCAGGGGCCTTCACGTGTTTCCAAAGGCACTTGGATAATTTAGCCAGGCCCAGGAGTTTAAAGTGAGCTTAACTGATTTAGAAGCCTAAATCCCACTAATCTGGTCAACTGAATCTTTCAGATTTTGCAACACTCCAAAGGCTGCACCTCCACAGTCAACACAAGCTGATGTGGCCAAAAGGAACAATCCTCCCCCTCTGGTGTCCTCTGCTATCAGGCTCTGTTGCCTTCTGCATGTGCAGCTACACAGGGCAGGTGAAACTGGGAACTGACTTTGTGGGAAAGAATGGGTTTTGGCCAGATTAGTTTTCAGTTGACAGTGGGCTCAGCAGGGCTGGCCACCACAGAACCACAAGCAATCAAAATATTGCTGATGGGAAGTAGCTGAAGGAAGGAGGAAGGAAAGGACCATCTCATTTGGCAGCACGACTCAGGCAATTTTTGGAGTGTCATTGAACCTGCATCTTTCAGATGCTGTGTGGAGGGAGGAGATGGTGTATGATACTGTCAAGTGGCTGGAAAGACAGTTAGGAGCTTCTGGAAATGAGGTCTTGGGAGCCAGAGCCTGCTCATTTTGGGAAGGGGGAAGGAGCAGCAACACCAACAAATGCTGTTTGGTGTGGAGATCAGATGCAACATGCTCACATGATGCTCCAGAAAAAGGCACTGAGCACTACCTGGGCCTGTCTCAGTCAGAAAGTTTGCAGACTTTCTGGAGAAATACAAAGCAATGTACAGGGAAATGAGCCTAAAAAATCATCACCCACACCGAAAATTTTTAGGCACTCATTTTTAAGTAATTCTGAGTTTTTACTGTGCCTATCCTGCCTGTAGGTCTGTGGCTATCCCTCAACCTAGCCATTACTACTAGCCGACTGAATGTACATGCTATCAGCAAAAGAGTCTGTGTTTTCTAAAGCTATGTGACAAAAGAGTACAATCATACTAATGCTAAAATGCTCTGGTTCTGGCACTGGATGTGCAAAAAATCACCTCTGTAATTCAGTGCTCTGCTACTTGGGTGATGCTGTTTTCTGGCACAGGTGCATCAGGAAAATGGTGTTTTCAATGCAAATTTTTAGCATTGTCATAAGCGCATTGTAAACGATGAGTATTGGCCATCGTCAAAGAAAGGAAAAGGAGAGAAATAACAGGCTACTATCTTAAATGTAATTCAGCATTTCCTGGCTTTGGAGTGCTTTTTTATTTTTCATTTCGGGCAAGAGGTTACATAGAAGGGGGAACAAGTTCTCTTCCTTTGGTGGGAGAAGTAGGGAGATAAACTTAGCTCTATTACAGCCTAGACGGCCATGGTAAGTACAAGAAATTAAAGGCTTGGCTTTTTGAGATGCTGAACAATCTGCAACTTTCATTTATTTTACTTAAAGTTGCAAAGATTCAGAATTTGGAAAACTTTAAGCTCTGGTCACATGTCTTGTGAAGCATTCTCTATTGCACTACTATCCTGCATGTGCTGGCTCTCTCTTCTCATAATTTTCATCTCTGTAAAGCATGCATAGTAAATTGCATAAACTGTTTTCCTCCTTATGTGGATCCCAAAGCATTTTGAAAAAGGGATTAGATCAGCTGCATAATTAAGCACATTTTCTTAGAGGTACTGGGGTGCATGTGAGCTTGTTATATTAGAGAACTGAGTGCTTGTTCCTCATACTGTTTATTAACTTTATGAGGGAAAAACATGCAAAAGGCTCTCTTCCTTTGCATCTTCTACTAGGTAGCATTAATACTCAATTGCCTGGTTAAGTATGTTGTGAGCTTTGAAGACTGAGGTGGCTACAGAGGATGATAAAGGTACATCAAGAGAAACAAGAGGCACAGTATTCTGTGCTCATGTCCAAGGGATAAGGATTCTTTGTACAGTTCCCTGAAACTTTCAGAAAATTGGAGGAGAATTTAGAATTTACTGCAAAACTGAGCAAGCTATGCTTGCTGATGTTACTAGCAACACAGTGATTTATCATCATTTAAGAATATGGTTCTTTGTTTCCATAGGAACTTGGGAAAGTGGAAAAGAGTAAGCAAGAGAAACGCGAGGGCTTCATGAAAGAAAAGAATTGGTACACACATCATTACATCCTTCTGCAGCCTTTTTTTTTTTTTTTTTTGTTGCTGTTGTGATCTTGTCTAGCATATCTGTATAGCTATTCAGATTATTCCTATACAACAAAAATTATTCACTGCCACTGCAGCCACATCGCTTGTCAGTGTAGGGACAAGAACATTTGTTAAGGGAGTGAGAAGATATGTGTGAGGATCTCTGAACGTTGGTGTTTTTTTTCTGTTCTGTGGAACAAAAAGCAGGTTACATATGCCTGAATTATTTTCTTTTTTTCTTTTTTTCTCCTTTTTCAGATAAATGAAAAGCAGAACACTTTAGTTCCAGGTCAAATAAACTGGATTTTGAACCCAACTATGTGTCCTGGCTGCTAGGGGAAAGGGGAGCAGCCCCTACTCTTGCTTCATGTAATTGCATACTCAGCAAGAGCCACAGAGCTAGAAGCTTTGGAATATAAAACCAAACCATTTTGCATTTTCCAAAATATTTTTTCAGTGTTTTAGTCCTGCTGAAATGTACCGGTAAATTCTGTTCAAATTCATTATGGCTTTTCTGAAATCTCATTAATGATTACTGGTAGAAACGTTGTTGACTTCTACTTTCCACCGTATATGAGACTGGTTTGGAAAACGCTAAATGACTTTTCTGTCATTTGGTGGTTTAATGCTTTCCAGAAACTATGCACTAGGGACTGAAGGCAGGTCTGCAGGTTCTGTCTTCTGGATGCTCCCAGCCTCCCCATTCCTGATGGTGTTGCATTTGTGAGGGCACACCTGCTCCGAGGGTGTTGCTGCTGGGGCAGGCTATTGTCACTGATGAAAAAATGCATAAGAAAAGTAGGCTTTACTTTTTGTGTGTGTCTGGCCACATCAAGTTTGTGGGGTAATCATCAGGATAATAGTTTTAAACTAAAAGAGGGGAGATCCAGGCCAGACATGAGGAAGAAATTTTTTACAATGAGGGTGATGAAACACTGGCCCAGGTTGCCCAGAGAGGTGGTAGATGCCCCATCCCTGGAGACATTCCAGGCCAGGCTGGACGGGGCTCTGAGCAACCTGATCTAGTTGAAGATGTCCCTTCTAACACAAACTATTTTATGATTCAAGGATTCTGTGAGTTTACCCGTGTCTGTGGTCGGTGGCCACAGGGTGTCGCTGTAGGCCTGTGTAATTACTGGGAAAAAACTGAAATAAGGGTTGACTTGGTACAGAGAGGATTCGAAGGATAATTCTATTGTGCGTGTTGGATTGCTAATGAATGTACACACCGAGAGTCTGACTCCGTTAAGTTCATAAGTCAGAATTTGGTATCCGTGTTGTTTCTGTACTGAAATCATCCATCTAAAAGGTTGTCGTGCTGTAGGAAAACATAAGTATCCTCCTCCTCCCCTACCCCGAAATACACAGTGCGGTTTAAGACCTGCAGCCCAGTGTGTGTACAGAGACCCAGCGTGAAGCCCTGCTGACCTCAGGCAAGGGGTGCACCTGGAATGGACTGCAGGATCAGGCTGTACCTTAGCTGTGCCTTCCTTGTTTGGCATTAGTCAGTATGAAAACCACAATATTTAAAATAAAAGCTTTCTGAGGGAACACTGAAGGTCAGGCAACAAGTTGGTTGTTTCTTTGCAAACTCACTGTTACCCCCAGTTTGGTATATACATGCTTACATTACAGCTGCTTCCTCATTCCATGGGCTCTTGCTGTTATTATAATTAGATTTATTTTCCTTGCAATCTGATATTTTTTAACACCACAGTTGCTTTTTCTGCATTTCTTTTCCCAGGCACGTTAGCCGGAGTGATAGATTTAGCTGTGGACTGGATGACAGACCTGAAAGAGGGTGTCTGCCTGTCTGCCTTCTGGTACAGCCATGAGCAGTGCTGCTGGACGTCTAATGAAACTACCTTCGATGACAGGGACAAATGTCCTCAGTGGCAGAAATGGTCTGAACTTCTTGTAGGCCAGTCTGAGGTATGGGAGACCTGATGAGGTTGGGGTCACAGCAGGCCAGGGAATGCCCTTTTTTCATACTTGCTGGTATTCCCCCCAGAGAGTTCCTCTGAAATTCATGAACTGAGGGTGTTGCAAAATATAAAAAAAAAAAAATTAGTAATATCTGCTTAACTTGGGGAAGATCCCACTGTTTCAGTGTCATGTGTGATGGAAATTTGAGAACTGCAGTATTCTAACAGTATTAAACCAAAAGTGTTTCATAACTCTCATAATCACCAGACTAGAGCTGCTATCCTTTTTATTAAAAAAAATAATTTATTTTCTAAAAATTTTTATTTTAAGCACAGTTTTATGGGCCAAAAGAGGTGGTCCCTGACAAACACATTTAGGAGGAAACTGTCGGGATTGCAGACAGATTTTATGTATTCAAATGCCGTGAGTAGTAGTGGGAGCTGCACAAGAACTGCTCATTGTGCCCTTGCAATCAATTTCTCTATCAGATAGCGAAATATTTAGCTAAGTGCCGAAAGCTGGGCAAATAATGAGCTCCCTGAGAGATGACCAAAGTGAAAAATTTGCAGGGAGAAAGGACAGGAAGGGAAAAAGCTGATCTGAATTTACATAAAAATTTTATTTTAAGAACTTTTGAAAAAAATCATGGTAATTTTAAATACAAGGAATGTTGCTTCAAAGCAAAACAGATGAAAGTCTTGTTTTGAAGAAATGAGAAGAAACCTTTCTATACTCCTTTTAGTGGATGATATATTTTTTTTTAAATATGAAAAGGACATTTTATTTTCAAATTAATCTCTTCAATGTATTGAATAATATTGATTCCTTCAGAACTCTAATTTTGGGGCAGAATTATTGTCTTGGATTCCTGCCCCCCTGTTTCTACAGGAGACAAAAATGGAATATGACGTGGAGGTAGGATGAGTGTGGCTTTGAAGAGAACTGGCTGAAGTATGACTTTAAAAAAAAATAACTGGAAATGCAGTTTGGTCTATAATAGGAGAAGAAAAAACATACTTCAATAGAAGAAATCATCTTCAGTCAGGCAATTAAAAAATGGGTGACTTAGAGAGATTGTCTTGGATCTTCCCCCAGTGTGGAGGAGGTCTGGTCCTGCAGAAAGCGTTTGAGGGCACCTTCAGGGCCATATGGGTTTCTCATTCATGTTCCCTTCTGTGCTGCTTCAGCTTTACAGTACAAGGAGTGCTAGATAAGAACATCTGTGAATGTGTATAGCCCAATTTTCCATAATCCTAAGTAACCATAGTGAAAGTAGTGGGATGCTCACTGAATATTCCCACTATTTGATCACAGGCAGAAATCTCTCTGTACAGTTTCCAGTCCACAGTGCCAAGCTCCTCTTTGCCAGAGGTTTGGTAGGTTCACTCTGGTTTTCATCAACAGATGGTTTGGGTGGTTGTGTCTTTGTAACAGTGGAGAAATATTACGCTGGTATAAAGTTGCAGGACTGGGGATGATATTGTAATTTAAGAGAATGAAAAAATGTGGGAAGGGGAAAAAAGAGGAGAATGTTACAATTGTTATGGGATTTGGAAATTCTGTGCATGTGTTTGACAGGCTGTTACTCTGAAAGGCTTGGATAGATGAACAGAGCATATCCTTGAGAAAGTATATTGTTTTCACCTGCTACTCGAAATCAGCAGTCATGACTGTTTTTATGCTGGGGCTGATAAGCAAGTTATCAGCTAGGTGAGCACTGTGAAACTTTACTCACTTTGTCTTCAAATTGGGCTTCTCACGCCCTAGTATACTGTCGCAATGGAAAAAAAAGGTTAATCTTGGCTTAGTTATAGGCTCTTTCTCAAAACAAATGGGCTTCTAGGATCTGTGGGTTTTCTGGCTGCCACAGCCCAATGGATGCTATAAATATTAATAATATAGCTGCCAATTACTGTTACATTGGAGTCCCAGGCAAAGCCCAATAAAAATGTGAATACAGAAAGTTAAAATTCTGTTTTGCTTACAATATAGGCAAGTTTTGCCTGATTCCTGTAGCTGTAGAAGACTCCAAGAGGGATCAAAATACACTGAATTTGACTGCATTTCAGGATAGTATAATACTTTTTAAAATGTTATTTCATTTTGTGTCTGATATTTGGGTAGTTGCCCTATAAAATGCATGGTGCACAAAAGGACTAATTTGGAGCACCTTTTGAACAGAAAGTACTTGGAACAGTTCCCATAAAGGTACTCTGGTCAGATATGTCTTCTTTTTGATGCATGACTGTGACTCTTTCTTATCATGGACAAGTAAATTTGACATTTTGAGGATCAGTTCTTCCTTGTCCTTTTGCCAATTTATGGCTGTGATAAACCTCATACATATGTTCTCACTGTGAACTGTGCCTTTTCCTCTTGAAAAATGTTTTCAGTCTCATCCCCCTATAAAATTAACCCAAAGCAGAATCTTGATATAAATTATTACGGAAAACATGAAAGCGCATCTGTAACATACCAAGCTGTGTTTTCTTCCCTAATCACTGTTTTGTAGGCCAATGATAACCTTCACCCCTCTGGTCCTGAGCTGCTTCCAAATAGCTAGTGAAGAGTTTTTTTGATGCAAGAAACTTTCTAAACCTCAGATTCACCAGAGGAGTGGGTGGGTTAAAGCACATCAGATGCCATCCACTACAGCTACATCTCTAGCCAGTATCTGGTGACCCGGAGCTTCCCTATTCTGCAGATCCTGCTTAGAACTAACCTCAACTTCACTGAGGCTGAGGACCCCGTTTCTGGAGCATCACATCTATACAAAGCAGAGGAAAGGGTCCTGTGTCTTCCATGATTTATGACACTGGATCCAGCAGTGGGCTGGCTTCTAGATGTCCTGTCATGAAGCTGAGACCTGCAAGACAAGGAAACCCCTCTACGCCTGGAACATACTTCCCAATTTGTAATGTCCACTGGAGCGAGGCTGCAAGCTGTGAGATCCCAAGTCAAGTCAGAGTAGAACTCTCAGCCTCTGGAGAGCGCAAGCGTTGGTCAGCCATGGATGGCATCCTGAGAGATGTGTTTTATCTTAGTATGCTGGGTTTGTGAGGGTTGTTTTCAGTTGTGCTCCATTTGTACCTAAATTGGACTGACACCAGATCTGAAATACTGCTAGGTCTTGCAAACTAAAATACAAAGTTTTACTCAGTTACCCTGCAATCTTCATTACCGTTGCTGTCAGGGTGAGTCCTGTTAGGCACTAGTGGGAAAAGTCTTAGCAGAATCATCTCTGCTGATGAGCAGTTTTGGTCTCTGATTCCTGTGTATGTGCTTAAGACTTCTGCTCCATGCCTTAGTAATGGCATGGAATGAATGAGAAATGAACCATACTGAGTTACTACTACTTCACTTCCCAAACGTTATGTTAGTATTAATCATGAGAAACACCTGCAACTGGACCTGCAGAATGCCAGGTATCTGGAAAATGTAACAGTGAGAGCTGTCCCAAGGGGCAAGACTGACCTGGCCATATAGACTCTTCTGGGGTCCTGCCGCAGTGCTGCAGGTGTATATGTGATTGCAGTAATGAGCTGACATGGTTTTCATGTAACTTCTGAGATGTGAAACTAGAGGAAGTAAAAAGAAACAAATCTAATTTTACTCCAGTGGATTTAGAAGCAAAACTGCAGCTTTCGCTTAACACAGTAGGGCCAAATTGCTGTAACGGTATTAGTCTTCTTTGGAGTCACTGCCTGTGCATACTCACATAAGAATTTTGCCCCAGGGCAACACATCCAGAGTTTTCTCTAGAGTGAGAGTAAATATTGCCATAGCTGTTTGTAATTGAAAGCGCCAGGAGAAGACATTTGTTAGGAAATGAGGCCATCTTCAGCTGTAGCAACAAAGGTCCATGGTTACTACAGATGGATGTCAATCACTGTAACTGCATGATCCATGACTGCTTAGTTTCTGGGCATTGGGGGATGGTATCAAATTGCTCTGCTGCTGTTATCAGCAAAGCCATCTCTAACTTCAGCAAACATAAGGACCTTAAGAAGTTCATTAATAAGGACAAGGGCAGTGGTTCCCTTACTGTCTTTTCAATGGGACAGAGACCAACAAAATGAGGCAAGTAAGCATTTGTGCTATTAAAGGTTGATTCCTTGCAGGCTTGCAAAAAAGAATTCTACTCAGCTCTAGGTTTTTTGTGACTGGGAACAGGGCCTGACCAGCTCTGTTAACTGAAGACATGATACAACTGATTAATGCCTGTTTTCCGACTTGATTTATCATAATGTTGGTATCCAGGCTGCTGTCCTGCAGAGCAAAGACAGGGCCCCCGATGTTCTTGAGCAGCCGGGATTGCATCTGGTAGGAAGAGTTCACTTAGAGGTGAAGGATTCTTACCAATTCATGCACTGAGGTTTATCTTGGTTTTTGTTCTGTAGTGTCATGTTGCTAGAGGGGATTGTTTGAAGGCTTAAGCTCCTTGTATCAATTCGATGCCTCTCACGGGATTATCTTTTGTCTGTGCAGGTGGGGTTTTTGAAATTAATCTAAAAAAATATGCTTGTGAAGAGCGAGAGGTATTGTAAGGCAGATTATAACAACAGTTTTGACTTGACCATTGGAGACAGGTAGAAAGCTTGAAGGTCACTACTGACTATGCTTTCACTGTGGCACTGCACAATCAACCATGACTAATGATCATTAGCATTTCCATTTTGTCAGTAAAGTTATTCAGCTTGAAGATAGGTTTTATTATTAACTGGAATGCTTTAGAATATCAGGACAAAAATGATTGAAATGAGTCTGAGTGGGATCTCTCAAGCTATTGTGTTTTCAAATGCCTTTCAACCCTCTAATAGATAGCGTCATATAGAAGGAAAGAATTTATTTATGGTTTTACCCTTCCAGTTTGTGAACTGAAATGGCTGCTGATATGCACAGGGATGCCGTTTGAAAAGATCGGCATCTGCATGGAAAGCTGACCTTTGAATACCAGCCCTCAGGAAAAGATGTATCAGCATCTCATCCCCTGTCACCCACTATGGGATGAAACAGCAGGTTCCTTCATTAGGTGCTTTTTTATCACCAATTACGTTTGCCCTTATGACAGATTTGTTTGACATTTTGGAAATTTTTTTTGGTTGGCTTCATTTTTACTGCTTGAAAGATGCTCTGTTTAAGGTGTGTGGGTCCCTTGCAAATAGACTGTACGGACTGCATTAGGTATATATTAGTATGCTGCTTCCTTCCATGAGTAATAAAATTGTTGTAGTATATAAAACCATTTGTTCTTCCTGAGGAAAAACAGCATCTAGCATGTAAATGAAAAGTTGAGGCTCCATGCCAGCATGTTCCCTAGTAGAAGCATGAGATTTACCAATATGCATTTGTCTAACAATGTTTGTTACTGTTATTTTTCTAGGGTGCAAGTGCTTACATTCTAAACTATTTTCTATACATTATGTGGGCTCTATGTTTTGCTTTCCTGGCAGTCTCCCTGGTCAGAGTGTTTGCTCCCTATGCCTGTGGCTCTGGAATCCCAGAGGTGAGTTTCTCGCTGTGGATGAATAACCAAAAAACAAACAAAAGAAAGAAAATATCATTTGCCACCTCTTCCCATTACAGAACTGTATTGTGAGATAGCATTGGAACAAGAAGATTGTCTTTCCACCTCACCTGCCTTCATTCCTTTACCTAACATGCCTTTATGGTGCTCATCTACATTTTCCATAGTAGAAAATGTTCACATGTTACTGTGACAGGCTAATGTACATGCTTGTTCACTGCCAGAGCTTAAATTCAAAATCAATGTCTCCCAGTCATCACTTGATGTACTCCAACTTATCGTGGCTGGGGCCCATAGCCACTAGAAGATTATATAGAATTTTTCTTGGATGAAATTACTTGGGTCACTTACAAAACCAGTAATTTTCTAGGCTAAGCTTTAAATAAAACCTAAATAAAATAAAGAGGGAGAGCTACAAAGCTAAGGTTTCCTAAGCTGCTGAAGATGCAAGATACTCATCATTTGGGACGCGTAAAGAGTGTCTGGCTGTCCATCTTCTGCAAATTTTGTCCTTGTACATCGTGTCATGTGGGCATGATGTCCTTATGGCACCCAAAATCTCTGCCTGGTTTTCAGTATTTTACATGTTGGGCCTCTGTCCCTATTTAAGCTGTTAAAATGAGGAAGCCTATAATTCAAGCAGCATAGCTACTCAAAATTTTTAAATCAGGGCAGTCTTTTGCTATAAGTGCTATAGGACTACTGAGATTATTACTTAGGAATCTGTCAGACAGAATAAACAGCCCAAATTTTAGAAATCTTGGCATACTTTTTTTTCTTCATCTCCCGAAGCATCCAAATGTTTCATAGCCAATCAGGAAAAAAAACCCACCACAAATAATTTGAAATACTTAAATCACTTCCATGTTTCAAAGTAGTCACATGTGTGTTTGTTACATGTTTATACATCTGTGTTTTAGGATTTTTTCATAGTTAACTGTAAATCTAGTTTCCAAGTGGTAAATCTCTCATCTGAGGTGATGCTCAGCTCCAGTCCATTTCCAGGGCCGGAATCCAAATTGAAGTCCCACCCTACAGCTTATGTGTCACACACGTGTACTTGCTTTATTCTAGCCACTCACATACAAAATTAAGAATAAATGTGTAAAATAAGATCTCTTGGGCTTTCCAATTTCATAATACTTTCATTCTTTTATGGTACGGCCATTCCAAATATTTAGAACTCTTTTTTTCTTGTTTTAGCTGGAAAAAGTATGTGGTTGTTTATTTGCTTTTTTTCCACTTTGTCAAAGTTGGGTTTAGTTTAACTCTGATCCTGTAAGCCAAGGAATTATGTAGCAGTTTCGTATTTCTATTGATCTCTCTAAGACTCCTTACCAACACAGAGGACCACCCATAAGAACAGTAAAAGTGTGGTCTGCTTAACCCCTGCTCAGTTCTCACTGTGGGAAAGTTACCCTACCTGTGGTTTCTTTCCTTTCATCACTGTCTCTTTTCAGTCAGTCTGCAATTTACGTATATATTTATCTATTTTAATATTTGCTGGAGTTTTAACTCCATTTGTAAGTTCAGAGTAGCAAAGGTTTCTTCAGCTCTTCAACATGTTCTTCCTACTTTCCAGATAAAAACCATCTTGAGTGGGTTCATTATTAGGGGCTACCTGGGAAAGTGGACACTTTTAATCAAAACAGTCACCTTGGTTCTGGTGGTATCTTCAGGCCTCAGCCTTGGGAAAGAGGGCCCGCTAGTCCACGTGGCCTGTTGCTGTGGAAACTTCTTCAGCAGCCTTTTCTCAAAGTACAGCAAGAACGAAGGAAAGAGGAGAGAGGTGAGGTTGGCTCAAATTGTCTCAGTTTTCCCTGTCCAGATACTTGGTGTTTCAAAGGACTCATACCTTGTACATAAATATTTGCTTTGTAGGTGCTCTCGGCTGCAGCCGCCGCAGGAGTTTCTGTTGCCTTTGGGGCTCCGATTGGAGGTGTACTTTTCAGTCTGGAAGAGGTGAGACCTGGCAGTTCACTTGCTTCAACAAATATATTTTCACTTGATGCCTTTTTATAATATTCCTTTTTATTTTTCAAATATTTATATGCTTATTTTTCTTCTAAAGCAAAAATAATATTTGATTTCTAGTAATAAGAAATAACCAGGTATTTTAGCATAATTTGAATTAAAGAAGAGCACTGGTTTTCTGAAAACTAAATTATTTAAACTGGAAATGTATCACTGTGCTGAACTTTCTCCAGCTTTCAGCTTGCTGCTGCATGGGTCGAGCTGCTCATCACCCATCTTATCATCTCTAGCCAGCAACTTAGATTTAGATTTATTGAGTTTTCAGTGTTTGCTTCTAATTTTCTGAAATCTGAAAACGCCTTTTCTGATACCTTTGTGAGCAAGTTCTGTTTGTGGTAAGGACTGGTATTCCCAGCAAAGCCAGATGCAGAATCACAGATGAAACACACTGTGATGGCTTACTGTGTGCAGTGCTCCAGTGAACGGTTAAAGCAAACACCCTCTGTCACACTCAGTGTGAAGTGTATATGGTCTCTGCTTGGTTTTAGGTCAGCTACTACTTTCCTCTAAAAACCCTCTGGAGGTCATTTTTTGCTGCTCTTGTGGCTGCCTTCACACTGAGGTCCATCAATCCTTTTGGAAACAGCCGGCTGGTCCTGTTCTATGTGGAGTACCACACACCCTGGTACATGGCCGAGCTCTTTCCCTTCATCCTGCTTGGAGTCTTCGGTGGCCTCTGGGGAACCCTCTTTATCCGATGCAACATCGCCTGGTGCAGGAGGCGCAAAACCACCAGATTGGGGAAATACCCGGTCCTGGAGGTTATAGCGGTGACAGCCATCACTGCCATCATTGCCTACCCCAACCCCTACACCCGCAGGAGCACCAGTGAGCTGATCTCAGAGCTCTTCAATGACTGCGGCGCCCTGGAGTCCTCGCAGCTCTGCGACTACATCAATGACCCAAACATGACCCGGCCGGTGGATGACATTCCCGACAGACCTGCTGGGCCCGGTGTCTACACCGCAATGTGGCAGCTCGCCTTGGCTTTGGTGTTTAAAATTGTCATCACAATATTCACTTTCGGCATGAAGGTAAATTGGGGACAGGAGCAGAAGCTGTTGTGAGCACACGACACAGATGTGTTGCACTCAGCAGCTTGCGGTCTATCTGGCAGGGCTTGTGTGCCTCTGAGCTACACCCAGCCCTGTACCCATGTCCAGCTGTAGTGGACGTGCCCGTTGGTTCACTCGCCCTCTAGCGCCTTCCTCTGTGGGTCCTTGTCACAGCAAAGGGATGAGCCCTGCTTTTTCCACCTTCTAGTCACCTGCAGTTTTATCAAGCAAAAAGGAAATCTGAGTGTGAATTTAAATTCTTGCCAATAAGCAAATCCAAGATGATTTCCACTGCAGCTGTCTTTCAGCTCTCCCAGGGATATGGACTATTTATATTGTTGTCTTGTTGGATTAATGTCCTAATGTGCCTTGAGGTAGCTATGCTTTGAATTTATTGATTTACACATTTAAAACCTCACAAAAATATAAAAGTAACTGAAAAGTTCTATTTTTGAATGATTTCAAGCACTATATCTTGGAAAAAAAGAGGGTAGTGAGTGAGGGAGGACTGACAGATGTATCTTTGTTTATTCTGGATTTGCAACTTTTTCCTTCCTTTCCTCCTCCTCCACATAAATGGGCGATGAAAGGTCCAAGAAGAATTTATCCAAGCTTTCAATATATACAAAGCTGTTTGTGGTGAGTTGTATATATCTGATTGCTAGAGCCCATATAAAACACACATCTGTCTGTCTGCAGCTCCCATTATCTGAGCATTTAGTTCTGGATCTGATTGAGGCAGATGATGGGAAGTTTTTCCGAGTGAAACAGTATATGTTGTGCCATGCTGAAAGCTAAAGCATGGCATCTTTCTCTTAAAAACTGAACTGGAGCTGAGGATCCATCTTTTAGAAGGCTTGTTACCCCCAAAATAGTAGGAAGTTGTTCGAGTTTTGCTTTTTTTTTGTGTTTTCTCCATTTGGGATGCCGCTGATGACAAGAGCTACTTAATGGTAGAAGGTCACTTAGGGCCAGTCACTGAGTTCCACTGATTTCCTGAGCAGGGAGAATGAGAGGGAGTTTAAGAGCACACATGTAACATTTCTGCAGGATGATTTGAAATGAGATGCCCTTCAGTGCAGAAAGTGATTTATGCTGGGGCTGGCAGCCAGTTGTTATTATGCTTATTTATTTGTTTAGAAACTTCTGAGTTTGGTTCTTTGTTTGATATGTGGATCTTTATATACCTAAAATTTGTTAGAAACAATGGGCAGTCTCAACTATTCAACTGTTCTGGAAAAGAGCAGACAAAATATCTTTACCCTTCAGCTCTAGAAGGCCAAATCTGACTGTATTAGCAAAATTAACACTATGATGAGGAAGATAGCTTCTGCAGTTAACAGCCCTAGCACCCCTGGGCTATACCAAAGTTGTTTGTTTACTTGTCTAGGAAGCTCAAGGTATATTTTCAGAATTAAAAAGATGTAACATCTTTTCCTCTCTAAAAGCAACAAAAAAATCCATGCAAGCCCTTGAAACAGATCTGAACTGTCTTCTCCACCAATAAATTTGTCTCCAACTTGCCAATTGCACTTGACATCTCAGAAGAAATGCACTTAGCCAAGGCAAAGTGATTTTTTAAAAAAAGAATTATTACAATACATTTTTTTAAAATGATTTGTGACTTGTCTTTGTAGCAGACAACAAGGTAATGATTCACAGAACTTCCTGGAAAATATATAGTAAGCTGAGATGAAGAAATAGCTGCCTCTGAGCAGTAAACCTCCTTTCTCAAAATTTTTATTTTGTGTTTGACATTTAATTTGAAATCTGCTTGGATTTAGCCTGAAAGAGTAGTAATAAAACTGTAAAGTACCCTGTGAGATAGAAGTTGAAATCAAGATGTTATTTTCAGTTAAGCTTATTTTCAAGCCCATGACAGAACCATCAGCAGCTCCTGACTTCCTGCTGAGAAAGCGATAAAGGCAAGAACAGGAGCATCTTGACTTTAAAAGCAGACTGTTATTGAGAAACACGGTTTATCTATCAATTTCAGTATGAAGCAGCAGATAGGATTCAAAATCACTTAAAAAATGCATTAAAATTTTATAAAGCTATAAATACACATATAGGCACACAAACTCAGTCACTGCAGAAACCTATCTCAGACTGTGCAGAACATCACTGTAGGCTGCCAAAAGGCTATGGCCTTCTGAGCTAGTGTTTAGTGAGGAAACTGGATTCTCCTACCACTAATAATAAGTTATTTGATCAATTAGTTCATTACTAGTCACTTTTGTGCTCATGTGTCTATATTTTGTTCAAGATTCCTTCAGGTCTTTTCATTCCCAGCATGGCTGTTGGAGCCATAGCGGGCAGGATGGTTGGGATCGGAGTAGAGCAGCTGGCCTATCATCATCACGACTGGATCATCTTCAGGAAGTGGTGCAGACCTGGGGCAGACTGTGTCACACCAGGACTTTATGCTATGGTGGGAGCGGCAGCTTGCTTGGGTACAGTACCTGCCAGTCATTGCTTCGTGCATGTTTGGGGACCTACAAATTGTTTATGAGGGCTTTTTGTTTGTGTTAGGTGCTTTGCTGGCATTTCTGGATGTAGTAGATATGATGGGCTAAGGCATGGGCATCTTCCTCAAATGGTCTCTCCAGTGATCTGCTGGGTAGTCAACAAAAGAGAGGCTTGCAGTCACCCATGACTAATCTTTATAATCTGCCCAAAAGCACATAGAAGGAAATAAAATTTAAACTTAGGCTACAAGTTTCCAAGGAGGAGTGGTTCTGCTTGGTTTTTTTTACCCCTGCAATGCAATGAAAGCCACTGTAGCTGGACTAATGTCACTGCATTGTTTAGCCTGTGCTTTCTGTTAGTGCAGGCAACAAAATCCCCAGTTCTGGCCAAATTTTAAGCTACACAGAGCTAACAATTCTGTGTCTTATTTTGGCTGTGTGTCATCTGGGTTGTCTTTTGTTTTTTGTTTTGACCGTAGGCCAGTATCTGATTACATTCAATCAACAGGATTTATTTGATATAACAGGAATTATCTGTTAACTACTAAAGCAAGATCATTGAATAATACATCACAGATCTTTCGAGGTCCCTTCCAAACCCTAACATTCTGTGATTCTGTGATGTTACATTTCTAGTCATAGGAATTTTACAAACATACTATCTGAACATGTTTTTGCCTGATCATATCTTTCCCCTTCTGTGCTTCCATGTTCTACATCCTTTTGTCATTCTTGATACCAACATTAGATGATGAAATAATAGTGAAGAGACATAACACATGATTAATGTAATTGGGTAGAACTGAAACGAAAGATATACTCAGGGAAGATCTGGAAAAGTTTCAGTTCTGGAGTCTTGTGTTAGAAAAGTAGGATAATTTGTGTGAACAGTTATAAAGGAAGGGTGGGATTTGCTTGTTTAAATTTAGTGTCTGTGGTGTAGACATCAATATCTGAGCTAGCTGTGTTGGTACCCTTCACAGTCAAAGCAGAAAAATGAGATACTGGAAAGATCAGTCTCATCTGGAAATAGGCATCTAAAACCAGACAAATGAATGGATGCATTTGGCCTCAAAAGTGCCTGTTTTTCTCCAGAGATTATAAAGGCAATCTGGATCACCCCTTTGGTTGCAAACACCTACAGCAATGTACACACATTAAAACAGCTGGGATGAATATTACTATCAAAAAGAGTGAAGTGCTTCCTCTTTTCCATAAATGAACTTAACGTTCATAAAAGAAATGATACACAAAAATTTTGCTCTGATATTCCAGTTGATCTGCTAGTCAGCAATTACTTCCTCTTTTGAAAGTTCCAAATCAAGGCGCAGTGATTTTAATAGTGGGGTGAGACATGCAGCAGAATGGTCACTGCTTGTTCTTAAGACCAAGACCATCTCGCTTAGAGTAAGACATATAAAGTATTAAATGATCCTTACTGTGGTATCTGCTCTCAGCTTTTCGGAGTCAGAAGTTTAAGGCATTCCTCAAATGAGAGCCATATCCAAATCATCGTGTTAAATAATCACCAATTTAATTTTCCTGTATGCTGCTAGATTAAAAGAATCCTCTAATGACCTGTTTCTGATTTCTCTCATCTAAAATGATGCTGTATTTTGCCGAAAAGTAGCAGATTTATTACATTTACCTTTTGAATGGAGGCAAAGAAATCCTACCTAATAATTCAGTGATACATATACAGTTGTCTGCAGTTACGTGATTATTTTTATCCTTTAATGTAAACTGAAGGAGTAAGGAGCTTGCTTATGAAATTAATATAGAAAGACTAGACTGAAAAATACAGCTACAGCCCTGTCTATGGCTGCATGCCTAGATGGCCTCAAATCAAGTTGTATACAGTTCAAACTGCATGTTATACTGATATCAAAAGCTAGGGTTTAAGCTGTAACATAGCTCTTGCAGTGGCCATAAACTATCCGTACGTAGGATTTTATAACCCTGTTGTGCTCAAAGATAACCCTTAGCTTTCCCTTCAGTATGAATGTACTAGATAAACGGATATGAAGAGCAGCTCCCAATGCTCCTGCCTGCTGATTCTTGGAGTCATTTTACAAGGCCAGTGGCAGGATTCAGTTCGAGTTTCTCAAGTATCCAGTATAGGTGATTTTTTTGCATGTTCTCTGGTTTAATAGCTCGGGTTTTTATCATTCATTATTTGTTTTTCAGTGTTAGCATCTTTGCCTTGAACAAGTCCACTCCATCTTTTTGATGAAAATTGCAGTAGATGAAAAGTCTCTTTCTTCAGTGAAATAGGCCCAAAGATGCTTCACAAAGTATAAGGTCAAAGTATAGGAGTGTAAATAATCTCATGCTTTTTTGAGTGTGAGACTCAAAATACAAATGTGTTGCATGAGATGTATGCTTCAAGAGGGCTGATGGAAACTTGACTGCTTTCCTTGTTGGCAGGTGGTGTTACCCGAATGACGGTCTCTCTGGTGGTGATCATGTTTGAGCTAACTGGAGGCCTGGAGTACATCGTACCTCTTATGGCTGCAGCTGTCACAAGCAAGTGGGTGGCAGATGCTTTTGGGAAAGAAGGGATCTATGAAGCTCACATTCATCTGAACGGCTACCCATTTCTGGATGTGAAGGATGAATTCACCCACCGAACCCTGGCAACTGATGTCATGAGACCAAGGCGTGGTGAAGCTCCTCTCTCAGTGCTGACTCAGGACAGCATGACAGTGGAGGATGTTGAGACACTTATCAAGGAGACTGACTACAATGGTTTTCCAGTAGTGGTTTCGAAAGACTCGGAGAGACTTATTGGATTTGCACAGAGACGAGAGCTGATTCTTGCAATAAGTGAGTATCAGTGTACATAAGTTTGACAGGAATTTTGGTAGAGTAGGGTGTTACCAGTGTTATTCAACTTGAAGAATGGTTATGTAAGAACCAAACCTGATTTCCTTCCCAAGTCTATCTTTTCCTAGTTGCTGTGATCCATAGCTGGAAGCTTTTCTGTTGTAGCATACCTTCTGGTAGACTTCTGTGAGCTTGACTTTTGTGGGCTTAATTAATTAAATTCTGCTAAAGACAACAGAGATGAACTTGACTTACACAGCCAGAAGTTTCTGGAAAAGATGAAAACCCACTGCAGTGCTGAGCTTCTTGTAGTACCCATGGGCCTCCAGTAGCAGCTGGGGCAGGTCATGAACCTTTGCCATCCTGTGACAAAATGCAAGTCCCTGTGCTTCTTTCTGTTGCACTATCTCAATTTTTCTAACATGCAGTCCTTTTGTGCTAGGTGTGGAAAACTTTTCAGTGGAGAATGTTGTTTGGTAAAGGTGGCTGAGTTTTGTCAGGCATCCAGCTGATAGCTGGGCTGCTTGCCTGAGTGCCTGATCCAGATCTTTACAGATTTTGGCCCATCGGGTCCTTTCCTGGTTGTCTTGATGGCTAGGTGGGGATTGAAAAGACAGGTATATCGGATGAAAGCAAGTGTTCCCACCTTGCCCGTACCCAGGGCATTCGAAGCTGCAGAGATCTGTGAGCCTGGCAAGTTACCTCCATGGTTTGCTCCCAGTTCTCTCGGACCTGTGGTGCCGAAGGCCAGCTGGCTGGGCAGGTGGCTGCTGGCTGGGCATGATTGCCTTCTGCTTTGCAGGGGAGTGGAGTATCTGGCATATCCAAATCTTGGCATGGTATTATTCCTTTCTGTGTGAGCCTATTTCATCTGTCCACTTCAGGCACCGTTAAAAAGCTGTTGTCTCAGACAGAAACTCCCATAGTCTTTAGAAAAGAAAATCCAGAAATGGAAAATCAGGGCTGTTTTACAGGGGCACTTTCCTGCTCAGGTCTCACAAAGCTAAAATAAAATTTGAAATACCAGTGCTCTTTAAAGCATGTGGGGTTTTTTAGTGCATATTAATTTTTGTCTCCTGAATGTAAAAAGATGCCATGTAAGTGATTAGACCTAAAATTTATGTTCATTTATTTAAGGACACTCAGATGTTACTTGATTTCCCTTCTTCTCATTCCATAGCAGAAATTAATGAATGCTGCATCAATACTACATGCAGAAGAAGAAAACAAATGGCAGAGCTCAGTTTTCTCCCTTTGTAGTGCAGAATTCTCTTCAGTAAGAAATTATCTTCTCATTTTTTTCCTTCTGTTGTGTAAGTTGTCATTTCAGTTAGAGAAAATAGTTCGTGAACTGCATTCATCTTGCATTTAGTTATATCACAAATTTCTTAAAACGCAGGAAAGCAGAACAAGCCTTACTGCCTGTTCTACAGCTTCTCTAGTTGTACAATTGTAATTTCACTTCCAAGGAGTGTGGGAATGTAACTTTTTCATTAAAAGCCCATCATTACCGTTTGCTCCTTCCTCTCTCCTCTAAAAACAAGCAAAAAAATGTCTCCATGAAGTGATAATACTTTGTAGATCAATCTCAGTATAAGATGATTTTAAAGACACAAAGATGAAGTCCAAGACTGCTAGCTGCAAAACTCCTTTCAAACAACTGATTTTCTCGGAGGGCTAATCTTCCTTTGGTAGTAACAAAAGATGCCTTGTATGGCCAAGCTAGGAAAGAAAATATGTGTTTGAAGTTTCACCAAATTTTTAAATGTCAAGTGCTGATACCAATTATAAAATAGTTTGTATTGTGTCCTGCTTTTGCTAATGATTTTCAAATGTCTTCCGCATAACCCTGTGAGAAACAAAAAAACCTTAATTAGATGTATTTAGCCCACCCTGTGACTGACTTTTATGCTGTCAGTGCCACGTCATGGCTGCAATATTTGCTGCCATGCTAACTTTATAGCCTTCTGTGTCTCCTTTGCAGGGAGGTATGTCAGCGGGAAAATTGCAGGGACTAAAGGTGCAGAGCCCTTACTTTAAAAGCAGGAAGATCAGACGCTGTCTGAAGCGAGTCAGAGAAGTCAGAGGAACTTAGTTTTTTCATTCAGCTCATAAATGTCTACATGACTGTATGGGCTTGCTAGGAGATGTGTGAAAATGTCCAGCTATGTACCGATAACAAAGACATCAGTTAAGAATAAACTCAGTGATTTTAGATCAAAATGCTTTCCTGTTCAAAATCTGTTTCTTTGACACCCACATTTTCCAGAGGAAAAGATACTCTTTCCTGATCAGTTCTGATTAAGAGCATCTTTCATAGGATCTGAGGCAGAACTGAGATTTAAAATCAAAAACTTCTCTGCATAGATGTTTTCATAAAATCTTCAACTGCCAAGGATCTTTGGTGACCCTTTTTCTCTTGGGTTGAGTATGACAGCTCCTGATGTCATCCCATGCTGACTGATTCTGTGCATCCTGAAATGCCTGTACACCAACGCACGCAACAGAAGGAGTTAGAAACCTGTGTTTGGGCAGGAGATTATGACCTGGTGGCAATTACAGAGATATGGTGGGACAGTGCACATGACTGGAATGTGGTCATGGATGGCTATGCCCTTTTCAGGAAAGACAGGCCAGCCAGGCGTGGTGGTGGAGTTGCTCTTTACGAGAGAGAGTGACTTCAATGCATTGAGTATTGTCCAGGGGCACATGAGGAGTGAGTTGAGAGTCTGTGGGTGAGAATTAAGGGGCAGGCTGGCAGGGGTGATACTGTTGTGGGTGTCTATTACAGGGCACCAGATCAGGATGAAGAAGTTGATGAGGCCTTCTACAGGCAGCTGAGAGCAGCCTCACAGTCACAGGCCCTGGTTGTCATGGGAGATTTTCACTTCCCTGATGTTTGCTGGAAGGACTACTCAGCCAGCCAGCCACAGTCCAGGAGGTTCCTCCAGTGCACTGGTGATAACTTCCTCATGCAAATGGTGGAGGAGCCAACTAGGAGAGGTGCACTGCTGGACCTCATCCTCACTAACAAGGAGGGTCTGGTTGAAGCGGTAAAGGTTGAGGGCTGCCTGGGTTGCAGCGACCATGAGACAGTGGAGTTCAGGATCTCATGTGGCAGGATCAGAATAGCGAGCAGAATTGCAACCCTGGACTTCGGTAGGGCAAACTTTGGCCTTTTCAAACAATTGCTAGGGGAAATCCCATGGGCAAGGCTGCTTGAAGGTAAAGGGGCCCAAGATAGTTTGTTAGCATTCAGGGCTTGCTTCTACCAAGCTCAAGATCAGAGCATCCCGACATGTAGAAAGTCAAGGAAGGGAGCCAGGAGACCTGCGTGGTTAAACAGGGAACTGCTAGGCAAGCTCAAGTGGAAGAGGAGAGTTTACAGATCATGGAAGGAGCGGCTGGCCACTTGGGGAGAATATAAGGCTGTTGTCAGAGGATGTAGGGAGGCAACGAGGAAAGCTAAGGCCTCCTTAGAATTAAACCTGGCAAGAGGGGTCAAGGACAACAGAAAGAGCTTTTTCAAATACATGGCAGATAAAGCTAACACCAGAGGCAATGTAGGCCCACTGATGAATGAGGTGGGTGCCCTGGTGACAGAAGATACAGAGAAGGCAGAGCTACTGAATGACTTCTTTGTCTCTGTCTACTCTGCCAGAGGCTGTCCTGAGGAGCCCTGTACCCCTGAGGCCCCAGAGGAAGTCAGAAAAATGGAGGAGTTTGCCTCGGTTAATGAGGACTGGGTTAGGGAGCAATTAAGCAATCTGAACATCCATAAATCCATGGGTCCAGATGGGATGCACCCGCGGGTGCTGAGGGAGCTGGCTGAGGTCATTGCTAGGCCTCTCTCCATCATCTTTGCCAAGTCTTGGGAAATGGGAGAGGTGTCTGAGGACTGGAAGAAAGCAAATGTCACTCCAGACTTCAAAAAGGGCAAGAAGGAGGACCTGGGTAACTATAGACCGGTCAGCCTCACTTCCATCCCTAGGAAGGTGATGGAACAACCAATCCTTGGTGTCATCTCAAGGCATATGAAGGATAAGAGTGTCATTAGGGGCAGCCAACATGGCTTAACCAAGGGGAAGTCATGTTTGACCAACCTCATTGACTTTTATGAGGACATAACCAGGTAGCTAGATGATGGCAGAACGGTGGATGTGGTCTACCTTGATTTCAGTAAAGCATTTGACACAGTCTCCCACAGCATTCTCACTTCTAAACTGAGGAAGTGTGGTCTGGATGATCAGGTAGTGACGTGGACTGCGAACTGTCTAAATGAAAGAAGCCAGAGAGTCGTAGTCAATGGGGCAGAGTCTAGCTGGAGGCCTGTATCTAGTGGAGTGCCTCAGGGGTCGGTACTGGGACCACTATTATTCAGTATATTCATCAATAACTTGGATGAGGGAATAGAGTGTACTATCAGCAAGTTTGCTGATGACACCAATGTGGGAGGAGTGGCTGACGCACCAGAAGGCTGTGCTGCCATCCAGTGAGACCTGGACAGGCTGGAGAGTTGGGCAGGGAAAAATTTAATGAAATATAACAAGAGAAAGGGTGAAGTCTTGCATCTGAGTATGAACAACCCCAGGTTCCAGTATATGTTGGGGAATGACCTATTAGAGAGCAATGTAGGGGAAAGGGACCTGGGGTCCTGGTGGACAGCAGGATGACCATGAGCCAGCACCGTGCCCTTGTGGCCAAGAAGGCCAATGGCATCCTGGGGTGTATTAGAAGGGGGGTGGTTAGTAGGTCGAGAGAGGTTCTCCTTCCCCTCTACTCTGCCCTGGTGAGACCACACCTGGAATATTGTGTCCAGTTCTGGGCCCCTCAGTTCAAGAAGGACAGGGAACTGCTGGAGAGGGTCCAGTGCAGAGCCACAAAGATGATTAAGGGAGTGGAGCATCTCCCTTATGAGGAAAGGCTGAGGGAGCTGGGTTTCTTAAGTTGGGAGAAGAGGAGACTAAGGGGCAACCTCATTAATGTTTATAAATATGTAAAGGGTGAGTGTTATGGCGATGGAGCCAGGCTCTCCTCGGTGACAACCAATGATAAGACAAGCGTCAATGGGTATAAACTGGAACACAGGAGGTCCCATTTAAATTTTAGAAGAAACATCTTCACAGTGAGGCTGGCGGAGCACTGGAACAGGCTGCCCAGGGAGGTTGTGGAGTCTCCTTCTCTGGAGACATTCAAAACGGGCCTGCATGCCTTCCTGTGTAACCTCATCTAGGTGTTCGTGCTCCAGCGGGGGGATTGGACTGGATGATCTTTTGAGGTCCCTTCCAATCCCTGACATTCTGTGATTCTGTGATTTCCAGTATGGTTTGTGTCTGTGTGGCTTGAAATCTAGATTTGGTTTCACAAAAGACACAGTATATGGTTCCAGTACAGGGCAGAGCAAAACATTGTTTTTGTACCATGCTGGCAAATTTTGACAGCTAATCCTCTTTCACTGAAGGACAAAGTTGCTTTGGATTTATTGCAGAAGATGCCATTGCTTATCATTACCACAGAGTAGCTAATGCTTTGCAAATCTTCACCTCAGCTTGCTTCCTAGGTCTGTTCATGGAGACATACACTAAGTCTCCTTAAACTAAAAAAATACTTGCCAAGATGTAGACATCACATGTGGTGAGGCATCTTTTATTCTCCTGTTCAGATTCTTATCTCCTGCTCAGCCTGACAGCATCCAGAGGTACTGGAGTTAAGTCTGGGAACAGTATAAGCCCCATTTGTGCAGCACTGTAGCCAGGGAATGAGGTCTTCTGAAAAGCAGAGTCAGGCCCATACCAGTATCTCTTCTTTCCCTGCACTGTGCCCTGCAGATGACTCCTCAGTTTGAACTGGCTTGGGTGCCTCTATATGACAATGTTGCACTATGTAGACCCATGCTTTCAACCAAGAAGCTTCAGCTTCTTTCTCTGGCCCAATAAATTGTGCATCAGCAGTGTGGTGGCCCAGCGAGTACTCTGGGGAAGTACTCCACCTCCCTCACACAACTGACTTCTTGGATGAAGGCAGTAGCTGTTGAGTCCCACATCAAATATGTGTTCACACACAGCTCTCTGCCTCTTGATTTACCCCTATGTAATTTCTTTCTTAGTAAGTTTAGCACTAGGCATGCTCTAGAAATGCATCCAGTCCCTATAAAGTGAATGGCAATGCCACTTCCAATTGCTCAGAAGCACCTTCATGATGGTTGTGTCCTTCCACCAGTTCTTGTCGGGCAGGTAGGCAGGTCAGGGGGGCAGAGTCACCCTCTGGGAATAAATGTCTACATTTTAGATGACACCTACCTTACAGTCTTATGGAGGAGAGTATTTGACCCTGTAAAGCTCTTCTTAAATTTGGCCAGCTTCAGAGGCTTTGTATAACAGGCAGAGTCTTGAACACAGGCCAGGTGGCCTGTATAATGTACTTTTCCCAGTGTGGAGTTAAGAGAGCAACATAGTTAATATAGGCTGTGAACTCCTGAATATGAGAGGCTGTTTCACATTTGAGAGAACTAATTCACTCTCTAGCTATGACAAGAGCCTTCTGCATCGATTACTCTGTAAAACCAGAATCATCATTCATTTGTTTTGCCCCTTCTTTTAAGCTGTATCTGTTTTTCTTACCCAGCGACTGCAAAAATCATGTGTTCTTCTGTTTTACCTTTAACTCCCCCATCCAGTGAGACTACATATGAAGTCCACCATTTTTCTGACACCACTGAATTTGCTCAATAGTACTACATCATTCAAATTTCTCAAGAGAGATGTTTGACTTTGAAGGGTGAAGTCATGGCTTTGGCTAATCACTGTTGTCCAGGGTCATTGCTGCCTTGGGAACAGCCATGTGGTAACTGAAGTGCTTGGGCCTATTGCTTTGGGTGCAGCTTGGGGAAGGAAATACCTAACTGTCAAGGGTTTTTATCAAAGGGTGGGAGTTACCTTCAGTTTGATTAATGTTACCTCTTACTACAGATCATATATCAAAGTGCCATGCAGGCATGTTCACACTTGAAATTAGATGTATGAATCAAAACAAGATGAGACAAAGTTAGCATCGTTCCTATAAATGGCAATAGGCCTTGAAATATGTGGGGTGAGAAGGCTGAAAATCATATACTGTACTGATATTAGGTTCGAGCCAGCACTGCTCCAGTTCCAGAAATATTACAAGACAATGATCATTAAATGGGAAAAAATGCAGCTGGAACACTTTGGAAACCCTTACTGTCTACACGTTACAAGTCAGAGGAGCAGGTTTCTGCACTTTGATTGATGGCAATGAGCTCTAAGAATATACACATACGCTTTGAGTATGTCTGATTTGCTGTACCTCTCAAGAACAGAAGCAACCTTAATTAATCAAAGATAATAGTTCTGGTCATTTCCAAGAATTTATATTAAAAAAAAGAAAAAACTAAAACTCTCAGGGCTGAACACATGATATGCTTATTCTGTGGAAAGAGAAGTTATCTATCATTTGGAAATCTATCTCATGTATTGATCGTACTGTGTAGTGTTGAGTAGAAATGAGGGAAACACTACAAAGAAAATTAACTCCTTCAATGCTAAGCAATCTTGTTGGAGCATACTTGGAAGTAAAAGGCTTATACTGATCATGTAAAGTCCAGATGCAGTGTAAAGTTCAGGTCATAGTTCGATCAAAGTATGAATGATAGCTTTTGAACTTTCGAGAGTGGTTAGATATGTACTGTTGGAAAAAATGTATCTGACTCATTTACTGCCATATATTGTTCCTCCCTTTACTGTTTTCCTTTAAGTAGGATGCTATTTTTTTTCCCACCATTTGGAAATGTAGATATACAAACTCTATGTAAGGAATTAACTGTAAAACTACAACATTCACCCTGTGTGCCACAAAGGTGTGCCACTCTAGAACGACACCCACACCACCCCCAGATCCCTGGGATGTGAGTTTCTCTTTCCCTACCTTTGTGTTCAGAACTCCATTCATCATGCCCAGATTTCCCCCACTCCACTGAGAAGTCAGTGAACAAACATATTGCTCCAAGCCAGCTGGGACAGTATGCAGGTCGTTGACTCCACTTATCTGGGCTTATAATAGAAGGTTCTGTTGTGGTTCTCACAATGGAGGAAATGACATATAATTATTTGAATTTGAGAAAAACTGGATTAGTGATCTTTGTGAATGCAATGAGTTGCAAATTTTTTCAGGAAAGCATTATCCCAACCAAGCAAAATGTTTGTAAAAATACCACTTCTATTTCCTTCAAGGGAACAATGTCTCAAGAAAATTCAAGATTGCTCAGTAACCTCAACTTCTGGGATCTCAGTATATTAAAGACAGAAAGTTGCTAGTACCCTTTGCTTTCCAAAGGAGGATTTTTTTTATTACTTGCTATCAAGCCTAACTCACTTATCTACCTTGATCTTTCTGTTATACAGAGAATGCAAGACAGCGGCAGGATGGGGTGGTGAGCAACTCCATTGTATACTTCACCGAAGACCCCCCAGAACTGCCTCCCAACAGTCCCCATCCACTGAAACTGCGGCGTATTCTCAACCTGAGCCCTTTCACTGTCACTGACCACACACCAATGGAGACTGTGGTAGATATTTTCCGGAAACTTGGACTCCGGCAGTGTCTTGTTACTCGCAGTGGGTGAGTAGGGGCTGAGTCAAGCACACTCAAAGAATTGCAGATTTTTTTCAGCATTAACAGTGCAGATAGATACAAAATAAACTATTCAGGCTCCCACTATCATTCAGTTTTCAACAGAGGCAGATCTGGCAAGTAGTATTGTTTGCAGAGGATGTGCCTATTTCTAGACCTACAGCTGGATTACATGCTTGTGAAAACTGTGATAAAGATGTCAGTGGAAGAAAATTCACCAGTTCAACTTCATTTAGTGGAAAATGGAAATGTGTATAAACCAAAAGTCCACAAAAAACAGCTGAGGAAGTGTGAGAACATGAAAATAGAAGAGTAAAAAGCTGCAACCATGTGCAATAGAAATAACATCCCATCATTCCAGTGGGATTTCAGCTATTTTGGGGTCATCGTTCATCTAGGATCTAGTAGTAAGAAGAAACTTTACAACAGTATAACAAAACCAGAGCCATCATTTTCAAATGTGGAAGACTAAAATTTAGTCCTCGTCAAAAAGCCTTTTTGTTATTCAACTATATTGCATATCAGCTGTTACTATTGATACAGTGTCCTTAGCATTACGAAAATAAGGGTAATTATTGGGACACAGATTTAGGTTCTGATTTGAGGTGCCTGTATTTGGAAATTTTGAGCTCGAGTTCTAGCATGTACATGAAAGGTGGAAAAACTGTAACAATGATGTGGTTTCAAAATTCAGTGCCTCGTGACCTTCAGGGACAGAACACAAAAGCCCTTGAATACTGAATACAGTTAGGAAATCTTGACTCCAGGGGCCAGATATCCCATAAGCCACATCTTCCCTGACAGATACAATTAATTTAGGATCATATAAATGAGAAATTATCACTCAGCATTGAAGGAATTATGCTGTCAAACAGTGAGCATTTCGGAAAGTCTGTACTTTCACTTAGTCTGTGTATTACTAAAGCCCATGCCATAGCTCAGGGCACTGGTGTCTTTGTTTTGTGCTGTTGGCCCTCTGCAGCCTGAGCCTAAGGAAACTCATTACTTTGTTTTACAGTGTCAGAAGTTGTAGCTCCTCACTCTGACATGTTCCCAACAAAAAGAGTAAACAACCCAAAGTATTTAACTTAATGATTATGTCCAGAGTAGTAAAAATGCATGAGGTGAAAACATTTTTTTATGAAAGATAATCACTGAGGAATGGATGGGATGGACAGTGTTATATGGAAGCACTCACAAAATGTCCCTGCAGCTGAACAGGGGAAAAAGACACATTATATATGAGATGACTGTTGACCTTTCCTTTCCTTTTCTCCTCTAGGAGGCTGCTGGGTATCATAACTAAAAAGGATGTATTAAGACATATGGCTCAAATGGCAAACCAGGACCCTGAATCTATCATGTTTAACTAGACTGGTAAAGGAAGAAGAAAGTAACCCCAAAGGAATACCTTCTAGATTAACACAAAGGCTATGCTCGGTGTTTCATTTCGTTTAAAGAGAAAATGTAATGTCTATGAGGAATGGCCCAATACGCCTCTGACGGAGGGAGTGGATGCAGGATGGCACTTATTTAATGAGGAAGGCAGTTCAGAAGCTCTGAGCAGCTGCAGACATCAAGCTGTGTTTCCTTAATGAGATTCCCAACAGCTCAGTTGGAGTGTTGGTGGGTGTAAGAGATGTGATGCTTAGAGACAAAGAGCCAGGAACACCAGTGGGATGCACCAGCGTTCATGGTAACTCTCGAGGCAGGTGTGAAGACTCACAGACACTGTTTATGCATAAGCTGTTAACAGAGAGAAAGATTCATGTTCCAAACTAGAGAATGTGTATGAGTAACGTCAATTGTTTTGGTTACCGAAATCATGGCTATTTATTTGTTACTGAATTGTACCATTTTCATGAGGAAAAAAAATAATTGTATTTTAAGACAAAAAATTTTTGCCATCTTCATTTATTTTTGTAAAAGTTAAGTGAATCAAGACTGGAGTTAAAGGAGCATGAACACACTTCAACTCACTTTAAAACATAGTGTCCCCTGCTCCCTGCTTTAGTCCTTTGAATTTTGGACAGTTTAGCATTTCTGTCAATCAGCTTCCTTTTATTAATGTTGAAATGTGACTTATTTGTAAGGATTTATGATTTATCTATGCAATTTTGCATACAGGTACTGTAACATTTAGGATTATATTATGTGGTTTTCTGTGGCAAAAGGAAAAGACACAGAAGCCCATGGAGGAACTTTCAAAGGCACTAAAGGGTACCCAGCTTTCATTGATATTGGTGATGAGAGATTGAACCCCTCGCCTATCCCTACTTGTGTACATCACCTTTTTTCAAAAACTAATGAAGTTCTGCATTGATTCCTGATTCTACATTTAGTTCCTTTTCATCGTTGTTATTTCTTGGCATTTGTCTGCACCTGAGAAAAGATTGTTAAAGTTAATTTAACAGTTGCAGACATTTATTCTGTAGCAGATCTATTCTTTATGCATCTGCCAGTCGTAGGACTGTGGAATCCCTCCCCACAACACTGTGGCTGGATGACATCAGAGGGACTGAGAACATAAACAATAGCAAAGCTTTAATTATTGATCTGTTTGCAGCAAGTACACAAGATTTAACAGCCCCTGATGCCAACCTCCAAACCACTTAAGTAAAAATGCTCAGCTTTCCTACACCTTTGTTCTGGACTTCTGTGAGATGCACAGAGTCAAGATTGTGTTAATTTACTAGCACTTTAATAGTACTGCTATCAGTAACAGAAGACCAAATTCTACTCAGTAGCACATAATTCACACTGTCCAGTGTCTGATTTATAACTATAAGTTTAAAGATTTGAGAGAGATTTCATCCTAACTTAGATGTCCCAAATCCCCGTCAGACCCTCCTAGAGTCTGGTCTCTTCATTTAGGCGTCTAAGACCTCTAGTATTTTTATTCAAATTCATGTAGATACCAGTAGCTCAAGGTCATTGTGTCCAGATGGTCTTCATGGACAGAGATGAGGGCAGTCCTTTTGTGCCAGAAGAGCCCATTGCTTATGCCAGACAAAAGCCAGAGTGCTGATCACACTTGTAGGCAATGTGCAAGATGATTGTGTCCCTGAACTGAGACAACTAGCCAGGTGCACCCTAAGTTAGATGCTCAAAGTTACACGTCACAAATTCCCCCTCTTATCTCCAGTGACCCTGCTTCCTTCTGGCATGTATCCCACAACATTCCCACAAAGTATGGTCCAAATTGTTTAAGTAAAAGAAACGGAAGTAAAGGGATAATTTTAATCTAGTAAGTACTTCATTTAACAATAGTGTTTGCAAAAGACTGACATAAATGTATGTAGCTCTGGCCAAAACCTATAAATATTTCAGTGCATAATTTTTGTTAACTGAACATCTGCAGTACAATGTATTATTACAGGATATTGTTAAAACTGTGTAAACTATAGAACTGAGCACCCTTTTCCTTCTGAAAATAGGAAATACAACATAATATTGTTGGGTTTTTATGTGTTTTTCTGTGAAGTTGTCATCAGCCAAACTCATAAAAAAAAAAACCCCAAGTCAACAACTGATCTCATAAACATTGGATTCCCTTATTTGCACAGAAATGCCATAATAAAATAAAGTCAGTTCACTCCCACAACTAAATCCAAGCGGGGCTTAGTACAAATGTCAGTTTCTACTCAAAACTATTAGAATCTGAGGGATTTGAACTAAGATAAATAGGCTGACTTTTGAGGGCAATCTTGTTCTGAAATTAAAATTGAAGGACTGTGTTCTGCTTTTATAGTTCTTAGTGTTAGTGCATACATTTGACGAACATTTTCTCCATCTTTCTTTATGTTTACATAGGAAATGAGTGTATGTTCTCCCCATTGAACACTTCTAAATACCTCTTTTGCTCATAAGCCAAGAGAAATAGCTGGGAAGTGAATTCACCTGCTATTTGAAATCAAACTCAAGGCTTCTTGTATGTCAGGGAAAAGGATAAGTCCAAAGCTGCCTTTGTTAGTGAAGGAAATGCCAGTCCATGTTGCATTATAATGTAGTTAATGGCAAAGCTAACTCTGAAGAGCATCCATATTAATAGTACTGAGGTCAATGTTTGCTAACAGGAACCAAGATGGTATATCAGCACTGTAAAAAATTATAATTTCCTTAGAAAAAGACACAGAGTCACCTAACTGAGGTTAAACTGGCCATGAATACAAACTCACTTGGGTATTGACTTGGGTTATCAGCTTAAACTCCATCTGTGGCTATGCATAGGCATAAACTTGGGTGGCTGATTTCCACTGACATGCAGAGGCCTGACTGACCAAAACCAATAGTCAGTCTTGTGATAGCTTGTAACCTCACCTTATCAGGCTGCACATGAGGAGCCCTCAGGGCTTCAGAACAGGATTCATAAAACCAGCATGGCATTTTGTAAGAAAGAACAACAGGAGGAATGGAGATTTATGCACTTATTGCAGGTGCAGTTTGACCCTGGGACTACCACCCAAGCAGAAAACAGGTAAATGAGTGCACAACTCTTTTCTATCAAACACATTCTGCTATATCTAAGGGGTCAAGGAAAAAAGCTTTGGATGTGTAACTGTACATGGCTGGTTAGACTGCTGCTCCTTGTTCCAGTGTCTGTTCAAAATACATTAAACCCACTTAGAGCAGGGACTGATAGCTAGCTCTCTACAAACAGCATTGCCATAGCTAATGTCAGAAGCTTGGCATTATCAAGGCTGAGGTGATGCTATAATAGAATGACAAGAAGCGTTTTGAAACTGGACGGACTTAGCTAATTGGAAAACTTAGCACTTCAGACACTTCCAGAGATGGTAATTGGCTCTAAGTCCTTCTGTTGAACTTACTCCATGCTACAGTCTTCATTGCTCTTTTAACTTGAGTGGCTGAATGTGGAACACTTAATATAAATTAATAACATGCTTTTCTCAAAAAATGCAATTCTGATGTAATGATTTAATGTATTTCCCCATAACAAGCCCATTATCAGTCACTGTTTTCCATCTGTATTCCCAAATATGTCTCAAAAGTTACCGAACAGACTCCAGAAGGCATAGATGTCAGCCTTAAGTATTTGTTAGAATCTGTAGAGCTCAAGACAGTCACGGAACCCAATCAATCTGAGAGTTACGTAAGTACTTTAGTAAATAGTGCTCACTTTATGCAGCCTCAGTTCAATCCTTGTGTTCAGGCAGTTGGACTTCAAAAATGTCGAGCTAAACAAGAGAACAAAAGTCTTTGAATGATGCAAGTTCAGTATTGTACCTTTGTTTTGCATGAACTGTGTTCAGTTACATTCAGCTTCTGATGTGTACTTGAAGCAATCTGTACCACAAAGTTTATTATTAAAGTGGATGACATTAGCCAGATCCTTTGGCTGTCACCGTGGTAATAACCATTAGTTCTTATGCTTTGATGAAGCAGAAAAAGAATGTTTAAGAGTTACAGAAGACCCATTGATTCCGTGTTGGAATGACACTATAATTATGAATATTGTTTTGCTTTGGTTTTGTTTTTTTGTTTTTTTTTTTTTAAATTGTAGAAAACAGTATATATGTTGCACCTTATAAAAATGTTTGGACTCTATTTTTTAAATAAAACGGACTTAGAGTACTGGAAATATTTCTTGGACATCTTACTAATTGGACAATTATTTCGTTTAATGTGTCTGTATGATTTTGATATTTCTTTTTCCCACCTATAGGGATAGCTCAAGCCTGAATAATGATTTAGGATATCTAATTCAGATACAGGTTAGCTAATGTTAAGTAAGGAGTTAGTAAAGTTTGTGCAGTGGACTTCAAAGAATCAGCATTGACAGCTGTTTTATTTTCAGAGAGAAATGTTTTTTAATTCAGCATCATAAATCCTTTATTAAAGAAACCTAAAAAGATAAGAAAAAAGATTTATCCTGTCAGGTTGTTCTGCCTACAGTAACCATGAAACTTCTTTGAAGCTGGATATTGCAAAGCCCTTATGATTTCAGGTTTTGTATATATTTTTCAGTTGCACTTTAATTCAGAGCTAAGCCCAAAGACTGAAAATGGCAGGTTCAATCATGCCCATTTAATTGGATGAAACATCCTTTAAATCTCTGTCAGAAGCTAACTTTTAGGTAGCAGCAAAGAATATGGGCTTCATTCTGATTAACATACTAACCAAGCAAGTAGAAATGCATTGTGTCTTTGTGCAAATGAGACATTAATCAATGGTTTATCCAAAAGAAGCATTACAGCTTTCAAGACATGCTCCAGAGAATAAGTTGATAAAATGGATATATCAACAATATCCTAGTTTAAGTTAGGTTACTCTTTTCAGAAGCTGATGCTGGAGTCCCAGAGCTTCCAGCTTCTTCTATGTATTGCTGTGGCCTGAGTACAGCACAATGTACACACCCAAAAGCCAGGAGGCATCAGGTATGCAGAAACTTAAATGAGTAGCAATAGTTCCTGTATTTCAGAGGTGGTCACGAGGCTCTGAGCCTTACACCTACCTGTCATCACTTATGATGGCAGAGCCAGGAAGAGAAAATGTTGAGAGGAATTCAGCGCTGCCCTGTTACCGCTGTGCACCATGTATCCTGGCCTAAGTCCTTGTTTCATCTAAACCAAATAGCCTGTTGCCAACCACGTACCTTTTTGCTCCTTTAGGAGGCCCTTCCTCCCCATGTATTTCCTACAACCAACATTATTCCCCTGTGCTGGCCTGCTCCTGTACTCCAAAGGTGACCTTGCTTCCAACTCCTCTCCATGGTGGGGGCCCGGCATGCTCACCAAGCACAGTCTTACAGATACTGTCCCACACAGAAAGGTGCACCTCTGGTGGATGGGTGCTTCTTCTGGCATATGGGATTTTGTATTGCTGCTTGCTGGAGGACACGGCAAACACAGTGTTGCTGGCACTGCTACACTGCACTGAGTTTTTTATTTGGTGTTTGGCTTGCTGTAGTATCTTAATGCAACACCAAAGAGAAGGAATTTTCAGAAAAACAGTTCCTACATTGCGCAGGATCAGTCTATACATGTTCACCATCACAGCCAGTAAGTAGTGACTTCACAGGCAACCAGGGGCTGGGACATAACTGTGAGAACTGTATCCTGAAGCAGTTGTGAGCTCTTAGGCAGAATGAGACAGGAATTGCTGACCTGTAGCTGCAGCATCGGGTCAACTCTGCATCCCTCCTTTAATCTTTCTTGCATTCTGAGCATAATTAATATGCTCAGTTTGAGCACATTATAAGCACAGTGTGAGCACAGATAATGATTTCAGTCCTCGCTGTCCTGAGAATTATCTCATACAGTCAGGGTCAAAACAACCTGATTGCTCCTACAGATACAGTGCTGTCCCCAGCCACAGCAGTTAACTGGTTAGGAAGACATTGCCATATGTAACAGACTGGGGAGAGTTGGTATTTGGCACTTCTTCAGCTGTGTTTCATTTGAGAAATGATTCTGCAGCCTGAACAATCAGTGCATGGCTCTTTGTGGGGATTTGCAAAGCCCACACAGTCTGTTCCTGGCTTGGATGGTGTTTGGAGGGATGTCTATGCAGGCTGGCTGTCATTATAGAGCACATACCCTACAGATTAACCAGCCTTTCTTAATCCACAAAGATTCAGTAAACAGCACAGGAAAAATGTGTAGATTGCTTAAGAAACTAGACAGCCTACTATTTTAGCTAGGGAGAGCTGGTTTATTGTCTCAAAGTTATGTCCATGGAGGCAATGAACTCCCAGTAAGACCATCCCCTGTGAAGGGTTTGCTGGCTAGCTGCATCACTAAGAAGGAGTAATACCCCAAGTAAAGCTAAAATCATGTGTGTGTCTATCAAATAAAACCAATGTAATAATTTTTCTTTTGTAATGTGTTATAAAAGTCAACTTTTCCTCCCCTTTGAAGTAAGCTCTCTCTTTCAATGGTTGCTAGTGAGAACTGGACTGTGACTGTACTGCCCACAATTTGCTGGGGAGCGCTGCAGGCCTGGTGCATCAAATGCTATTTGAATGTTTCTCCTTTGATAAATGTAGTTGAATAGTGGCTGTAATAGTTGTGCCATGGGAAAAAGAATATTCTGTTTTCCAGACTGCTAAACAGTTGGTTCATAGTTTCAGATTCTTTAAGGTATTACACTGGCACTGAATATTCAAATGGTCAAATGGGTGGAAAAAACCCCAAATAACAAAATAACAAAAGCCAAATAACAAAACACCTAACATTCATTTGTCACAGAGCACAATATTAATCTTTGTTTTTGTGATCATTGCAATCATAATTTGGTTTATTGTAGTATTTCATGATTTTTAATGTCTAGCCTATATTTAAGCACCTGTTTATATTATTTATTTATTTATTTAGTATTTAATTCTAGTGGTGCTGTTATTAGAGGTAGAACAAAGGTATAAACACAATCTGGCTGAAGGTTTTCCACATCACAGATATTCCGCATTGAATCTGAGTTATGTTTTGGCCACATTTCAGCTTCTAAGGGATGCTGCCACATGGCACTAGTTGCAGGAGCACAAGGAATAAGTCATAAACCCTGCTCCACCTCTCCTTTCCAAGTCTGGGGGAGTGTACATAAAGCCATTCCCTTTCTCTCTGCCAAGCCAGGTTTGGGCAATAGAAATCCATGCACTTTCAACAGCTACAGCAGCTCCTTTTTAGTAAATCTGACCATGCCAGACTGCTTCTTTCCACATACAAAGGCATTTTTCCAAGTGTACCGGTTTTCCCTCTGTATAAGGATAACCAGATAGGGCGGGTGACTAACACACCCATCCTCTTCCTCCTTTTGTCACTTCCCTGCTTTACTCTGAGTGCTTCTGCCTTTCTCCTTGTTCAGTCTCCAATCCCAGCCCACTCTGACTTCCCACTGCAGCTTTTCTGTAACAACCCCAAATACCCGAAACAAATCAACACATCTGCTCTTTCTGTTGAAGTGGGACTACTCTGAGGACCAAAGTCATTAACTAAGTGACAGTCTAGTTTCCAGCATTATTTCCACTGAATAAACGTTCAGTGCTGATGAATTGTAAAAGATAAGCCATCGAGAGACCAGGACCAGAAGCCAGCTTGCTCATCTGATGACCTGGTACATACAGGCAATAGGACCGGATTCTTTCTAATTTCCTTTCTGGCTTCATGTTATACTGATGACTTCTTGGTGTTCAAGCTTCAACGATACCGAGGGAGAGAGGGAACTGTTTCCTTGCCCAGATCCCTTTTTCTCAGGTGAATGTCCTACTCATGAGGATAGGAAGTATTTTGCCCCTTTTACTGAAGTTGTTTTCATTCTCCACGAAAATATCTGTTAGACCAGGGAATAAAACCATCTTTTTGGTAGTGGTCACATCTGCTGACACAGTTCAGCAAGAACTGAACCCAAGGCTCCTGCCTTCCAAGTGGATGCCAAAACCATCAAGGTGTTACAGAGATAAGTCTGTGGGTGCAGGAAAAAAAGGGAACTGTGAGTGCATGCCAAATGCAGACACTGTGAGATCCAGATGGACATTTAGCCCAGAATAAGACCTATGGAGAGGCAAGGTTGAATGCACATCCATCCTCCACATTTCTAATAGGCAGCACCTCACCAACAAGACCAGTTTCTGTTGTAGGTGCTCAGAGTTACACTAGACGTCATATAGGATGTATGTGTTCTTCACAGCAGCCTGTTAACACTGACCAACCTCTCCAGTGTAAAAACCTGCAACAGTTGTGATTGATTGATTGACAAATAGAGATGGAGGAATGAGTGGCAAGGCTGAAACATTTTGTTACAGCAAAGGGGAATGCCGGAGCACAATGCAGCTGCCTAGTAGCCAACCCCTTACTAACAAGTATGGGACCTGCTCTTCTCTGGATCATGCAATATGGTGCCACAAAAGGGTGAGTCTTCTCTCTCCCTTATGGCAGTTTACTTTTCCTTAAATGTAGAATTGTGACTCACTATTGATGCAAGGTAAGAACAGGAAAAAAGTAGTTGTCCCTTTCCACCCCTGCCCTTATGAGGGTAGTGCCTTCAGCCTGTATGTTCCATCAGCAATATATTTATTTATTCACTCATTTGGTTCCCAGCATGAAGACCCCCCCAGTGAAGCCTAAGCCCAGCCTATATCACTCCCTTCCCTCAAAACACTAACACACCAAGCCTCACATACAGAACCAACAGGCACTCTACTTAGAGTGACATGTGACAGAAGTTAGAGCAGCAGTGTGGACACCTCCTCCCCAGTACAGCCAGAGGCCACCACCACATCCTCCAATCTTCATTGTCCTGGTGCTGTAGACCTCTGGGAACAGAAATGCACAGTGGAAAAGCTAGAGGCCTAGGACATTTGGCTGTTGGGACTGACCATTTAGCTGGTCCTCAGAAGATCTGGCTGGCCCTTTGCTTCCCACAGCTCCTTCCTGCTAAGCCCACAGCCTGTTGGGGAGGAGGATTCAGCAGCTGCATCGCACTACACAGCCATACCAGGAATCCTAGTTATCTTATTTTCTTACAGATGCAGTTGGCCTTTCCCAGATCAATGGAAAACCAAACCCATCATTACATCTACCACAGCTCCATCCGCACTTTATCACAGCAGCCAGACACTGCCTATCTTCATATCTTTCCTGCAGCACCAAAAGGGCCCCACAAGTGTCTCCGCATTTAGATTTTCTTTGAGCTTCAAAGAGAAAAATCTTATCTAAGGGTATTCAAGTGTCAGAGGACACTTGAGAGAGGCCAAGGTCCTTGTGTGTACAAGGAGGACTAGCAGAGGTGCCCAGCTGCTCTGTGCTGCTTCTGAATGAGCAGATCACATTTCAGCGTCTTCCCCCAACCCCCCAACTCCCCAACACACTGGGGCAAGCACTATCCTCCCGCACTGCTGCACCGATAGCTCAGCCTATTTCGTGATCCACTGTCTCTAGATTCAGCCACAATATTTATTAATCAATGTCAGGATAATGAGCAGGGGTTTAGTGTAATGGCTGCGGCGGGCTCAGGCCTGGAGGCCCACTAGGTGGCATTGAAACCCTCGGCATGGCGGCGGCCGTCGGGCTGGGGCCACAGGCCATGCACAGGCTGACAGAGGCCATTGGGGTGTCCCTGCTGTCCGCTGACTTCTGATTCTTTGTAGGACTCGAAACTGGTTAATTGTTTGTTCTAAATGTGTAGTTTTTCTCATGAATTTTCTTAGACATGCCAATTAAAAACTAATACTATTTCTTTTTCTTTGTATACTGATACTGTGGAGGGAAAGGGAAAGCGAGAGGAAAGAAAGAAACCTTTTTCTTTGTTTGAACTCTCTGGCAGGGCCAAAGCATGACTGTCTGCTCTGGCTTCTTAAACCACATATCACATCTGTAAAAACATAGTGGCAAAAGGAGGAATAAATAATTTGCAATGCTTTCCTGGTGGTTTCTGTGAGGCTTTCATGTAACCAATACATTTTCATCAATTATGCATTTAGATCACGGGAAGAGCTGGAAGAAGGAATTCCTTTGGCCTTTCAAAGTTGCTGTCAGGAAGAATATATAGCCAAGCTGATGGAGCTAGAAGAAATGAAGTTTTGTTCTTCTGTCCTGATATTTTTCTTCTCTACTTACTTTACCATCATTCCTATTTGCATAAGCATTTCCCCTGGCATACAAAATCTGTGTTTGGAATGCACACAGGCCCTTAGAGCATGGAAATCTCTCATTTTGCAATGACAAGTCTAAAACATATGTAAACACTATTAGAGAATTGAGTAAAAGGCCTTCCCTGTAAAACATTTGGTCAGATCTAGAAAACAGCGTAGACTCCTTGGTGGGCAGCATTACCATATGTAACCTTTAGGCTTCTGTGCAATTTACAATCCCAAGTTAGGTGCATAAATATCCTTTTAAAAGTGTAATGAGAATTGAGTGGACTGGGTTTCACTGTAGCCAGCACACAGAGCAGGCAAAAGCTGATAGTAACTACTGAAAAATACCAGAGAAGACCTTAAAATCTCACCTCTTGTCTGCACAGCAGATCACAAGTCTCCTGTCCCTCCAGCCAGCATGCCTGAGCAAAGTCTCAGAGCACATTTTACTTGTTCATTCTTTCATTGTGAAAAATAGCTGAGAACTTGTGGAAATACTTCTGCCGCTGCAGCCCGCACCTTATGTGTGCTTAGAGCATTGAGCAGGAAGCAGAAAATGAGAACTTGGGGCTTCCGACCCCCTACACCTCTTTTCAGGAGGCTGACACCCTTCCCATCCCACCACTCCTCCAAGAAAAATTTGATGTGGGAAAGGCAGGAGGGAAAAAAGAGGTATTAGCGCAGTTAGTAGAAGAAGGAAACTCTGCATTCCTACCCCAAAGCTGCAATGTACAATTTATCACCAGGCTTGGGAACAAGGACAGAACTGAAGTCTCCCACCTCTGAAGTAAATGCCACAACAGTCAGGGTAGAGAGTTTCCCTTTGCGTACTGTGACCCAGCATCATGCGTTCCTGTTGTGATGGCTGCACTCAAACCCTTAAACAAACTAGCAGTAGTTTGGTGCAGGATCCAAAGGAGATAAAGGCCTGAGCTGTAGCTTGGCCAAGAACTCCTCCAGTTTCAATCCCACAAAGGAGCAGAGTGAAACAGTCAAATAGATCATCAATGCATTTGAGCTTGGAACACAGATCACGTGATTAACACATGAATAGCAGGTGGCTTTTCCAAGACTCATTTATCAAGGAACAGAGAAAGTTGTAGGTACAAGATGTCTCATGCACACCTTTCCAATTGCATATGATTTGACTACGAGCCAACCACTTGTTTCCATAAACATCACAGCCAAGGCGAGCCTTCTTTGAGCTCTCCCAGCTAGGCAGTGTGACTGCATGGTGGTGACCTCCCCTTGAGCTGGCTGCTCTCAAGGTTGCTCCTCAGGGCAAAGAGACCTTTTACCAACAGCAGATCTCCAGTAAGAGACCAATATCGTGCATGACCTTGTAGTATGATAACTTTCATTTTTGGTAACTTCAATTTGTGCCTTGGTAATTCGATTTTGCACCTTGGTAGCTTTAAATAATTGTTCAAATAATTGTGGTGTACAGTAACAGAGTGAACCTTGCCATCAAACTTCATTAAATAGCACTTTTACAACATCATATTAAAACAACTTTTGCTAATATCATTGACGGTGATTCTTTTAGGTGATCTAATCACTCATTCATGACAAATTGGCATAGTCCTCAGGATCCTAAACCAGGATTTGTGACACCCATGGCCCAGCAAAGACTGCTTTTCTCTCTGCTCTTTCCTAGCCTGAAGGTCATGGCAGTCCCTTGAGAAATGAGGCTGTGGCTGCTCATAGTGCCAGGCTGAGGAGGGTCTTGCAGCCAGGTGCTGCTCTTCTGGCGGATGGCTTCTTCCTTGGGTCATGTACCTGAAAGTAAGTAAGTATTATAGGTTGTGACATTCAGCAATGCCAGAGCACCATCTCAGGCTGGGGAGAGGTTAGATTTGTGAGCCCCAAAAGGCAGGAGGTGGGTTCCAGGAGGCTGGCATGGCTAAAACTGACCAAGTTCTTCCATGTGCTGGAGACTGTGTCCAAAAGCTCAGAAGCTTAGGGGGTCATGGCAAAATACAGCACACTTATTTAGAGATCTTTAGCTGGCTCTGAAAGATATGTATCCAGAACAGAAGGCAACACAACTTACGGCTTGGGCTAGCCAGCATATTCACGACTTGCAGAATCCCTTCTAGAAGGCTGGAGAAAAAATTAGCAGAGAATAAGTGTGGTACATACAGAGCTAGAATAACCTGGGACCAGGGTTAGCATCTTGGCGTAGCACATATTGCCCTGATCCAGCTTGTTTGAATCAATGAGGCTGGAAGTGAGAACATCATTGATTCCTACTGACCCCGAGGGATCTGAGACAGGTGATGGAGACTTTGTGAAGACTCATTTGAAGTTGTTAGGGACCAAAGCTGCATACAGCAAAACAGGTACCTTTACAGCCTTGGGCTGAGGTATCTCTCTGCAAAGAGTGAAATATAGAGTATTCCTCTTTAATTCAGAGCAATTTTTATTCAGCTGATTTCCTTTTAGAAGAGAAAGAGCCAAGAAGTACTTCAAAGTTTAAATTTAACATATTTGCACTATATATACACAATCATTTAGGATATTTAAATTGATTCTTAAAATAGTCTCTTCAGTAAGCAGAAAAATCTCCTAATTGACTTAAAAGAAAAAAATGGTAAATTCTGCTGTAATTAAGGTTACAGATGCAAAAGTTAGCAGTTTGCTTATGTTTATGAAATAAATCTGTCCTGTGAGACAAGGCACTTGGAGACAGGGCTCCCTCTTGGAAGTGTTCTATTTTCCACAAATACTGAATACGCATTTCACAGAATGAGAGTGACTTTCTGGCACAACCTCTAGGACTTTTACCTAAGGCCTGTGGTTCTGCTGCTCCCTCGCTTTCTCCAGTAAATCGTTAGTTATTTAGTCAACATTGACCAGTTAGAATAGAAAAAAAATTAAGTTCTTTCTCATATAATCTGCTACTCCTGGTATTCTCCTGAGGATGACTCTTAAATCACTGGGCTGCCGACTAGCATTAGAAAGCAAAAATGTCATTTCCGAGAGTAAATTTCTTCATTTCCTTTACTTTTCTTGCAAATACAATGAACTGGATCATGCTGAATAAAATAAAATCTTTTTGTGACATTTTTGTGAGGAAAAAGCACTCAAATATATTGCAGTCCTCCCCCCATCCAAGCATTTAGGTTTATTGCTTAGTTAAAAGCATTAATCATTTCTACAGCCCCTCTTAACTCCTTGCGGGCACTTAAACTCAGATCTTACTATTTCTTCCAAGGCTATATCTTACTAAGTTGGGGGGATAAAATCTTGTCATTTGTTAGAGTATGCACTAAACCATCCATTTACTTTGTGGGGCCTAAGATTTACAGCCTGTTTATGTAAGATAAGAAAAATCAGGCTTTGAAATTCCTGCTGACAAATTTTGCAGCAGTGGAAGTATTAGTTTTGCTCTTCTAGTCAATTCCTAGTTTGAATAGTTCTGGCTTACTTTGCTCTAAACCCTGTTTACTTTCTGTTTTCCAGCATTGCTATGAGCTAGAAATTACCTTTCACCTTAGAACTGTATTTTTTCTGTTTCTGTGCAATAGTGTGTATTAAAGTATGCTAAGTGCTTTTAGGCCATAGACTGGCAGGTGCTCTATAAATGTTTACCTTTGCTATGACTGTTTAAAGCAAAAGGCTCAGAGATATATAAAAGAAAAAAAACACAACAAAACTAGCCCCACCTTCTGCCCTTGGTTTTCACATCTTTTTCATAATCAATTCAGTGAGAGAAATCCCTCACAGAAAGAAGACATTCAAACTGCCTTGCAGCACAAAACAAGGATGATTTTAATCCAAATCAAATTTCCAGATTTACAGTCACAGTTGATTCAATTTTGAAATGACCTTTGAAACAGTTTATCCCAGACAAACGTAGCTGAAGGGTTTCATAAAAACAAACCCCAAACTTTTTATATTCTCTTCTTTGCAATCAATTCAGATTCTTTTTTGCTTTTGTACAAGTGGTGTTTATTTAGAATGTTCTGCCTAGTGGAATGGTGTAAATTGGAAGGATGTCTTTCTCTGGGGAAAAAGACCATGTTTGCTGGACTGTTCTCGTGCTATTGCTCCAGGACCACTAAGGTTTACTTAAAAAACCCAAAAGTTTCAGAGAGGCCAGGTGCCTTATGTTATATGCCTGAATGTTCCTTCCTGACTGAGTTGCTTTTCCCATTAGAGTTTTGTCGTATTCTCCATTTGAGGTTTGTTTCCTGTTCCTTCTATTTTCACCTTAGCTTTTCATGCAATGACATCCAAATAGAAAGAGACAGTCATTGCCATGGTTTTTACTCTAAAACTGAAGTTCCTGGCTTTTATGGCTTATAATCAATCCCATAACATCCTGTGATTTCTATGTATGAGTGTCGAGAAGTAAAAGGGAGTTTATTTTGCCTGTATGCAGGCAGGCCAACTTTCACACATTAGGAGTAGCAACTAATCACCCACAACATTTCCTAAAGTTTGTGGTGCTGGCAGACAGCTGTTTTCATTCTGATATGATGGTTTCTTTGCAGGCTCCTGCTGCCAGCAGTGTCTCAACCACTTTATTAGTGCTCCATGCACCACATATCCTGACCTACTGCCTCCAAAGCTCCTTCCTACTTAATGCACACAAAAACAAACTAGCCTGCCAACAAATACTGAGGAGACAGATGTAGTGTTACTATAACCATCTGCTGTACCAAAGGGAAATTTTAGTTGCCAACACCTAGAACTAAGAGAAGAAAATAACATGTAAACATGCATGCTAGCTCCCTTGATATTAGATTTTAACCTTACTTTTTGGTTTCATTTTTTTTATTTCCCCTTTTAAATCCTGGCCTTTGAGGGGTTAAAAAAATGCATAAGCTCTACTGCTTATGGTATAGGAATTTTTAAAAGTTACTTATATTTTCTGAAAGTTAACCAACATTACTGTAAAAACATGTATCCCACATATGCTATAAACGTATAGAAGTTTGGGACTTGCCTAAGTAATCATTGATAACAATGTTCAACAGCTCTTTAATATTTGACTTGATTAATGTGGAGCTTAAGTGACTGAGGAAAGCACATCCATTCATTTCATCTCTGCAATGCTGGTTACACAACTTTGTCTGTAATCTTCTACCCTGCAAACTTGTTCCAAAGATTCTTGTCTTCAAAGACTTAAAAAGTGTGTTCTTGAAGCCAAGAATATAACCCACTACCAGCCCACAGTCCAAGTGTCTGTATTTAAACAGAACTAGTGCTGGAAGATCAGCATTATATGCTATGGATGACACAAAACTGAGTTCACAAAGGCTGGTGTGAAGCTTGTACAAGTGTTCCCTTTAACCACTTCAGCCTGATGATTGGCAGCCTGAAGATAAAATCTTCTAGGAATGACACGTAGGAAAACCTGCAGATCTCTGAACCACCATCAATTGTTAAAAATGAGAGAAGAAACAAGTGGATTGGGGGAAGGAGAAGAGTTCCCTTTAATCCATCTCTAAAATGAATATTTATGATTGCTGAGTAATGAGGTATTAAAATCTGAACATTTTAAGTGTTCACTTTCACTCCCACTGGTACAGATGCATTTGTAATTATGGATATTTGTTGGAGTACGGTCATGCTGTTTTTAACTTTCATCTAATTCTTATTTATATGATTATATTCCCTAGGAGCCCAGTCACAGACCAGAAGTCTACTGTGCTAAATGTAGAAGACATGATAAAAAAGTCTTGCATCCCAAAGATTATAGGAAATCTACCCATTAACTTCAGTTTTGTTTTTCCACTTGGTTTTATTGTGCTTCTAATTAATCTGCTACACACAAAGACAGTAGCGAGCATAATTTACTAAAAATCAACACAAAGAAGAAATCTTAAACATGGCATGATTTGCCAAAGCATCTACATCACTATACTGCTATGGCAGTAAAATGCTAGTTACATTGTAAAATTAATTGAAATCGCTAAGTATTTTTTTAAAAAATCTCACCAAAACAGGTTCAGTAAGTAATGGATGAAGGCATTATTTTTTTTGTCTTCTATGTGAGCGATAGCACTTATATGAAAAAAAAACCCCAAGTCCCTAATGCAGGAATTAGAGTGAAATTCTGCGAGGCCTCCATTATACAAGACTTCAAGCTTGTCAGTTGTAATGGCTCTATCCTGTGTTATGTAGATTTAAAGAAGCTGAACTATTATAAATGAATAAATAATGCTTATTTTTGAAAGTACCTAAAGCACAAAAGAAAGCATTGTCCTAAAAGACACCCAAGAGCAGTTTTCTCAAGCAGTGAAGAGCTGCTTGGTTCTTGCAGAACTGCTGGGATGGATTGTCAGAGCCTACTTCACTAGATGTCAAGAGATATCCTCTCTTCAGTTGACTTCTCCAATGAGTCAAAGGCACTTCCACAGCTCCTGCCATGCTCCTTTCCACAACAACGATGGAGATACTGTGACTGGACGATATCCACTGCCTCAGCTGGAGTACAGCCTTCAGTCTCAACATCTAGTGCAATATGTTATTGCGAGGATTGCTGTGATAATCAGGTAGGTGGGAGGAAAGAAGCTATATTATAGCCATGCTTTAATAGCTAATCACAGGGTACAGTATAACCAAATTTGTAGGCATGAGGCTGGTAAGTACAGACAGGCACTGGAAACCAATTTGACATTAACTAGATTCTTGTTAAATGCATTCAGTGTATTTGTATTGGGAATGGTGCCTGGTGTCCCATTTTAGGACTCAGGCTGCATTAGGCAAAGCATCACTCCAGTCCCCCCTGGTGAGCCCAGCAAGCACAGCCCCAGCAGAGCTCTGCTGAGTGTGATCTGTCTCTGCTTCCCTCCTGTGCTTCACCTCCAACCACTGGACAAATTTCCCCCTGCCTTGAGCAAGATAAAGATATCGAATGGTGCTCCGTCTGAAATCTCTGGATTCTCCTGCTGTTAGCCGTCTGCCTGATGAAGGTCATTGCAGCTGGTGCCCCAGCAGTAGAAACATGGGCTCAGAATTAAAGGCAAGAAGCAGCCACAGCTGAGATCTCCTATGGGGCCATGTAACAGCATAGAATCATAGAATCACAGAATATTTTGGGTGAGAAGGGACCCTCAAAAGTCATCTAGTCCAGCCCCCAGCAATGAGCAGGGACATCTTCAACTAGATCAGGTTGCTCAGAGCCCTGACCAGTCTGACCTTGAATGTCTCCTGGAATGGGCATCTACCACCTCTCTGGGCAACCTGGGCCAGTATTTTACCATACTTGGGAGGCAAGCATTTGCACCTTTCCTGTTAGCCAGCCAACCTACACCTCTGGGAGACTCTCACAGTCAAAAAGACCATAAGCCTCTGAACTAGCTGCTGGATGCATGTGTCATTTCTGCACTGGCTACCGAGGGAACCAGTATCCCTTGTCTGGAAACACAAAGGTCTTAAATGTATTAAGTAAATGCTGTGAGCGACTCCCTCCTCTGCTCCACCTCGTCAGTGGATTGGCAATTGATGGTGAGGCACACAGGTGAGAAGAGAACAAAGCAAATCACCTTTATTTCTAGAAGAAGAAAAAGAATGTTCTATTTTTCTTTTGAAGCATGGAGGATTACTGATTCATTTATTCAAAGCACTTGGTTTTTAATCTGTCAAGGAATAATGACCCATTATTTTATACTTATGGGAAATGACACTTTCTAGTACCTGGTATTTGCAGCTGTCAAATTATATATGTCAGCATCTGTCACTCTGCAGCAGTGCTTAACAAATGAGTTTTGCGTATCCCAGTGAGCTTCTACTAGAATGGAGAAAAATATTAACACCTTTTCTGGCAACCATAGGGCTGACTGCTTTTTTGGCATATTCACTTCTGCTCCATTTAGCCTTAGCATATACAGGCTGGACTGCACAGTCTCAATGGTTGTAACAGGCACAATTAAATACACTAACATAGAGATTTCTGCCCATAAACTGCAGAATGGAATATCTTCCATCCCTAATTAAGATGACTTGATAAAAAATGAAAATAACAGCATTAAAATGAAAGTATGGAATCTATAACACCATGAGCATTCAATAGACATTTAAAACCTTTAGGGCTTTGTCCAGTTAGTTTAGAGTAAAGACAACTCTCTGTGGTCCTCAGGCTCTCCATGAGGCTGTCTTGTCCAACTTGTATACAGAACTTTCTGAAGGAAAAAGCCATGAGTCACTCATCACATCACAAAAATGATGGGAAAAGAAGCAGACAATCACGTATTTACATTTTAAATTTTGCCATCCTAAGAAACTAGGAAGTTACTCAGTTATCACAAAGAAACCACCAAAATCCTACCCCACATAAGTGTGGCAATGCGATGTCTACAGCATCAAAACATCTCTACAGACTTCTTTGTGTCTCTGCCTCCAAACAGCTTCATCTCTTGCAAGGACATCATGTCCAATTTACAGTTCATCTATACACTGAGAAAAGACCCTTCCTTCCTAGATATTCTTTACACAAACTCACAGAAAGAACCTTTCCCTTTTCTGTCACAAATTCTTCATATTTTTCTGATATCTATTTTGTAACAAATTATCTACTTCAAAATACAATACAGTTTTCTTAGTCATTACTCAACAATCTAAGTGGGTAAGCACATCATTAGCACACAGGAACAACTTAGTTTATAGGGCTCATTGTGTCACTGTGATTTATGTAGAGCAAAAAGGACAGAAGCCAGATGACGCAGACTACAAGGAATAGGTGATGCTGGCTCCAGGGAGGAAGTATGTTGTTCTCCCACTCCAAGGCATATTAGTATTTTTTTTTTCATTAATATAAGAAAGGCTCCCATGGTAACTTGTATTCTTCACTAATGAGCTTTCCAGGATTGGCAAGGCTTCTGAGCTCTTCAGGTGATCTATGGGCAGGAACCCGGACCTGTCTTACAGACACAAATCCGTCTTCAGGCTAGAAACTTTGAAAAGGGCAACACATGAGACTTTGGTCTAGGCTCTTTGCCTCAGGATGGGCTGTATGTTAACCCCTTGATTTTAGGGAGAACAACTGTGGTATGTTAAAGCAGCTGTATTTTTGAGTATTGGGTTGTATGTGTTTAACATGGTGTGTTAACTTTCCTCACTGGAAATTCAATGGGAGAGAAGCGTTATTTCCTCACGTGTGTCATGTGGAGGAAAAGTCACGCTGAAATTATATGAGCAGACAGAGCTGCTCTTTGTATCAGATATAAAAACTGAGTATTTCAGAATCAGACTCTTTATATTTTAAAGAAGATCCTGTTTGCTGGGTTTCCCTACCTCTGATGCATGACAGTCACCAAATCCCTGTACACTATAGGTACTTAACAAGTCTGTGAGCCTTTGTGTTTCTTGTGGCTGAACAAGGAGTTAGCAAGAAGTAGGAACGATCTGCCAGGAGCGTATTCCTACCTTGTTTCCTGCTTAGACTTACTTTTCTATGGATCAGATAGGCACCACAAAGGAATGCAAGTTACTGAATCTTTGCTTTCACTAACCAGAAACTGATATCAGCACAGTTGAGTCCTGAAGATTACGTGAAGCTGTCTGCTGATTAAACTGGTGGATGCCACCCACAGATAGGACAAATCCATGCACTGGAGACACTATAGACCCTATATACAGACAGCTGGGAGCTGAAGAATGATTGCAGTGAGACTCATCATCCTGCATTAATTCCTGGAAACTAAAGCTGACTCCTAGGTCCAGCTTACTCATACCCGCAAATATCTGTATTGTTACGCAATATATTTAATCACAGAAATCATTGAAGTTGTCCACTCAGTCATACCGTTTTAATAACTGAGCTGAAAATCAGCCCCAATATCTTTTTGTCCCCATAGTATTACGTATGAAACAATATACGTCAATGAGCTAATAGCCAAAGTGGAAAGCCAAGCTGAAGATATAGCAATACTACAAAGGAAAAGCGATGTCATGAGTTCACCAAGCACTGCTGTTAAAAAAGAAAAATGATCTTCTAAAGTTCTCTTTTCCTAATTCCTCTGGCCAAAATCCATTATCAGATTCAAACTGGGTATGTGAAATGAATTTATTCCCTGAAAGTCAAGTTTTCAGCAAAATTGTTATTCTTAAATAGCACTTCTTGGTCTACATAACACTTCCTAGAATTGTCTGATACACCCTAATAGTAGTGGTTCCTGTTGTTTCTTTTGAAGGTTGATTTACAAATAGTTTTATCCCAAGCCCTTCCTTTATGCTTGTATTAACAATAAAAAAATTTCAGTATTCACTGTGATTGAAACATATCTGACTAATATTTACATATCAGACAAGGGCTTAATGTGACTAAACAGATTTCTGCACTGCAGATGTCTTCTACACCTGAACTAATCACTGGCTTCCTCTATATGGAAAGGAATAGAGGCATTAGAGCACAACCCATCCCATCCTAAAGTCAGCATCAAAAATCCATCTCCAGTGAATCTCACCACATATCTAAATCTCTCTGTCAATGAAAGAAAGTATGGACTAATAAGATCAGCTGTAAGCATCTATGGGACAGAAATCTAAAGCAAAGTGAGAGGAATTCCATCATCTGAAAATAGTAAGATTAATGTGCATCAGGTTGCATTCAGATTTATGGTGATCAGCTCAGTATTTACATGGAATTCAGAGGACTTGCTGCTCCTTTCTATAATATCAAATACTGTGTGCAGTAGGGGGTATTTGAGCTACATGTTGAATGGGGAATAACAGAGTTTGCTAGATCAATAAAAATAAGTAACAAGAAAGCTCAGCAACAAAAATGAGCTGGTGGAAACTAGAGGTCTGTTGGCAAAGGCTCAAATTAAAGCTCTTCACTGAAATCACTGATAGTGACCCATGAAATTAGACCACTGACCTGAAGCAGAGGCTAGACCTAGCATCACAACATTTTTACTCTTCTAAAATGTTTAAAGATAGTTTTTCCTGTTTTAACTATTTGGACATTAATTCACCTTATTTTAGTGCATTCACAAAACCTTATTCAATTGGGCAAATTACCAAAGTAGAATATAAACCAGCAGTGAACTAATGCAGTTTGTGTGGCATTAAAGAACATGCATGATAAATTTTGGGTTTTAAATACAATAAATCAGTCATTTAAATTTAATATAAGCTGTATAATTTCATTCTGCTTCATTAGCCTATATAAACACAATAAAATCTGTCAAATGCAAACAAAGGGCCTCCTAGAGGTGATATTTTAATGATAATAAAACTGTCATCTAGATTAAGAGGCCAGCTGAACAATTCATTTCTTCATAGAAGTTAATGTTATTCTAGAAAATGAGTGTTAGGTTTAATTTCTCCTGATGCACTGGTGCTCACGAAACAAGAACTTTGCTTCTGCTCTCTACTGCAATCTGTTCCATGACTCTAGCATCACATCGGAAGAAAAAGGGAAAAATAAAATAAGGCTGTGTTGCAGTATGAATCTCTGCCTCTGCTGCATCCTTTGGACCATTGCCTTTATCAGTGGGAGTTTAGCTTGTTGATGGGATTCATGGGAAGGCCTTCCAAGCCAGCCAAACATCCTTCAATGTGCCTTAGTTAGGAGAAGGAGGACCAGGGCACCACAGTTGCACATCCACTCTTCCTTAGCATATTGCCTCCCACAGGTCTCCCTAAGTCCTTCTTCCAGCTGGTTTATCCTCTGCAATTGCCACTCAGCAACGCATGCTTGTGGATAAAACTGTACCTGCATTTCTTTCTTGTTGCCAGTAGGAAGAAGTATATTGTTTTTCTTGGTTTTCCCCTTAGAATATTAATACAACTCGTGGCTGAGGAACACAGCACTCAGATCTTCCCCTGATTGGCTTTAATTGCTTGACTACATGTCTGTCAGTTGGTAGCTATGAAATATTCACAAGTGACATAATCTAATTCCAGCTGAGATAGTCAATGATCAGAAGCTAATTTTGCTGGCTTTACCTCCCCCTTCCCCCTTCCCCTCCATACACACTTGGTTGCTTTTCCATATTTTATTAGTTCATCCGAGACCCTGTATAGCCCAGAAGGGAAGAAAAACAGTGAGAACGTCGCTCATCAGCCGGTTGTGAAAGCATTAACCTGCACTGAAGGAAAAAAATCATCTTTTGTGGTAAAGAGTTATGTGCAATTGTTTACCTTGTCCTTTGAATTTTAATCCATAAAACCATCTCCTTCCTAAAAATAGAGCTGCATAGTTTCTAAGACAGCCATTTAGCAGCCAGGCAGTGAAGCCACCAATGTGCCTTTGACTCTGATTTCTTAATATCACATTTTAAAAAGAAACATCTCAACAGCTCCTCTAAGTGACAGATAAAATATAAAGCTTTAACAAGGGAGAAGAGGCATCTTAATTTCTTCAGCAAAGAATAGAATCTGCCAGGGATTTTATGGATGTATTTACATTTCTTTATAACTACTTCTTAAATCTCTGTCAGTCCCTTGGATTTTTTCATCCCTGATCTGAGTATCTCTGCTGTATGCAGGGGCAAATGGCTGCTCTTTTTTTTTGACTCACTGGGCACCTGCTCCTGCTGAAGCCGTTAGCTGAAGCTTTTGTAGTTGAGAAGGAAGAGTTGCAGCTTTAATTTCCAAAGGCAGTGATTTCTAACACTGAAACAATTCCAACATTTCTCAGGAGTCCCTCCTGCATCACCCCCAGAGCCTGTACCCTTGCAGCCTGGCTGTGATGGGGGGTACATTGGTGCAGAAATACCTCCTGTGGGACCCATGGCTGCCCTACAGCCCATGCTGACCCTGTGCTGGGGGTACAGGAGGGGTGTTTGCAGAATTGCCCATGGAACATGTTTGACCCATCCTGATGATTGCTTCTTCCCCCAGTGTTATCCCTCCCTCCCTTCCTCACACATGCAAAGCCCTCCCTGTCAGGTGTCAGTTCTTGGAGCAGAGAGATCATCCATCTTCCTATGACTCAGCTGGACCTTTTTAACAGGAAAAATGTCTCAGATCAAACCCAGTTCCAGAATACAACATGCCGTATTGCCCTTACAAGAAGAACTAGTAAAGACATCTTTCACACATGTAAGATATTTAATGAATTCAAACCAAAACATTTCCACGTTCCTTTGAATTTCACTGTTAGGGTTTTTGTGGCCCCCAGAGGACTCTCTAATCTTCATAAGTGAAAGGCCAGTGTATTAAAATAAATATCTTGAGGAGTTACTGGGTTGCTGGATACCATCCTTGTTTTGTAGATGAAGGGTGGGTAAACATAGTTTATTTGTGCAAAACAAAAAAGAAATAAAGCAAAAAAGCTGTAAGAGATGAGGACAGTTTTAATGAGTTCAAGATGATGTGTATCTGTTCCTGAGGATCACCGCCAGGCAGCCAGCATGTGGTGCGGGGAGAGGAGGGGAGCTCCCCACCGCAGTGAGCTGTCCCGCTGCTCCCAGTCCTCAGGCTCCCCACCCAGTAACTCCTCTGTGCTCGTTTCTCCACTCAGCACCAGCTCAGTGACCGCTGGGCCAGGAGGATAAAACAGGGGACTTGGGCGTCCCTCCCGCCTGCATGGCCCTGCTCCACCGGATCCATTCCTGCACCACTGCTATCATGGCCTTGACCATTCCCAAATGTGTAAGAGTTTACAGAATCCAGGCTAAATCTGCAAGCCATTACAGATAATGTCAGCTTGCAGTGAAAACGTAAAGTTTGTCTCCAAACTGGCCACAGGCCAGGTCCAGCCATGAGCCAGGCAGAGGAGCACACAAATCAGCCCATGTCCTTTCTCCTCCAGCCTGCCTGTCTGCCTGCAGATCCAAGCCTCGTGGCAGAGCTGACAGCTAAGATGCCTCAACACAGCTCTTCATGCAGCCCTGGAGGACACCTGCACAGAAAAGTGCAGTAAAGCCCAAGAACCCCATGTTTTGAGGCAGCTGAGCCCCCGAAACCAGCTTGAATCCAAAAAGCCTATGTAGAGCTTTGCCTGACATGGTCTACCTGGCACCTTTCTCTGCTGACATGATGGTACAGCTTTAGGAAGGGAGTTTTTGTTTTTAGCTAGCCGCTTCAGACAGGAACCTGTATAAACACAGCCCTGTGCAAATATATATAGCCTGTGCAAATGTTAGGATATTATACATTCAAACAACTGTACCATTTAGTTCTTCTCAAAGTCAAAGGTCCCCAGAACAAACACTGATAATTACCTATGTGAGAGCATGATGTCATTTTTCCATTTGAATTTAAAGGCAGTAATGAGTAGTGGTAAAATTTACCTTCCAAAGTTTTGGTTTCACCACAGAGGCTATCAAAATGTGGTCATTTTTTGTGGAACCGGTGGTTGTTTACTACAGTAGAAGAGAGATCAATACAATCAGTTAATGTCTTTGGACTTTACAAGGGCATTATCAGCTTAATTCAGTTGTTATAAGTCATTCATAAAAAGACTGATTGGAAAACATTTTATCCCTTTGTTTGTGGTGCGTTTTGTTATTCTGGAATTTAAAATTACTCTGTTTGTATGGGTCTTTCATCCAGTGAGAGAGATACGAAATAATTTCTGCACCTTTTTATGACAGGAGTTAGTACTAAAAATAAATGCAGTTATAAATCCATCGTAAAGGTTTTAAGTTTGTCACAGCAAGTTCTTCCTAAAATAGCTGTGAGTCATTCATGCTCCCTTTGGCATAATACAATTTTTGCCCATTGGGAATCTTCAAACACTCATTCACCTTCTGATTTAATACTAGAATCCAACCAAAACATCAGGGCAGCATTCAGCCATTTCCAACTGGTTGAAATTCAGCAAGTTTTTGTTCTGATCACTTAATGTGACTGCAAGCCAGTTGAGATACCTGTTAAATTAATAGTATGCTTGGCAATGCTGGATAGAGTACCAACAATGATGCCTCTAAACACTGACACTTGTATTTGTATATTTTTTGCTTTAGAGATCTAACAACATATATTAAATATATAATAAAATTCATTCAGCCATGTACAAACCCATGTAGCTCTGCAGTTTAGCAGCGCTGAAGACAATGAGTTTGTTTTGCAGTTCAGAAGAAACATTCTTGGCCTTAGCACATACATATGTTATTATATAACAGAGATCTTTTTCTCATTGCAGGACTTGCAGATAGAAGTTAAAATAGTAATATCTAGATTAATACTAAATAATAGCTTATCTTTTGGCAGTAGAGAATATTTTCAGATACTCAGCAGATACAAGATATGAAGAGCAGCTCTTGCTAAAATCAGCTGAATTTTTTTGTACAGATATCTTTGAATCGAGATTTCACCAATATATCTAATGTAACTGTTAGTAAAAGTCTTTCCCAATTTTCTGACCATTTCTGAGGTTTTGGGTTGTTTATCATACAAAAACAAGTTAGAGAGTCACATTGCCTAGAATTTCTGTTGTGCAGTATCCTGAAATACTTTTTTGGGGGAGAAAAGGAAGATCAAGAAAAGGGAAACAAAACAGAACCAGGATACTGGCACAAATGTAAAAAGTCAAAGGATGTTTTCATAGAATCATAGAATGGTTTGAGTCAGGAAGAACCATTAAAGATCAACTAATCCAATTGCCCTGCCGTGGAAAAGGACAGCTTTTACTAGACTATGTTTCTCAAAGTCCCATCCAACCTGTCCTTGAACACTGCCAGGGATGGGGCATCCACAGCTTCTCTGGGTAACCTGTTCCAGTGCCTCACCACCCTCATGCTGAAGAATTTCTTCCTTATTTCTTCTTTATATCTAATCTCAATCTACACTCTTTTTAGTTTAAAACCCTTTCCCCTTGTCCTTACACTACAGGTCCCAGTAAAAATTGTCTCTTCATCTTTCTTATAAGCCCCTTTAAGTACTGAAAGGCTGCAATAAGGTCTTCCTGAGTCTTTTCCAGGCTGAACAACCGCAACTCTCTCAGCCTGTCCTCACAGGAGAGCTGTTCCAATCCTCTGATCATTTTTGTGGCCTACTCTGGACCTTCTCCAACAGGTCCATGTCTTACTTCTCCTGGAGGCCCCGGAACTGGATGCAGCTCTGTTTTCTGACAAAACATCTCATTATGAATTAATTGAGTAACAGGGCATCTACATGAGTCTAGGAATGACAGAAGGGAGAGCTAATGTCAAGGCCAACATTTCTTCCCTGGGCTCTCTCTGAGCTGTATTAGGTTCTCTCAGAAAAATTTGTTCTGTCTATCAATGCTTAAAAGACAGATTTTAACTTTGCATACATTCATGGAGATATTCCACTTCCAGCTGACTTTGTTATAGTTCACTGACTGCATGTGAGAATGGGATTTAATGGCGAAACTTTTGAATATACAGTGGGAACTCAAGGAGGAAACATAGATCAAAAGCAACAAAACCTCACTGAGATTTCTTCTGCTTTGTTTCACCCCCACCTTTTCATGGCATAGTGCACAGGAAAACTCCTGGACTCGAACCAATCCTCATCCATCATCTAGGAAATGCAGAAGCAAAAGTGTTGTGGGAAAATGTAAAGGTCTGTTTTTTTCAGTTGTATTTGGATTTAACAACAGCTGGGATTTTCCTCACAGAGAAGCCAATGGGAAAAAATATAGAGGGGAAATTTGGGGCAGATATACTGGAAAAAATAGTTAAAGATCACAGATCTAACAAATATTTGGTATACTTATATTAAGGGGAAATGCACTTTTACAGCTTGAGAGCTGGGTATTTCATGATTTCTGTAGAAGCTAGTTATGCTGACTTAACTTACTTTTTAATTATTTAATCTATTTTACCACAGAAGGGTTAGAAAATCCTTAAAAACATCTAAAAAGGATTTTCCAGTTGTTCCAAAAAATTTCTTCTGACTCTGGAACTGGATACAGCATACTTTATAGAAAATTATTTGAAGGCAGCTTTAGTGTATTATTTTTTTTACAGTAGTCAAATATCTGTCCAAAAAAAAAAAAAAGGACTTAAAGAAAAAATACCTTACTACTGAAGAAAATTAAGGTTCGTGTGTCATTGAAGGTTATTAAAGCTGGGCTTGATGCCATGTTTTTCCTTCATCCTTGGGATTCCAGTAAAAGATTGATTGTTTTTTTCCCAACAATTAAACTCCCCTGCTTTCTTACGATCTTGTGGAATGATACCAGTAGTAATAAATTGTTTACATTTTTCTGAGTATGAGGTCTGTTGATTTTGTAACACTAAGCATTTTCTTTCTTTTCTCTGTCATGTACTTTTGGCTATGATAAGCCATACAGAGCATGTCGTGTATTTGCTATATGACAAATGTGCTATTCTTAAAGAAAACCACGCTGGCTATGTTGGAGGTGGAATATGTGGACAGGGGCCACCATTCTGTGGCTTTACCTTCAACTTTTTCTATTCATTGCTCACAAAGACAAAAAAATTTGCAGATAAAGCTATTTCTCTGAAAAACTAAAGTATTTTGCTTTGGATGGAGGATAGAACAAAGCCCGCAGCAGAAAAAAACAGTGGCACAGTGTAGGAAGCAGGTCTATGTGACTAGATGAATGGATGCACAGTTTATTTTTCTGCCTATGAAGCACTGCATGCCATAAGCCTTTGGCCCTTTAGCTTTATGCCCACTGTTCTTGTGTTCATATTCCACACCTCTTTTTGCCATTTTCTCTGAGTAGTTTATTGGAGTCCTCGGAGAAGATACCTCTTCTGGGCCAGCTCCCTGGGAGCTTCCTGTGGTCAATGCAAGAGGGAGAGAGGGAGAGTGAATGCTGCCACTCAAGGGGCCAGTTCAGCAGATCCTAAAACAGGTGTTCAAGAGAGGTGGCTGAATCATCCTCTAAGACTTCTAGCTCTTGTTTAAGCAGAGCCTGAAAGGCTAAGCCAGTCCATCTTTCAGGCAAGGGAAAGTGGTTCCCGCTTGGAAGAAGCAGTGTGGACATAAATAACCTGTCCTAAACTGGTGAAACCTGCTCCAAGAATTCATCTGGGCTTCAGACAGGTTGAGTTATAGAGAACTGGTTGTCATAGTGCATGAAGTTGAGAAGAGCTTCAAAGCAGCTATTATCCACTTAGATTTTAACACAAATTCACTCAAGGTATGAAGGCTTGCAAATTAATAATTCCCAGATGGCATGAGAGGAGCTGCCAACAAAATTCTTTTTTTATTCGTTCACCTCTGTTGTAAGTTGAACATGGCTAACCAGCTTAGACTGGCCATCTATGTCTATTTTTCATCCATATTCCTAGCCACAAGAAGGCCTATGAGCTTATTTGGTGTGTTCCATATGCAGAGTGACTGTCATATCAGACCTGACCATATCTCTTGCAGACTAAGCCCATAATGATCCAAGAAAAACATGATGTGAGTCAAAGACCAACAGTGTAGAAAACACAATGTTTTTTCAACATTTGTTGTCAGGTCTTAGAGTAGTTGAGTCTGTTTAGCCTCTGTCCCACTTCTGGCCAGTTAAGAAATTTCATGCCTGCCTGACAACAGTAATGGCTGGAGTGGCTCCTCTCCTGCTCTTCTTTGTTATATCGTGTTGAGAAGTGAGGTAGTGGTGCATTGGGAAAGCGGTGCTGTTCACACAGTTTGCTCCTTGGCTGCTTTCCTCCCTTTTAGTGTAGCTGTAAATGTCTTTGTTATCTATATGCACCCATAGAAAACCCATTGAAGAAATTCCTTCACAGACCAAGTAGTTAGGGGCCATGTGTGAAAAAGTGAGCTGCTCTGTCTCACGTTTTTCAGAGGTGGGGGTACTTGAGCCGTGGGAGCTTGAGCTGCAAAAAGCTACCTAGAGATAAACTTCTGATCTTGTGTAGTTTGGGATTGCTGGCTGAGAGACAACAGATGCCTCTGACTGGAAATTTGCTCTCCTGAAGACTATTTCAGCACCTCAGGTTGTTGCAAAATTTCCACTCACATTCCCTGCCTACAAAGTGACCTATATGAAACTTCTAAGCCTCACGTTAGTAAAGAAGACTTGTGTACAGACTGGGTATGGAAATCTGGATCTGCTTTGTCTTGTGTATTTTTAAATACAAAAAAGGTGGTGATATCAGCTGAATTCCTGTTTTTAACTCTTTACTATACAGTTCAGGTAGCTCCAAGAACACTAGAAGAAGATAGAAAGAACATACCAAAAATTAACATTGCTGCAAATGCTAATACAGTCTTCAGTGAGTTGAGCTATGAGCCTCTTTCTAGTGTCATGCATTTTTTTTTCCTAAATGTATGTATGAAAACATATATGTAGTCTTTCCCTCCTTACCCAAGATGTTGGCAGCACTGCTGTTTGCATTAAAACTTCTCTTCCTTTGACCATAGTCCCCATGAAGAAAATAAATGAGAAAAAAAAAAAAAAAGAACGTTGGTAAGGGCTCCTCTCCTGTCATCTGGGGATTATTAGTTTACAAACCCTCAACCTTTGACCTGGTATTTTTGCTAAAGTCTGAGTGAAGAACAAGCTCCCTTTGAAGCTCTCCACATCATGTACTGAGGAATGCAGGATCGCCAGCACTTTGACTCTTTAAAGCCTGGATGAGTTATTGTAGCAGGTTTCACTGGCTCGGGGTGAGGGCAGGGCTCTTTTCTTCTCATGATCAGTCAGGAGGGATCCACCTCATCTAATTTTTTTTCCCTCTGTCAAAGCTGCCTATCTATTCTCAGTATTCATCAAGGCACCCTCCACAGAGACACGTAGGCACTCAGAGAGGGCACTTCATCTGACATGATAGGATGTGCCTGGAGGTGGCTATTTCTCTCCGCTGAATGCAGAGGGAGACCAGAGAGATAAAGTCTGATCAAACAAAATCAGCTGAGCTAAGACTCCGGTTTATAGACACCATTAGAAAGCAAGCCAAACCCTTACTTCTTCAGTGTTGGCAAATCTCTCTGTTAGCTAGCACCACCACAGCACCATCACACTCAGCCATCAACCATTTGGAAAGATAGATTACTGCTCCCAAAGAAATATATTTATCTAAACATTTTTATACAAGCTCAGTATAAGCCATTAAAAACAAAATCTTGGGGGCTTTTGCTTCTCCTTGTTCCAAATAAACAAAAAGGGCTGAGCAAGTTTTATTTATTTTCATTTTCAAAAAATTAGTCAAATCTTGGTACCTAAGACAGCATTGCCAACTTTCACAATTTCTGACAGATCTCATGATAATTCGCACCACTTACAAATGTAATGAAGTAATCCAATATGCAAGACTATTTTTTTTAAAAGGAGAAAATATTTTAGCCATTATGTTTGCTAAAATAGAGAAAAGCTAAAATATGCATAGGATTGAAGTGCACTTTAAAAAGTAATAAATGCTAGAATATCCTGTATTAATCATCTTGACGTGTACATTCTGTTCTATTCTATTTTGTTCTGTTCAGCTTTATTCTATTCTGCATATTTAAATTAAGACTCAGTCAGGTGGTGATGTCTACAGGTTTTCTGAACACGGAATAAATTAATTAGAACACAATCAAATCTACAAGCAGTGCATATAAAAACAGGCATGCATGAAGAGGTAAATGTATTCCAGAGGAGATATATAAAAGTAATGGCAGTTTCCCGGTTGCTTCACTATGTATTCTGAAGACACTATTTCAAGGACCTATGTTTTCCCACAAATACAAATATCAGGAAGCATATTTTTCAGAGATGTGAGCTTAATTTCTGTAAGTTAGTGCAGAGGGGGAAAGAGTATTGGCTGAAAAGAATTAGCGCTGTTGTTTGGAACAGCATTTTATCTACAGCCACTTTACTATACTGGAAAATTAATAATTTATACTTGGATTATTTAATTCCTACTTTGGAAAAGGACAAAATGGTCACTTTCTAACAAGGACCTAGCAAATTAATCATGATCCTAAAAATCTGGGACTGATGGAGTGTGAAAGAAGGGTGCCTTTCTGAAAACAGCCCAGAATACTTCCCACTTCTCCCTGCCTTGTTCGAAAGGGAAACCCAATTTAATGCATTGCAATACATGAAGTTGAAGGGCAGGGGGGCAGTGGGCACAGGAGCCCTGTGTGATGGGACCACCACAGCCCTGGAACAGCCTGGAGTGGTGCGTGGCCACCAGTGCACAACTGGCCCCTGGGTCACCCTCTCCAGCTCGGGCCACCTTGAGACACCAGGCAGCAATTCCCTCCTTCCAGCCATCCTCTTCAACACCTTCCAGGTATAGTAAGACTTCCAATTTGCAGCACACACTGAATGACAAATCATCATCTGTTTTACCCAGGAAACATCTCCAAACCATACAGAAATTCACTGTGTTGCACAAGACAACCTTGCTAATGCACTGAGGCTGAAATGGAGACAGTGCTGTCAAATGTGGTGAAAGAGGGAAAAAGCTTAATGACAGCACATTTGGCAATGTTAGCAGAAAGGATGCAGACGTGCCAATGGGTGCAGCTGAACACCTTTTCACCGACAGGGAGCCAGGAAGTGTAGCTATGTCTCAGAAGGCAAAACAATCCCTTATCTACTAGGATTTATTTGATACTAACATATCTTTAATGTAGAAGACAAACTGAACTAAATGGTAGTCTGTTTTGTTTGAGCTTTTTGGTCAAATGTACAGCTGCATGAGAGTAATATCACTATGTTGTCAGAAAGGTGGAAAATAAGGATCATAGATTCAAAGATGGAAAGTTTGTTAGGAGGTAACTATCATGTATTGATTTTTCTTGCCCTAGGCCCTGTGGCGCAAGAGGTAAGAAAACTTGAGAGGGTAAAGAAGACTTTTCTATTTGCTTTTACTCTCCATCTTGCAAAACTGTGTGTGTTTTGCTTGAAAGATGTTTATTGGGTTGGGATTCAATTGGGATTTATCCTGCCTGATTTGAGATGTCTACCATAAAAACATTCATACCCGAGTTGCTAACTCGTGCTGCTTTTCACAGTCAGAGGAAAGAAAGAGGCACTCCTAGGATTTGATTCTTTTAGCATGTGTAGAAACATACCTTATGAGGCCAGGTTCCAATTTCCAGACAAGTTTCACCTGTTAAGTTCTTGCTAGTTAATACAGCCAGATGCATATACCTCTAACTCGGATGTAAACATCTACATCTGGTCAGATAAATCACAGATCTAAGTGTCCTGTTGACTGAATGCCTAGTGTAGTATGGAAAAAATGCATCAATGTCTACAAAAAGATGAAAGGGTTTAGAAAGTAACCAGAATTTTAAAATGTGGCTACCTCATTTAGGAGTACAAAATCAAGGTACTGCAAACAAGTCTTCCTTCCCGGTATAAGGCACTTCAACATTTTTTCCGAATATCTTATTTTATCCATGATATGTGATTACATGTATAAAGATGTTTCCCTTGGTTGGAAGCTGTTAGAAAGAAATCTTCTGTTGTTGAAATGGAAGTGTCTGTCATGCTCCTGAATTGTTTATGCAATTTTTATCTTCAAAAGTCTACCTATTTTCCTACAGGTTTCGTTGGTTCCTGACTTGTTGCTTGATAATCTTGATTTGTGATTACCATCTCATTTTAAAACTCATAATCCAAATGCAATAGACAAATGGCTGTTGTAACTGATAGGTCAGTGTTGCATATATTCAATATGGTCTCTGAGCATGGAATATTTATTCTGACATTTAGAATGCAGTTTTGCTGCTGTGCCTGCCTGAAACTATTAGAAGCAAATCCTGGCATCCTTGTTCTCTTTTATATTTGCTACTGAACCACTTCTGTCCTACACTGAGACTTCTTGCTACATTAATGCACTGCTTTAGAATGTAACATCTATTACTAAAAGGTACATATACCTTACACATGTCTAAAGCGAGTCCCAAGAGATTTAGGCTACTTTTTCACCTCAAACCAGTGTTTCTTATGTCTTCCCAATAATTTTTTAGATTATTTCTTGCTTTCTATGACTTTGTTAAGAAGCAGAGGAAAATCAATATGGACTGGTTAGAGCATAACCTTTAAAATAGTAATATTAAAGAGTTAAAAGCAATGCAGAGAGGAAAGCATTTAAATGAAGCAGACCAGGTGAAAAAGAAATACAGTGTATCATGTACAGAGAATGTGTTTATTGGAATAGTCCCAGTTCCAGATCAAAGGTATTGCAATAGTGGCTGGAATCCATAAAGTGTTTTCAATGCCAGTAAATGTTTCACGAAACCATGCAGGGAAGTCTAGAATGTTATTTTTTCAGTATCATATTAAAAGTAAAAAAAAAAAAAACAAACCCAAAACAACAAACCCGAACAAACCCAGACTAGAAGTCATTAAACCTCTGATCAGGATTTCCTTTGTCTTACGTTGTCCTAGAGGACAGTTCTTTCAAATATAAATTTGACATGAAAGAAAAAAAGAAAAGATAAAAAAAGTTGCAATAAATGCTGTCTGCTGAACAGGAGCCAAAAACTGTGGCAGGAAAGTTGGTCTCAGCACCATGAGCAATCTCACATGGGCGCATGGCAGATCAAGGGAATGACTTTGAAGCAAGACCTTGTGTATGTTTACTATGACATGGAGTTCTCTTTGGCAGAGAGGAGAGAAGAGTCCAAAGCAAGAAAGTGAGCACTCTGAAAAGGTGCCTAGAACAAGGCACATGTAAGGCCTTATCAGCTGTGTTGACTTCGAGTGTGTGTGTATGTGATCGCTAGAACTTATAAAATCTATCAAAAAAAAGGATGTGGAAAAATGAACTGACAAAGTCTGCTGCTGGAGTTTCCACTGAGCAGCCAAGGTCTGTTTGGGCTGCTGAAATCAAATGTTGGTGAATGGGCATTTATTTCTGAAACAGTCGTTCTTTGGCAATGGGCAAAAATGTGATCGAGCAACCCAGGCGTACAGAAGTGACGTAATCTATCACAGCAAAGGATGAGAAACTGCATATATAGGAGATTGTTCCCCTTCAGCTGTACCTCATCCTGCTCCCTGGTACCTCCTGCATGGTCACAGCTTAGAGTAGTGCTGAGTTTGCAAACTGATAGTATATGGCATTTTAGCTTTTAATTCATCTCACCTAACTTGAGACTTCCAGGGGCAGTTCATCACTTTCAAAAAATAGATATTTAATACAAGTAGGACAGCTTTGGGTTAGGAGGACGGGGTTGGACAGCTCATTAATGGAATACAGAGTAAGCACTGTAAACAAGGTCAAACAGTGATTTTTTATTCAATTGACCTAGGGTGAAATGTGTCATGTTTAAATGCCCAGCTGCATCCCCCATGGAGATTTTTCAGCAGTTGTTTTCAGCTGCTCTCTGGAGCTGAGAATAATTCTGTATGCTGAACTATTTTGAAACATTCCCATTAAAAAGTAGTTTGAAAATGTATTAATAATATTAGTATGTTGAGGTCAAACTCTTTCATCTGAAAATCTTTGGATTAGATGAGTGCTTGAAAACTTGAAACAAGGCATGATTTCTGAGGTAATTAAGTCAGAACTTCTAACTGGTTGACCATCAAAAGTTGCATTGTTCAGACCAGGAGCTGTCTTTGATATTACTGTGACTAGTTATGGCAGGAACTGTTTATTTTGCAGGAAATTTAGGAAAAACAAAATTTTCTCATGAAAGAGCTCTTCAGTTTCTGGCTAGAGCTGGCAGTGTGAGCTATATCAGCGGTTATCATGAAGCTCTTCTGTCTGGTGGTCTCCTGTCTCATTTCAATATTTGACCTCATCTCCATTTTCTGCAAAGGTAGGCCAGTAGTCAGATGTTTGGTATCACCCTTAGCTTACATCTTATTGCTTGCAGCTTTAATTCAGTTACAAGGAGCACGCACATATCTAAACTGTTCTGAGCTGTCACTAGTCAACTTTGCATTTATCATCTTCACAACTCTGTTCACACATAACATTACCTGCACCAGCCTGAGCAAGTGGGAGCTGAGCACAGGCATCTCAGCAGAAACCATAGAGATTTGGCAACTTGTTCAGCCACTTAGAGTCATAGAATGTCCTGAGTTGGAAGGGACCCACAAGGATCATCAAGTCCAACTCCTGTCCCTGCATATGACAACCCTACAGATCACACCATGTGTCTGAGGGCATTGTCCAGTCTCCAACACTGCCAGGCTTGAGGCTGTGACTGCCTTCCTGGGGATCCTCCACCACCCTCTGGGGGAAGAACCTTTTCCTAATGTCCAACCTAAACCTCCCCTGGCACATCTTCCTGACATTCCCTCAAGTTCTGTCATTGGTCACGAAAGAAAAGAGATCAGCGCCTGCCCTTCCTCCTCCCCTTCTGAGAAAGCTGTAGCCATCACGAGGTCTCCCCTCAGTCTCCTCCAGGCTGAACAAACCAAGTGACTTTAGCCACTCCTCATACGGCTGCTTCTCCAAACCCTTCACCAACTTCGTAGCCCTCTTCTGGACATCCTTCAGTAACTTTATATCCTTTTTATCCTGTGGCACCCAGAACTGTACACAGTGCTCCAGGTGAGGCCGCACCAGTGCAGAGCAGAGTGGGACAATCACCTCCCTCGCCCGGCTGGCAATGCTGTGCTTGGTGCACCCAGGACACGGTTGGCCCTCTTGGCTGCCAGGGCACACTGTTGGCTCATGTTCAACTTGCCGTTGATCAGAACCCTCAGATCCTTCTCTGAAGAGCTGCTTTCCAGAAGCTGAGCCTCTGTTTCAGGAATGAAATATTTACATTCATTAAGAAGCCTTTAAATTATTTTTTTTAAGCTCAAAATTCTCCTACTCATCTCTGTTGAATTCAACAGTTAAGAGTGGCCTGAGATCAGAGGTAGTAATACCAAAACTCCACAAGAAAAAACACATTCTACCATGAAATTCAGAGACAACTAATGTCTGGAAATCTTATAGGAAGGTTTGTCCCATGAAGATACATAACAAGACTTTCAAGACAAAGGAGATTAAATTAGTATCATGAAAAACATCCAAGCAAAACTGTACCATGTGCCATTTGGAAGTTCATCTATCACTTCTGCAACTCCTAGACTTAAAAAAAAAAACCAAAAACCAAAAAACCCCCATAGTTTAGTTTTTGTACTAGTTTTGCGATTCTACTAATAATTAGCAATTTCACATTAAAATAAATTGTTATTTGCATTTTGATTTATTGGTTACCCATATAGATCTTGGCTTGCTAAGATTCAGCCTGAAGGTGATCTGCAGGGCTCTGAGAAACAGCCATTTGGGTAGTAATATCAATGAAAGATGCCTTTGTCCTCTGTTTTTGTTATGCTGCTTTTGCTTTTGGGCAGGCAAGCGTGTTGGCCAAAACAAACCTCATAGGCTCATCACCAAAGGTCTCTCCGGATCCAGTGAGCTCTTTCCTATGGAGCTTGTGCAAAAAGTTGGTGTTCAGAAGTGCTGTTTTTTCTCCAGAAGCTTGGTCTATTTCCAATAGAGGCCTGTGACTGGGGAACCACATTAGGACCTGCATTTAGATGTTACCTCATGTAGTGTTTATATAGACCACCAGGTTTGGCTAGAAATTAATGTCTTTAATACAAGAACACATTCCTTGAGTCTGAGCCTTTCCATTAATAAAAGCAGAGCATCTTCACAAGTACAGTACCTTTCAGTGAGATTCATCTCTCCTGACTCTCGATGGTAAGAATGAAGATATCTGCACCTGAGATTATTGAATTGTCTTGATCTTCACTTGCAGACAACAGAGAAAACCTCTTGGGTGTGATTCATCTGGCTTATTTGAGATTTTACAAAATGATGAATTGCACTTACAAGAACAGGTTTCTCTCTGTTGACTGCAAAGTGAGCCTGGGATATTCACCTGAGGTGTAATCTAGTGCTACAGCTTGTGTTATAGAGAGAGAAAGAGGTGTCTCACTGGAATAATGCCTTGTAATACAAACGCCATTACTGGTACTTCAGGCCTCATAACTAATGCTCCTGACTAAGACCTTTATATATAGGACTCAGTATTTCTGCTGCGTCCTTTTAACTTGTTTATTGGGTTACTTGTAACAACTTATTAGTTGCACTCCTGACTCTTCTGACAACTGTTGGCCCAGTTGCCCAAAACTAGGAGGATCTGATTCATGACCTTTCTTGACCTCTCATTAGGATTACAGCTGGGCTACCGTTCATCAGCAACAGTCTGAAACAATTATAATCAGTGTTGACCACCACAGCCAAGCAAGCAACCCTATTAAAATTAACGAGATGACAAACCCGTAAGAGCAGGCAAGACTGACTGATGGGAAGCTACCTGATGGCAGCAGTGTCTCTTGACAAATCAGATGCACTCAGGTTTCTTGTCAACTTTGCACTCACTTTATTTTCCCAAGTGATCCACCAAAAATAGACACGTCTGTTTCATTCCACCTAGCACTCACTTCCTCAGGGTGAACAACCGCCCAGAGCAATCCAGTTCTATTACTCTCAAAGGATCGTATAGGAATTATGCAGCTGTGCTGTGGTCATGTAATTCTGACAGTTTGAAGGAACAACTCAGACGAGAGGCGAAAAGAAAGTGCTACAATAGGAGGTGGAAGTTTCCTTAAAAAGCCATTATTCAACAAGAAATAAAGATGAGCAACATTTTTAATCTGCATATTCTTAAAAACATAATGTTAATTGTTTATGTCTGTTGAAAGCTCATATTAAAAATAGTATATCTGGTACTGAAGGAAGCTTGTAAAAATCTGAGGTGGCAGTGGTCTCCAGAGAATTGGTTTTGAGCACTTCAGGTTCCTCTACTCCCTCAAATTGCTCCAGGGGAGGTTTAGATTGAGTATTAGGAGAAATTTCTTCACTGAGAGAATTCTCAAGCATTGGAACAGGCTGCCCAGGGAAGTGGTTGAATCACCATCCCTGGAGGTATTTAAAAGACATGTAGATGAGGTTCTTAGGAACATGGCTTAGTGTCGGTGTTAGGTTAATGGTTGGACTCAATGATCTTGAGGGTCTTTTTAACCAAAATTATTCTGTAATTCTATGATTCTATGATTCAATTGGTTAAGGTCATCTTTCTTCAAAGCACATCACAGCAAGGGATTTTTTTTCTACTGACAAGTAAGAAAATGAAGGATCACGGAAATTAAGTCTGATAAAGCAGAAAGATTAGAGTGAAAATTGTTCAGATTCTCATAAGTGCTGTTCTGATTAAAAACTTAAAAAAATATATATTTAGTTGAAAGGTGTAGGGTGTAGTTCTGTTTGTTTGTTTGTTTTTGGTTTTGTTTTTTCCATTTGGAAAAATCACAGAATGATCTACCAATCCTGTGCACATACAGCCCTGATTCACCATCCTCTCAAGTCTTCCATGGCTTGATATCCCATCTCATGAGGTGGGACAGACAAAGAGGCCGTCTTCAAAGGAGTGTGCTAAAGATTGAGTCCGTTAACTCTTAGAATAAGATTAACTCCACTGAAACTAGTAGAAAATACATCACGTTACTGGAATCTAATTCTGAGCCCTCAATATGTAAGACCCAGCACACACTGGATATTGGAAGTTCATGTTTCTTGAGTGATAAGTGCCACTGACTAGAGAATTCCTCTGGTTAGCATCAGGTACAAAGCTGGTGGTCTCTGGTTTTCTTCAGCCTTAATCCTTTAGCTGGTCAGGAAAGCTATTTCAGAGAGCACTGGGGAAGAATACGAAAGGGGACAGAGGCCTCAATGTTATGCAGCTTTCAAACCCCAAGAGAACAAATAGTTAGGCTGCAGAGGAGCTGTGAAAGGGTGCAGTCTATAGCAAAACTGTGAAAGCTTTCATGCAGGGGGACTCATGTCATGGTAAACTGGTGGAGAGCTGGAGAAGTAGCTCAGAACAAAACCATCTTACATTTCTTATCAAACACTCCAAGGTTATCACAAACAGCCTCATACATTTGTGCTGCGGGGCTCCATTAAGTGAGATTCCTTCCCCAACAACCCACACTGCCTACAAGTTCCTCTCAATAGCTTTTTGTTTGACCTTCTGGGTAATTGCACATGACCTATAATTGCAGAGTTCTTTTTTCCTCATTTTGATTCAGTGGACAAAAGTGTTTGCCTTAGGTTTTTGAGACACACTATCTTATTTTCAGGGGCAGACATTAATATTTAAATACTCTGTGGATTGGGTTACCTTTATGATTTGTACATAGACAACCTGAAAAAGGAGGGTGAGAAGGCAAAAAGGCAGCAACTGTGGGATTGTTTTCAATTTTTACATAAGCTGGAGCATATTTAGACACCAGTACTTTTTCCAAGTTTTAAAAAGAAACTTAGATATTGTATCAGGTTTTATATTATTTTTTGCAAACTGTAAAGAAAAAGAACTCTGATGGATGCGGTGACCATGCAATTTCCCGTACAGCTATAACACAGGCAGCTCTGCCACCAGAGAAATAACATCCTTCAGCATTTCAGACTGAATATTTATGAAGGCTCAATGGAGTGTCACATTAGAAATTCTGCAGCTCCATTTGTTAATGATACATGGAGTGAGCTGGAGTGATCAAACTCAACCTTGATTACAGAAAGAAGGACAGGGTGGTAGAAGTCACGCCTGAGCATAGCAGCCTGGGAAATTCTGTACAAGCAGCCAGGAAAGAAGCAGAGTCGTGTTTCTGCAATCAGGAAAGATAACAGGACAGCTAAAGATAAACACAGAGGACCCAGCTGATGCTTTGCAGCATCTAAAAATAGTTTGTTCCCTGTACCTGGAGACGACAGGACCATGTTCTGGGGGAACGAAGCATGAGAGGGATGGAAGGCAAAGGATGACTAAAGGAAGTTTGCTTTATTTTTTATGAAATCTTCTTCTTTCTTCTCTTTCTTCCAAATCTGAGGTACTGAAATTTGCTTTCTTCAGACAGTGTGAGACAATCTCCCCATACCTACACATTCTCCTTCTCACAATTAAGTATGGAAACAAAAAGACAGGAACAAATGGCCTGATCATTGGGGAGGGGAAAAGAATTTACCTATAAAGGGTCTTGGCTTTGCGCAGAACTTTTTTCCAGCTATCTCAAGACTAAGGAACTGACATGGCCTAGAAGCACAAGTTCTGTGCTGTTGGAGACTGACCCAAGCTGCTTCAAGAAGGGAAGTCTGCAAACAGCACTGGTGACAGCTTCCATTAAGATGATCATGGAGATGGAGGGTATTATTGCTCTGTGAGTGGGACAAGGGACCATGAGTGGCTAACAAATCACATGGCAGCAGTAAAACCCTCCTATTTCCCTTTTTCTCCTTCATTCAGTAAAACCATCACTTAGGTGTAAGTAAGAGACACCCTCATAAAGAGACATAAAAGCAGGATGGTAAGAGCAAAGAGCATATAGAATATCCTTGTCTATTTTAAACTACTGGTGAGCCAGAAAAATCAGTGAGACAAGTCATGCCTAGTTATGTTTCTTCAGAAAAACCTTACAACATGTCTTTCAACCAACAGGATTCATGACACAGCTGACATTGGGAGAAAATATATGTGGATTTGACAGCATGTGCTCAAAGAGCTGTGGGAGCTGCGGGGCACTTGTGACAACCTCTTTCCTGATAGAACCAAAATTTCGTCACTGCAGCTCCTAGACACTTGGTTTGACAAAGAGAAAGAAGCAGAGTACCACAGTCACCCCATTAGTGCTTTTCAGGGCCAGAGCAAGACAGCTGAGATGCTGTCAGCATCAGTTGCACTGACAGTAAAGGGGAATGTAGTACCTTTCTCTCATAATAATAATTAAAGTTAATAGGTTTTTTTCTAAAATAAAATGAGTTTAATTTCTGTCAGGGTCCAGTGTGAGACTAGGGTCCCTTAGGATATAGGAAAAGGAGAAAGAGAGCACAAACCATTTCAAAATCTTAAACATCAGTTTAGCTACTTGATTCTGAACTAATATGTGGGTTGATGGAGAAATGAGGGAAGGAGAGGATGTTAATCAACACTCTGCTGCTAGTAATTTTTAATAGAGGAAAATCAGACTATTGGCACTGATTTTTATGATCAATTCTTACTCTCTTCTTGGAATCACTAATGTCCTGGGGATTTAATGTTCCTGAAGCCTGGAATAATTCACTCTGACCTTTTAGATTAAGATTAGGAGTGGAAGGAATGCACAAAACCAGTCTCTGTGGATTTGTAATGTCATGAAGTCTTACTGCCTTTCAGTGTCCTTGTTAGAAAAAATATCAGTGTAAAATATTAAAAGTAGTTTGCTTGGGTTTGGGATTGGGAAAGGGTTGACTGGTTGACTTTTATGTTTTCTTCTTCATTTTTTTTTTTTTTTTTTTTGCATTTTGAGGTGCACGAAGTTGAATTGTGCCATCTGTCTCACTGATTTGTAGTACTCCTTTTTGGTGCTAGTGATTTTGAAGGCAATGGAGTTAGCCAGTTTGCATTTTCAGCTATAAACAGAATTTAAATATTTTAGATCAGAACTTGAGCTAAACATTTTACAGTAGGAAATCCTTGCCATGTTTATTTTTATGTCAGCATTTTAGCCTGACCATGGGTGTTGGATATTTATTCAGAATATTTTTCCCTTAGTGCTTCTCTTTACCTCTTCCTATCACTCATACACACATATATACTATGTAGACTTTCCAGGCAGGTTTTAAGCCACCAAAGGTAGCTTCTCATTCAGCTAAGGTAGAGAGCTCTTGATAATGATTTCTTGAAATGGTTAACTATTAACTTGTTAAATGCCTGATGAATTAATGCATTCTGCTGTAGGTGTTTAAACTCAAAGAGCATGTTTTGGTTTTTTTTGTTGTTTTTTTGTTTGTTTTTTTTTAGAAAAAATCAGAAAAGTGATACCAATCTGTTTACCAGGAAAGCCAGGGCTATTCTTTAAGTACTAAAACCTGGCTCCTTATTTAGTCCATTACACTCTATGGCTCTGTCCTACTTCAGGCAACATGTAGATGATCAGCATTTTGGAAAAAAAGGTAACAGAAAAACCCAAGTAACTCATCTGCATGCTTGACCAAAAAACTACTAGCCTGACATTAAGTAGTGTTAGCCAATGCATACATGGTTGTTGTTGCCTTCCATTTTTCACTCTCATCTATGTTTTCTCTCCAGATTGGTTCCCCTTCACCTCCCCTATTTCTTCCCTTTTTTTACTATGCATCCCTTTATCCTTATTCCCTTTATTTTGGGACTATAGCAACTACTTGGTATGTTTCCTCACAAGTACATGCATTTATATCTAGCTGTATTTAATTCTTTTCTCCACTTTCTGACAAAGGAACTCTCCATTAGATTGCAGACACCACATTACAAGAATCTTCCAGCAAGCTGTAAGGGCTCAGAAAGAGAGACCTTCAAAGTGGCTTTCCCTATGATTTACTTCATCTTATCTTCATGGCACTGTCCAACAAATAACTCGCCGACAGCCCATCCCAGTGAGCTGCTGGCACCCTGACCAACCCACACCCACCATGCCTACTGAGACAGATGGGTTCTTGCATATCACGCAGGGTATTTCTCAACTATTCTACATCCATGTTTACTCATTTATTACCTGCACAGATGCTTTCAGCAGACAAGAGACACACTCTAGTATAACTTTCTCTCTCTCCGCCTAAATGGTGACTTAATTGTTAAACGATAATTAGATGCCCACTCCGAGCTGCAGCCAGTTGCTTCTTCACCTGAGATTGCCATCTATTCCCTTGGTGCAAAATATCCTCTCTTACTGCAGCCCTAGTATAAAATCAGATTTCAAAAGCTTCTATTTTACATAGTTAAGCCATTCATTTCTTTTTGCTTCTGTGAAATTTACCTTCTTTAAGCTATTCTGTCTTCCACTCATTTTGTCACCTACTTTCAACCAACAGAGAAAAAAGATTTTATGTGAAACAGTAGGGAGAGGTACCATGTCCTCTTCCTTTCCCAACATACTCTAAAACCCGCCATAAGCCGTGGCCTGCTGCCTCTTGTGTAGGACTCGAGACTGACATGCCCCACAACATGGAAAGGCCCAAAGTTGTACAGGTTTTGGGAAGATAAGGATCTCTAGGGTTGCTTTTACTGTCAGGCAGGCAACAGTATTGGAAGAGGAAGGAGTGTTTATAAAGACTCTTTTTGCTTATTGCCTGGGTAGAGCTCTGTGGAAGGCATTATTTTTGTAAGCAGCACATCCAAAAGTTTGTTTTATTTTGGTTTCTTTGGGTGGAGGGAGACGCAAACGAGATTTCTACCCAGCAGCTCATAAGCAAGTCCCTTCCCTGCGATAGCCATGCATTGCTGTCTGTGATCGTAACAGAGATCCCTCCAGCCAGCCAACGTGGTGGGACAGCTTCCTGAGGGAGTGTTTCATGCCTACACTCACACTGTTTTCAAAACCCTTAATTGAAGCAGAAGTTCTCCTGATTAAAACCAAGTGTTATGAATCATAGACAGTTGCGAATGACTAAAACTCTGTTGTTTGGGACCTAGAGCTAGAATGAACTGGAAAAAAAACAGTGAAAAAAAGGAGGCTAGGGACTGTTGTATTCTTTCTTTAATTGTTCAGCTGCTTAATTTAAAAAAAAATATTTTTTTTTCTTAAACAAAAAGGATTTTAGTGCATGATGGCAGTGTTTACTCTGAGTGCATGGAGTCTTGTGTGAAAAGTTTAGGTGCATTTGTCTGAAGGCTGAAGAAAACATGAAGTTTAAAAACAATTTGAACAGAAGTAACGAACCAAAGTTTATGCAGTCTCTCTCTCTTTTTTTTTTTTTCCTCTACGTCAGGTCATTAGTTAAATTCACTTTTCACATTAAAAGCAAAGTTCCTCATAGTTTGAGACAATTTAGCTCTCTTCAGTCATAATTCAGTGCTATCTGCAGTGAAGTTCAGAGACAGAGAAACACATTTTTAATGTCAATGAACTCACATTTTGAAAAGATATGATCTGAAAAGTGATCTGCTTTGAAACAATGGGTCTTTCATAGTAAGGACTGACAACAACACATTTTATTTTCTGTAGAGAGTCGTACAACATATTACGGAAGTGACTGTATGTCTATGAGTTTGGTAGGGATGTCCCCGGTTTGATGGGTAAGACCACTATAGAACAGAAATGGTAAGTGACTCATTCAATGTGATATACTACACAAACATAAAGTTTGCCAATAGATTTTCTAATGCTCTAAGCTTGAAGGATTGCGTATGCTAAAGGTATCTAAGTATTTAATATTTAAATTCACATAAAAAGAAACTGGGCCCACTTCCTATTTTAAAAATTAAACAATAGTTGTATATAAATTATTAAATCAACCTGCAAAAACCTAAAAAACCAATGGTGTGGACAACAGAACAGTAAGAATGAAGGAGGGGAAGATTCATGTGTCATAAAATACTTGATGTAAAATTCCACCTAGGTCTTTCACAGAAAATGCTCATGAGATTCATAGGAAAGAATCAACCCTGAAATTGCCCTCTGTCAAAGAGGCATCTTGCATCTGCACATGTTTAATGAGTAAAGTATTGCAACTTTCCTGATTCTTGTAGTCAGGCACAAAAAAATTCCAAACATCCAAAATGTTTCTCTACTTTGAGAATTATCCCATATCCATCATCGAAACAGTAGGTGAAATAAACTCCTGGAAAGCAAGTTCTTTAAAATAAGGTTGTACATATGGATATCTAAAATTATAAAATAGAATCATTATCAATCTACAAGCACATTCAATAAATTAATCTTAAAAATGCAACAAAAATAGTTCACAGTAAAAAAACACAAGCAGTGTTACAAGCACAGGAAGAAGTACAAACTTAATGTCCCCAATGTCCTAAACATTTCCAGATGTTGACACTGTGTCTCAGATGACTAGACAAATGCTAATTCCAACACAAGTGGCCAACCAATGAAAGAATACAGAAGCCATCCTATTACACCCAGCCAAACCATAGATGCAGCGCTGACAAGAACATATTTGCTCAGGGAGAATGAAAAAGCCACAGAGGAAGAGTCAGGACTTATGTCTCCCTTGTGGTAGGCACTGTATACCCTTGTAATAAGAAGACTGTCTGCAGCTCAGCGGGCTTATGTTTCATGCCGTTTGGCTGTAGACAGTGAAAAATAGGTTACTTCTGCCTTGTGAACTTCCAATGTTGCACAATTCTTGGAGATTTAAAAAAAAATCAGTGTGCGTTTAACCACTCATTTTAAGGGTTCTGAAGAAGCAACAGAACAATTATGTAATTTAATTTTTAAGTCTTGAAGACCATTTGTGTGGATATCTTCTCAAATTGGATACCTATTTGTAAAGGTAAAAAAGCACTGTAATGCACACTGTTGACGTTACGCAAGGAGGTCTGTAGTCTAGTTTTAGCACACCTCCAGTTTGCCAAGGTGAAAATCTTAGGAGCCAAACAGTTGTTTACGTAACACAATACTTAAAAAGAAAGGTGAGACTTCTTGCCACAGGATGTTGGACATGCCAGAATCAAATATGACTACAAGGGACAGGATAAATGAATGAGGGATAAGACCATTGGTGACCATGAACCCAGGGTAGGTCAAGATGGAAAGAAGGCATTTGTGAAAGGAATATAATGGTTCAGGTTTTAGATGTCTAGCTTATGCACGATTCGTAGTACTTTACATTGGAACATACGTTCCTATTTAATTACTGGAGAGAGTTAGCTGACTTCTGAAGGTTGTTCAAGTGCCTAAAGGTAAGCTGTGCAAAGCCACTGGGATGGGTTTCATTACCAGAGAAGATCACTGTTTTTAATGCTCTGTGCCCATGTGACTGAATGGAGAAGCAATCAAAAGACCTTGATAAGAAAAATGCTTTTAATTATTTGCTTCATCTGGCACGTACCTTTTCTTTAATAAGAAAGTGATATGAAGAGAGCATTTATCTTGCTCCACAAAGTGCATATGCTGGTGCTTTCATTATGCAGGTCAATAAGCAGCACCTCTACCCCTGCAAGAATCCACCTTTCAGAAAACCATGTTCATAGTATACAGATCTACATGCACAGAGACTTTTTTCCCATACAAAGACAATTGCAAATGTAACTTTATCACACCCCTTTGCTAAGAGATGTACTTTCATAACCAGTGTAGGAAAGTGCTATCGTAACAATTTGTTTTCTGTAATAATTACTCCTTTATTCAAAGAGTGATATTGTCACATGTTTCAGTTTAAAATATTTTTGCTTTACCTTTCTTTTCTGTAAAACATTAAGAATGGTTTATTCTTTCTGTGAGAGGCTAAAGTTTACAACTAGTTTTAAGAATGTTCCCACTTTTTTGATAAATGCCTGCTTTTTCTATTAAAGAGCTCAAACTGTAGTCCAAGCTAATCAGCTTGGACTTCCAGATGTAAGACATGTTAAATCACTGCGGCTTTTAAGTATACAGGAAATCCTCTGGCAAATGCTTAGTGCATATGGTACTTTTGAAGTTGTTCAAGTTCATTTTCTGTGTCCTCCCTCCCTTTCCCACAAGTGTTCCTCTATGTTTTTTTAATTTTATGTGCCCCTTGGATGGTAATGCCATGGACCTTTGAAGGCCTGAAGTGAGGTCTGACATTCCAAATCTAGACTGAGGCATTTTTCTATCAAAAGGAAAGGTCACAGTTTTGTTGCCTAAATAAAGACACAAAGTTCTGTGTCAGATAACATAGTTTATCCCAGAAGTGCATGGAAACAGCAGACATGACATAGGCCTGTTGGGAAACCCATGTCTTGCTGGAATAGCAGGAGATAGGTGCAACACCCAACAGTGCCTAAATCCACACTGCAGGCCTATGTTCAGGTACCTGAATCCTGTTCTAAAGGTTGGCAACATACCACAGTGTACTTCTACCTCTGAGCCTGGTGTCAAACCTCACGTGGTCAGAAGAAGGCAGAACTCTTTCCACTCTAAAGCTGACATCTAAAATGTTGTGAGTCACTCCCAGAAGATCTCTTTCTCTCCATTGTCTATGAAAGGTGCAAATACAGAAAATAGGTGACATGAGTTACACCTTAACCTCCACATAAAGTGATGCAATCTGTGAAACTCCTGGCTAAGTCAAGTGTTCCTTTGTATGTACATAGAAAAGTTTAGCCCTGTATTACCTCATTTTTATTTTAAATTTTCTATGATTAATTGCTATAATTAATATTACTTTACTTTCCCTTTCTGAAGAGAAATTAAAGGTTTTCCCCCTTTCCACTTACATTTTCATTTGGTTAAACACATTTTTCAAGAGTGAGCAAGTAGCCCATTCTAATTTGTGAATTATATAAATATTCAGGGTTATTTAACTGCCTAGGCTCTCACAACCAGTATTAAATTAATTCTAGGTGGCTGCTAGTAGAATTTTCTGTTAATTAATATATTTTGTGTGCCATAATGTGAGTAGGATGCTACGTACTCTTTGCTGGTGAGTAGGTACTGTGTTTCATATGGTGCATGTGCTTCTATGAACACTACAGTCATTGCAAATGTTTCACAGATTTATTTTATGTGAGATCATCCAGTAACTCATTACACGAAAGAAACTTTAATACACTGTGGTCTTCAGTGTTGCTATATGAAATATGACACGTGCTTTATGTACTGTATATGGAACATATGTCTGTCCCATATAAGAATTAAGGGTGCAATGCTTTCATGATAAACACCTGTTGCCAGTCTGTCTAAAATATGACATTATCACAAGATCTGAAATCGTTTAGTCTCATGATGACTCTGTGGCATGCTGCTATCCCCATTTTAGTGAATATGGGGAATGCACAGCACAGACTGGCAAAGTGACACCCCAAACCCACAGGGAAAATTTAAGCTAATATGGGCACTGGAAACTTTACCACCCACCTTAACCTGTATTATTCGTGCTCTTCAATTGCCAGAAATATGCATTGTTAACATGTATCTTTTACTTTTGCGAGTCATGGAGTGATTTCTTTATCAAGAGTTCTATTAAACATTCTTCTCAAATCTTATTATAACATTGTTATAATCTTAATCTTTGGTGCATGTATTACATGCAAGATAATGCTTATTACTTAAATGTTATGATCATCATCATGTGTTCACAAAGGAGAAGTCTAAAACTACTATTTTTTTAAAAAAGTTTGCTTTGTATTAGTAACTCACATAGGGTGAATATGAGAGGATATTGAAGTCAATTAATAATGCTGCCAAAAGAATTCATTGATTTGCACTAATCTGGACCAGTTTAAGCAGGAAATGAGCAATGCTGCAGTGGCCTCCCTTTAGGAGTGAAGGGACAAAAAGCTCATCTAGTTAGAGAGTGGTTGCTCAGTTTACCAGAAAGATTGTCTGAAAAGGCAGAGGATCAGACTCAGGGACTCAGGAAGTCTTTTCCAAGACTTTACTCTTCATTTGTACTTCCATATTTCCTGTTTTTTGATTATTTTTTTGAAATGTCTTCCAGGAGGCCTCCAGCTTTTTCCTTTCTAACTTCTTATTTTTGTTTAAAGAGAGAAAAGATTATATTTAAAGGTTGAAGGTGGGCTTCACCAAACCATCTTCTCTTAAATCCTTGTCTTATTGTCTTCTGAGTTCTTTTCTCTGTGTTGATATTTGCCTATTTGCCATTAATTCAGTCAATTCCACTGAGAAGCTTTTCCTTTTAATTCACTACATTACTCATTCTTCCAAAACATGATGTATCTGGAGGATGTGAAATATAATGCAGCTTCAGTGAAGCATTTTCGTTTTTCTTCTACTCATTTTCTTCTACTCATCCGCCTGGTGTACGTTCATGGGGCAGCAGGAGATTTGAAGAGAAGTTTGCAAAACCAGGAGAGTCACATTCGTAAAGAAAACCTAAGAGAAGATAAGTCACCTTTATTAAAACCAAGCCTCTGGGATTTTTTTTTTTTTTAATCCAGGATATATAGGGATTTCTGGTAAAAATCAGAAGTCAAAGGCTATGATTAATTCATCTTTGTAAGGTTAAAAGTAAACAAAACACTCCCGGAGACAATCTGAAGTATTGAAACCTTATTCATCAGTGTAGGTGCTCAGCCCAGAGCGTTATAAAGTGAAGCAGAGGCTCCCGAATAGGAGCCCCTGTGACAATCCCAAACACCCCCATTCTTGTTGAGGGGGTAAAGACAGAGGACAGGGGATCAGAACAGTTTCAATGAGGCTATTCCAGATTCTGCTTCTCATTTACTATAATTCACTACTGAAATGGTGCAAAGAGAGACAGAGCTTTTTAATACAGTGGGGGAGACACCAGTTTGGAAGAGTTTTTTTAGATCATTCTCTAGAATCAATGAACAGCAACCCCTGTTCTAATGAGAACTAAAGGCATGAGGCCAGCAGTGATAAAAATATGGTCCAGGTCAAGTTGGAAAAGCATCAACTGGATCATTGTGCACTACTCAGATCTTGGAAACTGCCTTTCTCACATCAGTTATGAGTTGTGCTGATTCTCTGATTGCAGAACAGATTGGGCCCATAATGTTGCAGAATTTCCACAGAAAATGTGTGAAGATAAGGCCTGATGGAATAAAGTGCTAAGCAAAATCTATTGCTTATGAGACTTATTAATCAAGAGTGCAAATAGGGCGCATTGTGTATCTGGGAACAATTGAAAGGGAAATAATGAGAAACCTATGTACTAGACTGAGGAAGCAAAAATTGAGAGGAATTGAATGGAAAAACCTTAAACTTGGCAGCTTTCATCTGTGTTTGGTTGGTTGGTTGGTTTGGTTTTTTTTTTTTGGTTTGGTTTGGTTTGGTTTAACAGAGGATATTCTAAACAAACAAACAAAAAGAATATTTAAGGTAGATAGTGCATTAAAAATAATCACAAACATGCATAACATGCATAGAAACCCAACCCAACTGGCCTTGTTTAAGAAAAAGCCCATCTACCACTAGAGTGGATGAAAAGCATGCTGGATTGACACCTCTTGTACAAATAAGGCATGATTCAGTTCATGATTATGACACATAAAAAGATGTAGTAACAGGTTTGCAGATGCCTGGTGATAGATGTTTAAACACCATTTTAGATGCTATAGGGCCTTCTGCTTGGACCTGCTTCTCCAGAAGATCTCCCATGGCTTCTGTGTTGTGCCCGCTGCTTTTTTGGGAATATGTTGGATGTCCTGGTGTGCCTTAGTTGACATGGCACACCTACCTTCAAGCTGAATTTAGGAGTCAATATTCTCGTACAGCTCAAACACAGACACTTCAATTCACGTGTCTTAATCACAGGCTGAATCCTGCCTCCATAATTTCCAGTACATCACTGGAGAAGAGCCATGGTGACATTTCGTGTGGAGGTGTAACACAACAATAAATCCAACAAAGAGCAGAAGCATTACTTAGTAAGCACAGTAATGACTGACAATAAATCAGCTGGAGCAATTGCATTGACCTGCAAGAAAATAAGTGATGAGAGGACAGTAAGACAGAAGAGATTTGACGTGGTAAGAGCATTTTGTTGTCATTTTTCCCTAAACCAGACGATTTTACATGGAAAACCTTATCTGAAAGCATAAAATGCATGAAATAAAGACAGGCTTTCTGTCATAATTTGTTGTTTGGTATATCATATTTGCCATGCACATACGTGGACAATTCTGAAGACCAGGTGGCACTTGTGTGATAAAACTTTGCACAGCACAAAATCCCTAGTTATTTATAAAAGAAAGGTCATAGAAACAAAGGTAGGTTGATTGAAGGAAAGTAATAGAGATGTTCACATAAGAAAGTGTGCAGGACAGATGCACGAATATTATTAGAAAAATTCATGATGAGTCCCCATGGTGAAATGAGCAGCAGGTGCTGGGCTGCTGCAGGGAAAATTAAGCAGGCAGTTTGAAAGGGCAGATAGATACCATAGCCCTGGGAGACATTCATTACAGCAGAGGAGATGTGAACGCTCCCTTAGCACATGCAATTACACTCTGCTGATTTGAAAACTACGATTTTATTGTGAAGAATATAATCAGGAGTGGCCAAGAAGCCAAAAGAACGCTTGATATTTTCGGAGAGCATCAACTTTTCTATGAAATGGAAGCACCAGACAAAGTCTGGAGCTATTAAAAAAGGGTTTTAGTGAAAGCATTATTCTCAGATTTCAGGACAGAAGTAGTGGAGAGTTCTGGTCAGACAAAATTCCCCAAACCCAGAGGATGGGTCTTTATTCTTCATAGAAGACGGTCACTGAAAAGGAATAAGATTATTTTAATGACACTGGTACCTCTACAGAAGAAATACTTCGGGTTAGATTTTCCTTAAATGTCCCCAAGATATTGATCTTATAAGGTGGCAAATGAAATCCTATTCTAGTGAAGGCCAAATAGTGCTCCCCAGGAGACAAATTGAGAATAAATCCACTGACCTCAGTGGAGCTAGTGTGGATTATAATATCGTGTCATTAAATGAAAGTACAGTTTGGCTCTTGCTCTGCTAAGCAAGGGAACTGTCAAATTTATAAATGAAACCAGCTACATAGCAATGGCCTGGTTTCCCTCATCCAACACACATTCTGCTTTTCATTTCCATTTGTTAAAGGAAGCTTTATTTAGGTCATTAAACGTTTCTGTATTAGCACATCTGCCTTTGACTATAGAAAGCAGTGATATGGCTTCCAAAAGCAGCAGGCATGCCAGTAGTGAAGGAAGAAAAGGGAAGATCCAGGAAAACAGCTTTAAAACATTGTAAAATATGTTAGTTATACCTAATTATTTTAATCCATATATTAACTGGCTGAAAATACAAGATGAGATGCAAGATTTTATAAATACATCAAAGACTTCTGGTTACATCAAAAGACATTCACATTCTTTATCTATTATGCTTAGGGCTTAAGGTTTCCTATTCAAACCAGTTGTCATTTTTTCCTTTGAAGAACAGATGCTCTTAAAGAGCACTGATACTTCAAAAGAATGTACCTTGTACGTGGGTAACACTTAGTAAAAATTTCATCTTATGCTCCTCTCTCCCATCTAGCAGAAGGGAGACAGGAAACTAGTTAATACTTATTGTCAAAAACTCCAACACCATTATATTAAAAAAGAAAATTCCTCATTTTTCCCCCCCCCTCCAACCTGTTCTGTACTTGTTTGAGAGATAGGAAAGGCCTGGATTCACACCTACTTGAACAGAGCAGTGAAATCATTACCCTTGCACTAGTTTATGTTGCCAAGCCTGATGCTATATATGGGTAGCCGTACTGCTGTGCAGTCTTATCGTGCCTTTATGTCTGGAATGGTCAATACATTGAAGAAGGTCAGAACCACTCACCTGAAGCTGAAATCAAATCAGTGTTTTTGAGATCTTTCCATAAGATTTTAGTGAACTTTGAGCCAGTCCCTCAAATGCTTCATAATTCAAGCAGAACTGAGAATTACATCATAGAAACACTACAAGTTAAGGGGAAATGTGATGCTTTTCCCCATCAGAGAATACTAAAATGATGATAGAATTTGGAATGTAGGTGTGTTGAGAAATGTAACTAATGAGTGGGAGGCAATAAAGAGATAGAGAAAGTTATATGATCATAAATGATGAGCAAACCAACTCAAAACTTGCCAAAGGGGCAACCCTGCTATGGGAAGTTTTCTACAAAGATGATGGACCCAAGCCTTCTCAGTCAAAGGTAAAGCAGAGGGCAATGCCCACAGAGTAGTAATTCAGTTTGGATGTTAGGGAACTCTGTAAGGCAGGATGTATGAAAAATGTAGAAGCACAGTTCTGGAACAGGTGCCCGGAGGCACTGTGGGATCTCCCTCTCCAGAGGATTTCAGGATGCTGCAAGACATTATTGGGGCTGATGACTGGCAGTAACCCAGCTTTTTGAGCTAGATGACTCCAGAGGCTTCCTCCAAACAGCATTTCTACAACTGTATGCTTTGGTGACTGAAGGGCAGCATCTACTTAGTATCACCATGTGTTTTCTTGGAATGAATCTCACTTACAATATGGCAATACTTTGTTCGTGCTGAACGTGAAAGGCAGGTCTGGTGTACGGGGGCATGTTTGTATTCAGTAGAAACCTGTCACATTATTGGAATTTTGTTCAAAATTTGTGTAGTAGAAAGCTTCCAGACAGCTTCTCCCACTGTCCTTGACACCTATGGAGAGTTTTCACAAGGATTTTCAATTCCAGGAATTGCTTCTTTAAGCACAAATGGGAGCTGGCCTTGCAAGTTTTATTGGTTGCCCTAGCCACCCAATGGAAGTGAACACCTTATCTAAAATTGCTAATCTTAACAGGAAGCAGTCATTACAAGGAAGCATAACTATTTCATATTTGTGCATAAGCTTTTTTTTTGCTGTCACTTCAACTTCTTATTAGAGTAGGTAGCTACCAGCTTCACCTCTCTGCAGTAGAGTTACCTAATTTTTGTACAGCTCCATCCAAGAGCAGTTTGAATTATCCTACAATGCACCCAATAATTTTAAACAAGTTGTTTTTATTGACAAACAGGATTACTACGAACAGCTAGTGTAACCTAAACACTTCACTGAGTTAATTTCTTCTCTAAGATAATGCATACATTTTAGAAAAGCATGTGGTCTTGATTTTAAAATTGCTGCTGCTGCTGCTGTAGAAACTCATTATTCTAAATAGCCTGTTCCAGAGTTCACCTGTTCTGGCTATTGTAATTTGTGTATTGTACTTCTAATCTGATTTTATTTCATTTCAGCTTCCATTCACTGTATTTGGTTATATCAAAGGTTGTCTTTATGTAAATAATGTCTAAACAGTCACATTTAGCTTAGTTTTCCAAGAATTTATAAAAGCAGAAATTAACATTGAGATATTTCTCTTATGTGCTTGAAATCATGTAAACACTTTAAACACTGAATTAAAAAAAAACAGTTCAGGTTGCTCTTCCCTCTATTATTATAAGAGAATGAAGATCAAACAAACCAGAATGAGAAAAGAAATCAACGAAAGTACAGTTCATGTATGAAAGCTCATTCCCATGACTTTATAATGACAGTAACATCAGCTGGCTCATTTTTAACTTATATTAAAGGCAATAGTTAGGCATCTAGTGCAACTCAGTCAATTGGAGATCAGAGTTTTGTCTGAACTATTTAACTCTTCTACGAGTTTATAAAGAGAGAATCCCAAAAGTGCTTCTCTTCTGAGTGATGAGCAGAGATTTAACCCTCTGAGGCGTATCAAGTTTAATGCAGATTGTGTCCCCAGATTCCCATCTCTTTCTCCTCCACTCCCACTTCTTAAGGATAGCATGGGTAAACAATAAATACTAAGAAAGCAAGCAACCCAGTTTAGGTTCTCGTTAATGTCTTAATGGGGCTATGGCTGCTCTTGATAAATACATTAACAAAGGAAATCCCACGTGGAGAAAGCATTATTTAGGTTGAGAAGCTAATAACCTGTCCATAAAGAAGCTTATGCTGATAATTAGAAGACTTCTAGATGTTATTACAGTGAAAATCTGGAATCACTTTCTACTTGGAGGCATTAATGAAAAAAAAAAAAATCTAATTAGCTGTAAAATAGAGCTTGATCAATTATAAACCTATGGGATGTGACAGCCAGAAATGACAGGGGATTGAATTCATTGAAGTCCCTCTACTGCTTTGATTCTTACTGGAGTATTTCAACCTCTCTTCATTCTTCTCCTACCTGGCCAGAATTCCTCGCATAGGACACTAGCTGTATTTGTGATATGAGAGAGAAGAAACAGGACTGATAATTTCAGGAGACATTTCAGTTCATTACACCATGTTCCCCTCTGATCCAAGACCTTCAGAGTGGTAGTAGTTTCATCATCCTTTTTCACAACAAAGTGTGTGCTTCTCCAGCACTGGTGTGTCTCTGTAGACCTATGTTCATTAGGAAGTTGGAAAACTGTAGATGCTTTTATACTCTGTCTGGCCTCTTCCCCTGCTAATGACATCACCGGCACAAGACCTGCACAGATTCCTTTCAGTGCTGATTTTCCCCACACTTTCTCACAGAAAAAGGAAAGTTTCCTCTGTTTTATTCCACTGCCATGGGTACAAATACCACATTTTGGCATGCTCAGTGTATGACAGCCCATCACCTGCACCGCTTCCCTGAGACAGCATAGCCAGCTGCCCTTCTGCACCTTTACTGGTTCATGTGTCCTTTTGCAGTGGAGAGCACCTCTGCACCTCAAGGATCCCAAGGGAATCTGTGACCACGTTTTTTTGTTATATTGTCCCCCACAGAGCTTATCAGGCCTGTTAATGGTAACACCAAAGACAGGTCTCCAGTTGCATCTGTGTGTCCAGCTGTAGACAACGCAAGCACCTATTTCACGGGATTACCATTGTGTAGGTATTTTGGGACACCCAGAGGAGTCAAGCTTCCCCAGCTTGACCAAAGTTTTGACAAAGGACAGAGACATAAACCACCTTGTGCCTCTTCTAAGCTCACATGCATAAAAATGACAACCTGTGGAATGTTTATATTTACTTTTTCTCTCCTACCTTATTATATAGAGTCATACCCATTAATCTGCATGAAATAAATCTGTTTTATAAAGGAATAGCTGGCAAGAAATTTTATCTTTCATAGTTCTCTTGATTTAGAGACACTTTGTATTTCAGGAATTTTGAAATAGGACAGAACAAGAATTTTGTCTTATTATATCTTAATGTATTCTAGATTTGGATAGACACAATTACCTTGGAAAGTGTCCTGGACATAGTATTCTTCAAACCTGCTTTAAATATGATTGGATAACTAGGTAGTAAACATTACCTGCATTCTGTAAAGCCCTGGCTGTAAGCACTTATCATATTGTACCCCATGAAATAATTAGGCAGGTGACCACAAAAGGTCAAACAGATGGATAAAATAAAATAATAAAAAATAAATTAAAAAAAAAGAGTGAAATCTCCTTAGCTATTTGTGCCTTCTTTTACTGCACACTCTTTGTTTTTTTTTTTCTGTTAGCCAGCTATGATTTTCTCCTCCCAACTTGCAGAATCCATTCGTTTTAACAGGACATAAGCCACCCTAGAGCCATAAAGTTGAAGAGGTTACAGAATTTAATCAGCTTGTTTACATTATTCATCCTTTTAATTTTTAGCAGCCTACATTTTCTCTGTCATTCTCCCAGGGCATTATGGCAGCTGCAAAACTTTTCCAGACAAAGTTGCCCAGCCAGAGCTTTCAGAAGTTCCCCCTTCACAGCTCAGGATGAACGCTGCTGTGCTCTTACTGGAGGAGACTCCAGATTTAAACAGGAACCATTTCAAACTATAAGGCCTGAAATGGAAAAAAGGTTGAACTTGCTGTGGCATTAGGATATCTCCTTGTTTTCTGATCAATCTGCATGGGACATATCCCAGTGCTTCCCTGCTGGTGCTTATAGCTCCACTTTTGTGGAGCCCCCTGCCTCCCACCAAGTTTCTCCCCAGAGCCCACATGCCTTTCTTATCTGTCCTGCTGCAGCTCTCCTGGACAAGCAGTGATTGTCACTGCCATGCAGGATTTACCATGGAGTCAAGGGGCCTCGGGGATATTCTTATTCTTTACCTTCCACTTGTAATGGAGCCAACTGCCATGGCAGAGGAGTTTTGGGGAGGATAGGCACAGGAGAGAGTGCACTCACAAGGGTGGCAAGTAGGGAGTTCATGGGAAGGGAAAAAGCACCCCTAAAAAGGGGTTCCAGAAAGCATAAAAAGAAACTAAGGAAAACAAAATAAGAAAGTGTTGGAGACAGTCAGAAGAATTTTTCTCTGGAAGAAAAATTCCAGTCTCCAAGGCAGAGATTTGGGATTTTGCACTGCATAGCCCATGGCTGTCAAAAAACCAACTGTTTGTGAAGTAACAACCATCTGAGGAGCAGCCTTCTAGTGATTCAAGCTATAAAAGCTGCAGATGTCGGGAGTATCTTAAAGAGAAATAGCTTTAAAGATGAAGTGTTTGAAGAAATCTTGTTGAGACATACCGCACTGAAGATAAATCAATACAATCATTCCTGGAAAGCCTGGCTGACAAATTTCCCTATCGCATAGTTTGTGGGGATAGCATAAAATGTTTCCTGCCTCACTCATGCAAACATTCCCGGTAATTTCAGTAAGACTCTGACTAGATCTGAGAATAAGGAACATAGGATTCAGCCAAGAGTTTCTTAGAGTTTGTGAAAATTCCCCAGGAGTCAGAAGGAAAATTATAGCTAGTTTAAAGTAGTCTAAAAAGGTAATGCTTGCTATGGACTTTTCAGGAGAATTTCAAACATGTTAGAAAATATGTCATTCTGATTAGATTCACTAGCTGCAGAGTGAAATTTACACAGTAAATTGGTTACGCAGTAATTTTGGTTGGATAGATTTTCCTCTATATTATGAAAACAGTTTTCCAGAAGACAAAAATGACACGTACAAGAATTTGGCATATAATAATTGAAAAATTATGTGTCTCAGTCTTGCATGCATTAAGCTGATATAACTAGACTCTCCTTTACAAACCATTTAAGATCTTCAGTGAGAGGTGATCCAGTTGCATATCACAGACAATAAATAAGTATACTGGGGAAGAGGTTAGGTTCAGCTGCAAAACTACTCAGCAGACAATATGGTTCTTCTCTGAAGTTTCTGTCCCTTCCAACCAGTGGTGAATTACAACAGTGCTTAAGCAAACAACCAGCCACCATTTATTCCATTTAGAGAACATGACTACTGCGCAGATTGAAAGAGTATTTTTACTGCTGAAAGTGGCATACTTTCAGGACAAAGAAAGTTCAGTTCACGAGGAGTTATGTGTTCTGGTGCCTCTAAAATGCAAGTTGCCTGTAGTTCCGGGCAGTGAGCTAGTTGCAAAAGACAGCTGAGGAGAATATTGGGAGAAGCTGGGCTCTGAAGAGGCAGTGTGGAGAGAGAGGATCTGGTGGTGGGGAGCCGTGACCCCAGTCACTGAAAACCAGACGCATGGAGACACTTCTCAGCACTTGCACTCATGTCCTTTCCAAGGAGTTCCACAGTTCTTGTTATGGACCTCCTTTAGTAAGCATCGAGACTTTTATCTGTAGCTGCTGTTGAATCAACTGCAGAAAAAAGACAATGTCTCAAGACCCCTTGGGAATGCTTGTTGGCTATCTAAGCAAAGTATTACATAGCTGTGGGTATTGAATCCTTTTTTGGATCACTTATATTGTCACATGTAAAGTTGTATCATGCTGGTTGTTTGCCCTAAGCCACATAGCAAGACTAAAAGTAGGAAAGAAAAAAAAAAAAAAGTGGTATTCAGGATACAATTTCCAGAGGTAATTATTTTGGTCTAGTCAAAACATTACCTTTTTTTCTAACATATGAGAATGAAAAAAGACAACAGATTTCCCCATGGCATCATTCTGTGCTTCTGCTGCAACAATTAAGTTAACATGTCACATCTGCTATGCATCCTAATGAGGGAAGATAGTCAGGTTCCTAACCCAATTTATCCAAGAGCAAGAGATATGAGATGCTTGTTTCTATATCCCTAGAAGCAAAGTCATTATTATGGCTGAGGTATCTGACTGGTACTTACATCTTAGACCTTTTCTCTGTACCCAGAAACAGTTTATATGATTTAATTTTCTTGTTTTCCTATTCCAACATCTACAATTATATATATATATATATGTATATATATTTAATTTTCATAACAGTGCTAATGTGTACAGTTAATATGTACTACACAGGTGTGTGTATATACATCTAAGGCATCATCAAGTAAGGAAAAGTGGAACCCAAAATTAGTCAATGAAATGAAAAAAAGGTCTCAAGTTGCCAGAACTGTTTCTAATAAGTGATATTAATTTGAATTTTTCGACTTTCAAACTAATAGCTTTGGCTTTTGTAAAAAAGAACCTATCCTCCCAAATAGTTCAAACCTAAGTGGAAAAAGAAACTTTTAGCTCAGTTCTGAGCTTCTAAAAGCCTAATCCAGTTTTCAGAAAGAACTAAAACTGTGACGCCAAATTTCTGTTTCTAGCCCAAATTGTTGTATATAGCATGCCAAAAATGTGTCTAGAAGAACCAACTGCCTGAGGTTAAAATGTTTTCCCTGATTTACAATGTTTGGTTAAAAACGTATTTAGGCTGATGACAAGCAAACAGGGTGTAATTTAATTGAAAAGAAATTACTCTAATGCTGTAAAGCTCACTGAGAAACGTTAACTTCATAAAAGGTAAAGGGGAGCGCTGACAAACCATAACTATCACAGAACTAGAGAGTAAAATGGCATTAAATTTTGTGCATATTTTGTAAGATATTATTTTTATAATTGACAATAGAAACATGTATAATTTGCAAATTCTAATCATGTAGGCACTGCCAGATCAGCGAAGGTTTATATATAACTTCATCTACATAAAACAGCCATAGTGGATTTCATCCCATCTAAAATTAGTGAATTTATAGATTGAGCCCAATATTCAAACACCTGTATTTATGTGTGTACCCTACCCTCTGGATGAGAGTAAGATGTTACAATGAGTTGAACCCAGTATCTAGAATTGCTTTTCATCAGCTGAACAGCTCTTTAGGCCCAGGGAGAAGGGAAGTTCAGTTGCCTGAATAGGCCTTTTGGGATGGCAAATGTTTTCTCTGTTTAGAAATTTTCAATTATTCTATACGGCTGCAGCTGCTGTTGCAAAAAGTCACAGATGGGATCTGCCAGCCCCTAGCAGTGAAGGTCTCGGGTGCTCTTGGGCATCTCATTGGGCACTAGCTGCTAAAATTTGGGTAACTTCTTTATACTGTGGTTGCTAGAGGCTCAATTCAGGTTACCTAAATAAGGGTGGCCTAAAAATAGGCCATGCTAGAAGGCTCAAGATGTCAGGAAAATCTACTCAGATATGGCAAATATGGATCAGGCCTGCCCATCACACTATGATGGGCAGGCAGCCAGCAGGCAGACAAAATATCTGACCTGGAGCATCTTAAAAGGCATTTGGTGTTAAGTTGGGGCAACTGAATGAAGCTGTCAGTTTTCATTAACTGTAACAGAAACACAAAACTCTCAATTTGGAATTGAATTTCTGGCTGAGTCTTGTGTTTAGGCTGCTTATCTCAACTCCCTGCGTAGTCATCAGAGAGAGATGTTTCTAGGGTCCCCTGCCTTAGATGTTTATTTCAGCATGGAATTAACCTTTCTGCAGAAAAATCTCGCCCACTCTGTGTTGATTAGAGGCGGAACCTCTATGAAAAGCTTACAGGAAAAAAACAAAAGGGTTATGAGAAAAATGCAATTAATATTGTGTATTATTGTTCCAGCATGTCAGCCTCTTCCCTTTCTATTCATTTTGTTAAGACCTACTGAGTTCAAAGGAACATCTTTAAGTTTTAATGAGAACAATAGGTCCAAAGAGGCTTCAACTCACTGAACTTAAAAGTAGTTCTGTGTAATAATATGCCAGGCTGTTCTGCTTTTATAGCCCACCTGTTATAAGTGAAATGCTTGGTGGGCTTGTATTGGCAATATATTGAATTTCCGGGCAATTGTAACAGAAACACGTTTCAGTACCAAATCCTTTTGCTTTTATATTCGTATACAGGCTACCTAGAGATTAAATCAGCCAGTTGTGTTCCTCTGCAGTTTCTTACTGTTATTTTCAGAAAATCTCTGCAGGGAGATGTAAATTCTCCTGCATGAGCAGGTCTCACTCCAGAAGATGCCCAGAGGTCCAGAGGCAGAATGCTGCCTATAGTTATTGCTGTTGCCTAGCTATAATAATGTATTTTTAAAGCAGTTCTACCCTTCAAAGCAATTTCAAGACAGGACCTGGTTTTCCTACCTTCTGACAACTGGGGGTGGGAGGGTGTTGTTATTCGGTTTTGGCTTTTTAAAACACAAACACTCAAGCTGATTTTGTGACTTCTTATGGACCACACTTTGATTACACATCTCCCTTGGGAGTAGGAGCTGTAGCAGAAAACTGAAAAGGCTGTCTTTTCACCCATTCCCTCTGCTCCCAAAAACAACAACAAAACCACAAATGAAAAAGATGTTTGCTGTAGAAAAGATCATCTCTGCCTGTCTCTCCTTAAGATATATATATATATATGTAAAAAATATATTATTCCAGCTCTCCAGTATTTGAGCAGCTGGGCAATTTAGACTGAGAAGTGTGTCTTTAATTACCTAAAATATACAGTTCCTAGGTGCTAGAAGGCAAATAACAGAAATCAGTATGTACTGTTGTAGTAAATTAATTGAAATTGCTGTGCTAGTTAATTTTCCTCTGTATTCCAGATGAGATTTCTGTGGATTTTACCATAAAAATGCTGACTGTCATCTGTATTTTAGTACTAGTCCAGACTCATCCTGACTCAGTTGTGAAGTATTTTGCTGTCAGGAAGATCTGACACTGTTTGACTAAAGACGTTCTTGAAACAGCAGTTCTTCGAGTGATTTCTAACTGTGTCGTGGTCATACTAGGTAGGAAGCACACATGGCTCAGATCAGATACATACATTTTTAATGTTGTTTATCAGAAAGGGGAATGACATCAGTGCATATGGTAAAGGCTTTCAGTGGTATTTAATAAGATCAGCACCAGTATTTACAGTGAAATTGAAACAGAGTTTCGTGCCAAGATCATAATCAATATGAGAATAAGTTTGTTATTTGCTGAAATAAGGGCTTGATGGAATAAAATGTAAAGGGTGTTAGCAGTCAGATCTGGTTGAAAATAGGCATCTTAGTTTTAGCTTTTAGGAAAAGGAAAATACCTAATTTTGGTTCAGAACAGATTAATGATTCAGCTAAAACTTCAGACTGTAAATATCCTGTTGACCCATTCAAATATGACAAAAGACTTCACTGGGGTGAGACAGCAGCTGAAATAAAAACTTCATTATCATTTACTTTCCCACAGCTATCAGCCAGTAATGAGAGAAAGTGCTCTTGCAGGCTGTGCCACATGCCAGAAGGACAGCACAAGTCCCTCTGTGACTGTCCTCGGGAGGAGGATTTATGGGAGCAGGACATCTTACCCTGAGGAGAAGCTGGAGAGATACCTTTCAGCTCAGTGGCAGGATTCCTCTCTGAGGACGTTTCACAGCTGAGCAAGGACCTGATAACATTTGGCATCTAACAGACTGATCTGGACAAAGCCATCAGCAGTGCACTGGTACTCAGCCGTATCCCCTCCTCTCTATGTGGTGTTCCTGTATCAGCTCAGCTCTGAAAACTCACAGTTTGATATTCTGGCACAGAAACAGAAACTGAATTGTGTGTGCAATACCGAAAGGAGGAGCCACAGTGTGCCAATTTGTCAGACTGCTGTGTACTACCCCAGCTTTTCCCCCAGAAGGGTTATTTCATTACACTTACCAAAATATCCTCTAAATTGTTTTTAAACCCATACTTTTGAAAAGTAATTGTGTAATTACTTTACATTATGTAATTACATTACCATTATGTAATTATTTACATTTTGCAGAATATCCATAACTGTTAGAGCCCCAAGCGCTATGTTCTTGTCCCTGAAGGTTTGATTTTCCACACTTGAAGCTGTAAAGCCACACCTCCATACTCCATGCATTTCAGTTTTATCCCTCTGTCTTTCACTTGCCAGTGCGTACCATAGACAACCTAGGTAAACTTTTCCAGGGCACTAATGACGATCTCTCCAGTTCTCACAACAGTGCTAGCAGGGTGCAAGGCTACAAGGAGAGAAGGAGGAAATTAGCCTGTCACTTGGGGAAAGCAATGCCTACTGATACAAGGAGCTGTCTAATCTCAGTAGCCTTTCCAAACTGTTTACATAAAAAAACAACAAACAGAGGCAAGGAAGGAAGGAAGGAAGAAAGAAAAGGATTTCTGTTGTAAAATGACAGGAATGGCTGTATTGGATTTCCACTGATGAAATCTCTCCGCCACAAAGAATTAGAAGGAATAAAGGAGGCTTTATGCCTTACTGGAGGGAAAACAAGACATAATGATGAAGCTGAATATGTAGGCAAGCTTCTCAAAACTAATATGGATATTCATGGATTTACATTTTATGTTTCTGGATAACCAACACATTCACCAGTTTATTTTTTTTTGTAATCTTGGTGGAATATTTTCTGTACATGGCTCAGCTATTTATGCATATCCAAAACAGGGATTGTACACCATAGTCAAAGATAACAGTGAATCACTAGGCTGCTTTAAACGTAAATTTAAAATTGTTGAAAGGAGACTGGATTCTGGATAACCATACTATTAGTATGCTAGTAAGAGCAAGTTATTTTAACATAGGTCATACAAATCACATTTATATCAAATGTTTGGTCTTTATTGCATTAGCAGTGTGCAAAACGGAATGCATTTGATAAATCCCTGGAATAAAGGATAATATATTTAGTACCAATAGACTGCACAGAAGAGAGATAAACTTCTACATGACCTTTTGGACATGAGATTAATATTCTGTGGGGAGATGGTGAAGCCCTGAAGTTTTAAAAAATACAGATGTAAAATTCCTTACATCATTCTACAACCATGCATTTCAGAGATACATTAAAATGTTAATATTGGAGTAGTGGCACTTAAGGAAATACTAGGTTAATGAAGAAGTGAATGTGATTTGATGAACTGGATAATTGGTAACATACAAAATCTAAGAGCTTAATTCTTGGATGTTTTTTCCTAGAGCAGCGAGAATGCCAAAGAAAGCATGAGGACATGACTAAAAGTTTTAGTAAAGAGCACAATGACCCAGGGTACGTCAATTAGATGTTCTGCCTTCAGGAACATGTAGGACCTGTGGTTCCACAACACGAAATCTCTGGCAGCAATGCTGGCTAAAGGTATTCCCATTGTTACCTGTTCCTGAGTTCACCTGCATAGTTTCTTGAATGATAGACTGTGAACTCTATCAGGGAGCAAATCTATTTAAAATCAATTCTGGAAGGTTTTTAGGGTTGGGATTTCTTTTTATTTATTGGTCTTTCTTTTTGTTTTGTTTTGGTTATAGTTCAGAATAACTGTGCTGAAGCACAGATCAGGTTTTCCCCCAGTCACTACTGCCAATTCACAATTTCTTTTATGAACTCTATTAGCCTGTATGTATAAGGTTAACATTGCAAAGCTAGTGTATTGCTTGATGAAAACAAAGACATCGCATGAAATAAAAGATAATTACCCAGAAGCATTCTAAAGGTTTGAATGCCATCTTTGTCTCTTACCCTCAGTCAACAACCTCACATCCTTAAATATCTAATTTCAGTCAGTGCCTTCTCATCTTTTACTGATCATAGTTTCAATTGAGCTTAGGCAATCAATCTAATTTTAAAAGGTCAGTTTTAGATTATTTATAGGTCCAAAGATCTGTGTGTGAGCTTAAAAAGCTGATTTTACAATTTCAAGAAGATTTTAATGTTACAGACATCCTCCTTGCATACCAGGCATATTTCACTCATTGGAAATGCTTCCTCTAGGCTGCTACCCTGCATAACCAAACTGTCCCCCAGGATCTGTTGCTGCCCAGTCTTTTTGGGGGTTCTGGACCTGAAATAATGGACTAATAATCTGTTTAGAAATGCTCCTTTGGATAACAAATTTCCTCAGATTTAGCCAGCCATCCTGAAGTCATATTTAACATGTAAAAAGCATAACATAAATAATTTTATAATAATTGCTGAATTAAAAAGTAATGATTATGTTTAAAGAGAGACAGGTAAAATCCATGCCTGTTGACTCCAGATTTTTGTATGCTCTGTAGGGTTTTCCTACAGATCTAAAAAGCTGTCATTTGTCAGTGGGGATGCTTTTCTTCTAAACAGGATAACTCATATAAGCAAAAGTCCTCTCATATATTCGGTTCCATACAGAGTGATCCATTACTCTTCCCAGCTGGTGCTTCTAACGATTAATAAACTTTATCAAGGTGTCAGTTTTACCACATCTTGCTGCTGCTGGCTGACCATTGGTGTCTAACTTCTCTTCTGCACTGAGATATTTTAAAAATTTGCTGGGTCAAAGTCAAGCAGACGTCTTGCCTATAAACACAGCTATTTACTGAAGACAGATAAAATGTCCTGCTAATGACCTAGTACTTCCGAGTGCTATTCATAATTTTCAGAGGACAACTGGCTTTCTCGCAGTAAGTTGAGTACTAACTTGTCTGTATTATTTTGCAATAAACTAATGGAGGGTTTATATTATTTTCAAGACTCTCTGTGTTTGTCATACCTATGTGTTGATGCTACCCTAAGTGTCCATTAATCATCACTTTTCAGGTACCCATTTTCTTTGGAACACTGTTAAGTTCAGGAATAGCTTTTTGCAAGGAGTTTCAAATATGAGTTTAGAGGTACACTGAAGTGCATAGAAAAGTGCCTAACACTTTTTGATTAATTATTATTCATTGCAATAATTGACACAGACAAGTGGAAGAAGCAATCTGCAAATACAGAAATTATGATAAATAGGTGGTACTGCTAATAAGATGTATTAGTTGAAACCCTCCGAATCACAAAGTAAAGCAGAGCCAATGTATAGGAAGGAACAGATGGAATTCTGGCATCACAGAACAAATCGCCACAGGAAACATCTGGAAATTATCAGGAAAAAACAAACAAACAAAGAAGTCCCCTTAAACCCTAGAGCTTGCTAATCACAAGCTGTTGGTTAAAAGAAGCTGGAATACAGAGGTACAGCCAGTATTTAGAAAAGAAATGAGTATAGCTAAAAAAAGAAGGATACAATGATATTTGCTATATTTGAGGTAGGATATAGTGTCCTTAAGGGGAGGCTGAGCAATCTCAAGATGATGTTACATCTCCAAGGCTTTTGTGAACACAGCAAAAGACAGTTGGAAGGGCTAATTAAACATATTCTAACACATGAGAACACATAGAGCAGACAGGGCAATGCAGAGTTCAAGAAGGGCTGAACTGTCCTAGTTGGACACCTGGGCATCAGAAGCATCTGTACACAGCAAATTAAATCTGTGTAGATGCGGCTGTGCCTAATCCACACTCAGTGCAGGAGACACCCCTGCTCCTTTCTGGGTGCTTTGCAGGGGCAGGGTGCTGTGTGGGCTGAGGGATGCCCTCTGCCAGTCCTCTGCCTCAAGGCTCTGCTCCTCAACACGTTCTGTCCTCTATGGTGCTGCTCATATGGACACCTAGTCAAAGTGAGCCACTTCATAAAGACCTGGAACAGGCTGCTCAGAGAGGTCGTGGAGTTTCGTTACCTGGAGACATTCAAAACCGAACTGGAAACATTCCTGTGCGATCTGCTCTGGGTGAACCTGCTTTAGCAGGTGGGTTGGACTAGGTGGTCTCCAGAGGTCCCTTCCAACCCCAGCCATTCTGTGATTCCATGATTCTTTGAAATGAAATCCCTGCTTCCATTAGATTGGAGGAAAATATTCAGCTTTCTTAGTGAGAAATCAGAGCACGCCTTCAGTCTGTGCTTGGCTTTCTCTGGAAAGCTCCTCTGGAGTATGTCTTTTGACTCATGCACTGAGAAGAGATTCTAGGTTCTCACTCTACATTTCAGATCATGGTCTGAAAGCCAAACACCTAACATACACACAACACCTTACACAACTTGTAATGCTCTAAGTATTTACTGGTATTTGCCCTATATCATCCGTGGTTCTCATACAAATATTTTCTGAATGTTCCTGGAATGCACATGCTTTTAATTTCTTTTTTTTTTCCCTTCAGTTATATTCCCTTGGTATTCTGGATATTTTTAGGATCTATCCCTGCCTAGACCAAGGATGCTAAAGGAATATATCCATCACAAGGTATTTTATGTGCACAAATTAAGGTAGCTTTGGGTAACAACTTTTAAAGAAAATGTTATACTAGTCAAGATGGTGAAAATGTAGTTCGCATTTATATGGTTAAGTCAAATAAAACAAATTAGGTTTCAGTTAGTCATTCATTTCTTTACCAAATTTATAGCTCCCATATGTAAGATTTGTCAGTCTTATGAGAATTGCCAAACTAGTCCTAACTACCTCTGTTTTGACTTGAATTTAAGTGCTCTTATGTGCCTCTTTTTATAGAAACAAAATCTCTTCAGGGTTAGCTTACTATTTTTCTAAGTTGACATTTTTTATATGTGTAACATTTTAGATCATATACTTCAGATTTGGTTTTCTAATTTAGCTTTAGCAAAGTGGAATTTAACTTTAGTGAAGTGGCAAGTGTTACTCTATAAAACTTTGCTGAAGGAAATAAAAGTCTAAGGAAAATATTATCAGAAACAAAGAAATGTGAAAAGTTTCAGTAATGAACCGCAGTCTGGGCCATACACTGTTCTCTTCAGCAAAAATTTGTTGTAATAGGAATGGTGGCAATGACATTTTAGATTACATCAACATTCATATGACCCAAATTAATTTCAGTTTGCTTTCTAAGTTTGTTGTGATGCTCCAGGTTAAACATCTGCCAGTGATGCACTGACATATAATGAAGGTAGTAAAAATGCAGTGAAGAATACTTTCCTGTCTTCAGCAGTTCATTACAAGGATCTTGTGCCGATATACCCTTTACAACCCCATAAGAACTGTGTTTACTAGCACTGAGCATTGAGACACACCAAACAGCCAGGGCAAGAGGAATACCTGTTTTTACTTTCTTTACTGTCTTTACTTTCTTTACTGTTTTTACTTTCTTTATCAGATTGTTCAAAACCACCAGCTGTTTGGAGGAGATAACATAGCTGTGCATAGCTAATATAGAAAGTAAAGGATATATAAACTCATGTTTGACAGAGACAGATCTTTCACAGAAGGATGGAATAACATATTTGGGTCTATACTTTTGTATGCTTTTATTATACTTACACACTAGTGTTTTTCTCATCTTCTTAAAAGCTTTGTCGACCATAATGAGAAATATGACTAAGATTAGGAAATTTTTCAACTATATTTTAAGAACTTTCTCAACAAACATCTTCAAACCATTCTGTTTCACGGCGAGTTTGGAGATACACTTATTTCCAGATAGTCCCCAGGGATTGTTTGTTCCTGCTCTTATTGTGTGTTCTCAGTATGGAACGACCTTAGAAAGGAAGAAGTGCAAAAATTTTTTATAGGAGTTCAGTGAAAGAGACTTAAATATTCTGACAAAAGAAACTGAAAATAGAAATTATTTGTAAACAGTGTTTAAACCAGGAAAGTCCTCCAAGGATTCAAGCTAGTAGATGTGTCCAGGCCTGAGGTGCCAGTAGCACCTTCATCAGTGAAATGTGCAGAAGATAAGCAAATAAATGGTAAGAGTTGTTTGTACTTTTTACTTCAAAATCTGTATTCATAGATTCATTCACTGTGACAGTTTAAATTATGTCTTGATGTGATTTTTCTACTTGCCAAACATAAGTAAATTATTTTAAGATTCCTAGGAGGCAAGGGAAACATTGTTCAAAAGGTAGAAAAAGAAGTAAATATACCAGCCATGAAAATGTCTGCAAATAATCTAGCTACATGAGGAAAAGGCACTTAAAGTCAGATACAGTTTTTTCTGTGGTTACTAATTTCACACTCAGAGTTGGAAGTTTTACTCTGTTCTTTTATTTTTCTCCACATTGCAGCGAGTAATGCTTTAAGAAATGCTTTTATATTAGAAAATAAGCCCATTATCATTACCTGTTCCTTCAACTAACTGCCAATCAAACTTCCCACGTAATTCTCCCAAATCTTTCTCCTGCTCCCCCAGAAAGTATTTGGCTTGTTAAAACTTATTTTTCCCTGCAGCATTATACTGTTAAAAATATGTCTGATTCTATTGCTTCAGTTTGTAATGACTTTCATTCCATTTGCAGGTCATGTTGAAACAGTCTTTTTCAGATGAAGATTCATGGTGCCATTTTCCATCCCTGCAGTGGAAAAATCAAATTTATTTCCAACTAAATAACACTGTATTACAATAGAAGTGAAATATGCATAATGTTTTTTCCTCAAATTTTCTCTTCCTTTCTCATCCATGAAGTATTTTGCTGAATAGGCACGCTTTCGATTTCCAGTTGTTTAAGTATAATTATATAAAAAGTGAAACAGTTTTTGGTGTTATGAAGTAGAATACTTATTTTAATGCTTTTTCTTGATTCTAAATGTCAGAAGTATTTCCTCTTCATGGAGCAGAGGAAGGTATAAAAAGTAAGACTTCTCACTGCCTGGTGGGCAAGACACTTTTATTGTACTGCTTCATGGAATGATTACTGCTTATAAGAAATGCCTAGCTGTAATGGGAGACATTTGCCTCTGCATAACATAGCAGCTGGGGCACCCTGGTGACACACTGAAGGGAGACCTGATCGCTTTCTGCAAGTACCTGAAAGGAGGTTGTAGCATGGAGGGGGTTGGTCTCTTCTCCCAAGTAACAAGCGATAGGATGAGAGGACATGGCGTCAAGTTGCAGCAGGGGAGGTTTAGATTGGATAGTAGGAGAAATTTCTTCACCAAAAGGGTTGTCAGGCATTGGAACAGGCTGCCCAGGGAGGTGGTGGAGTCACCATCCCTGGAGATGTTTAAAAGATGTGTAGATGAGGTTCTTAAGGAAATGGTTTAGTGCTAGTGTTGGGTTAACACTTGGACTCGATGATCTTGTGCGTCTCTTCCAACCAAAAATGACTCTATGATTCTAAGAAGGGAGGTGGATTTAACCATTGATATCCATGCCTGTGGTGGACGTTGTAACAAAGCACTACACTGGCAGCACACACCACGAAGAGCAAATAAATTATTTTGTCGTCGTTTCCTTCTCCCTGTTCAGGCCTGGGACAAGAGGAAATGGCCTCAAGTTGTGCAAGGGGAGGTTTAGATTGGATATGGGGAAAAATTTCTTCTTGGAAAGGGTTGTCAGGCATTGGAACAGGCTGCCCAGGGAAGTGGTTGAGTCACCATCCCTGGAGGTGTTTAAAAGACATGTAGATGAGGTTTCTCAGGACATGGTTTAGTGCCAGTGTTAAGGTTAATGGTCGGACTCGATGATCTTGATGGTCTCTTCCAACCAAAATTATTCTATGATTCCATGAAAACCTCATTTTAAATCAAGCAGAGAACTCTTGTTCACAGACTGGCAGGAAGGTATGTGAAGATGAACCACTACAATTACTCCTGAGTTTATTCAAGAAAGCCCCAACCTGCCTTAAGCTTCAGGCGAGGGTGCCTGACAGCAGACCTGATGAGCACACAGAGGTGTTCACTCTTTCAGCAGGAAGGACCTAATCTGCACAACGAAACCTGCCTGGGGGTGATTTCTCCCTGACAGCCTGTATCCTGGAGGGTAGCACTGCTGGGTACCACCCTCTCTACACAAATGAAAGAGGCCGCAGGTCACCTGTATGGAAACTACTGATGCCAGTAGGCAGCAGAGAGCCCAACAGTGCAGTGTGGCAGCCTCCATGCACTCATATCTGACATGAGCTAATCTTTTGGAGAATAGTTCAAGCATTGCTTTTTGCCATGTGTTTCTGACACAATTCCCCAGACACTACTCAGTGACCTGCTCAGCTTGGGGCTAGGATTTGTGCCTCAGTAAGGACACCGGTCTTAGAACATCTCCAGGTTTTGTGTTTTACTTTGCTCACTCTTGGGAAGCTGCTTGGAGAGGGGTGACTCTGAGTTGAGAGCTGAACTCTCTCTTCTGAGAGAGTTGAGTAGGTGCAGGACAGCACAATATTGACTGTAAAGAACTTACTGCATCTGTTACCATGAGAAAAATTTCTGTCCTATGTCTTTCTTGTGTCTCACCATTGAAAAGGACACACAAGTCCTACAATACAAAAAAATTCACACACTGTTTACCTGACATTCACCATTATTACATACATTAAATACAGCAGTACACTCCATCTCCAGACCTTAGAAGTCTTTGTAATTTGTTGATTTTTTTCATTACAGGCTGAAGGTTATATTTGTGTTGTTGCTGGTTTTAAAATTAAAAAAAAGTGCAAGCTGTTTTTTGCCCAGATGAGGACATTTTAACTCTGGCATGCCAACTGGGACCTTTTTAAAACAGAGAAAATGGAGCTGCTGGTCAGACACAATATTCCTCTAATCACTTCAAGGACCATCAGAGAATGACTGTTTTGTTTTATTTAATACCCTACTCGAGAGCAAAAGTCCCTACTGGGAAGCAGGCAGCAGACCATGTGCTCTTCTTTCATGCTCAAAGAATCAATTTAGTTAAATTATAAAAACAATTGTCTCTGAGTGGCTCCTTTGCCCATATACCAAGCTGGCCAAACATGCTCCAGCCCAGAAGACAAGTGCCCTGTGCACTACAGGGGCACTGTGCCCAAGCTCATAAACATTCTGACTAAACACACGCTACCTGCCGGCCTTGGCAGATCCAGTATAGGGAAAGATACTGCCAGTATGGGGAGAGATACTGCCAGTATAAAACATGCTACAAGCAGAAGAATATGCATATGCTGACATGACAAATATTTTCTGAATAAAGATGAACTCTCAACACAAATCCACAAGCATACAGGCAGATGTTTTTATTGATGTAATGACTAACTACAGGCAAATTTATAAGATGTTAAATAATGACATGTTTTTTTGTCGAAAAAAATCAGAGCGGCAAATGACAAATTATTGTTAGGAATAAGACCCAAGTTCCCAGCGAAAGGTACTGAGCAGATTCCATGAAATTCAAACTGAAAGAAGAACAGAAACTGTCAGACCCAATTAACAGAGCCTCCTACTGCCTGTGTTTTATGTCAAAAAATTATGAGACATCCATGGGGAGACAGCTGTTAGATGCTCAGAGATACTGTTACTGACATCAGTAGGAAAGGTTAACATGAACCACAAATCTGAATATCATCAGTGTGCTTATGATAATGAAAGCCATATGATACAATCAATGCTTCAAGGAGATTTAAATTTAATGAAAGATCTGAAAGGCTCACGGCAGAGGCCCGAGGTTCACTGACATTCACAGATCATGCAACTAAGAAAAGCTTGATCAGCATGTGGCATCGAAAGGGTGGTTATAGTGTAAGACCCAAATCTTTTCCCAACCCATGGAGCTTCTCAGAAGACAACTGTTGAAATGATGCCAAACACAGTTGTTCAGCTGAACAAACCTGAAGAAAATCTACAGAATGTCACTCAAGATCCTTGTTTCCCTACAACTGGCCTAAGAACACAAATCCGCCTGGTTATGCACTAAACAAATGGTCAGTTTGGGACAACATTTGCTAAAGGATGTGTGGAAGGAAAGATCAGAAAAATAAGTGCAAGTTTTAATGAACTGTAGGAGATGCTAAAGTCTTAGTTCCAGTTGTAATGGGAGCTTTATATCAGGCTTAGAATGGCAAAAACTGGATTCTGGTGTGAATCCAGAATGACTCACTGAAATAATAAAATGAGAATTTTAAACATGGTTTTCTTCTCTAATGGTTCAAACTCTTAAATTAGGCCCATCACAACATGGATAAACAAGCTTTCCCTTTTCTAACAAATAATTCCCTGGCTGTTGGCTCCCTTACCTGACCAAAGCATACATTATATTATTGGCAGACAATAAATATATCAACATACTAGTTCCTTTTTGAACTCTGATGTAGAGTCCCAATAGGGATACTTAAAGTATGTTTAATTATATGTAAAGATTCATGTAATTTAAATCGTTGTATTGCATTCAGAAGGTCAATAAACTTTTTCTTCTGTTGAGACATATTTCTATGACTGTACTGTTCAGCTCTGTCAGTAAGTTTTTTTAAAGGCTCTGAGGTCATTTGAAAACTAGACTGAGCTATATAATTTAAAAAGGGGTGTATAGGGAACAGTCACTCATGGACAAGGAAATGACTAATTGGACTGGACTTCAACTTCAGCAGTATCTCTCAGAGATACTATTTCTTGTCAATGACTCTTAAGGATGCAGAAGTACTGTAAGAAATTTGCTTCAGGAATACAATTTCAGTCTCTAGGAGAGGATACAGACATCTCTGGAAATCTCAGAATCTCAAAACAGAAAAAAAACCCAGTACAAACAGTCCTTGGATACACTATTCAGTAATTAACACTCATCATGTTTTGGAAAAAATGACAGACAATTGCCAATTCTGTGTTTGACTTGCTGCATAGATTTTTCACAGACAGGTGAGCCTTTTGTAGCATATTGGTGTGGCTACGCCTATTTCCTTTGTCCTCTTAATTATTTTTTTTTCCCCCATAAAACAACAAGGAAAACACATATGAGCTATTTTTTCAATATTTGTAAAGCAGTAAGGATTATTCCAGGAAAAGTCTTAAAACAACAACAACAAAAAGTTCACAGATTTTTATGTAACCTGAAATTCCCAGAATGTTTTCAGGTATATTTCAGTGGTGATTGGATTGATAACACTTACTGTCTCATCATTATGCTACTTGTACAGTATTATAACACATAACAAGAAACAAGCAATTACTGGTCCTGGCAAACTTCTAGCCTTGTGCGCTTATTGGTAGAGCAAGTAATCTCTAGTTGCATTTGTTTTTCTCTAAGCTCTTCTTCTGTTTTGTCTGTGAAAATAGTAGCTTTCGTTGCACAGGAAGTTATTTACCATCATGAAATATTTTGATTGAATTTTTTTTCATCCAAAACCCACAAGCAAGTCCCATAAGTTGGCTTTCCTGTCTGCATGACAGACCAATGTCAGCAAGAAAGGTGGTGCAGGCTCCCCTGCTCCCCAGAATCCAGTGGATCAGGTGTTCTGATGTTCCGAGCTGTCCAGCTGGTCCACCGGGGCACACCTATAATTCCAGAGATCTCAGTTTGCTGTAGAAGTCATCTAACCACTACTCTAGCTGTCCAAATGAAGGAAATTATTTCAGGCACTAAGTCCCATTTTCCCAGAACACCTCCTACCAAGGTAGCTCCCTAAGCAAACACAGACACTGGTGTTAGGACAGCCAGGCATGAAACTCTGGCCTGTCTTTGCCATCACAATGCTGGTAGTGGCAAATCCCAATCTGAAAGCCGAATATGGCCTGATACAAGGCCTAGAGTTCTTCAGGCCCCTAAATAAGCCTGGAAAATTTGGCTTCTGAGCTCTCAGGAATTATGGTGAAACCTTTCACATCCCCATGGCTCCTATGCCAAATGCCTGTCTTAGTGGATGTTTCCTCACGTGCACAGACACATGTGTGTGTATGCATGCATGTGCTTTAATTTATTTAATAATTTATTTATATGAAAAAGTATATTCAATATAACTACATCGTTAACCTGTTCTTTATACATTATGTATAGACAGAAGAGCAAGGAAAATTCAGTTCAGGAAAGACATTGAAGTGCTGGAGCGGGTCCAGAGAAGGGCAACACTACTGGTGAAGGGACTTGAACATAAGACCTATGAGGAGAGACTGAGGGAGCTGGGGTTGTTTAGTCTAGAGAAGAGGAGGTTTAGAGGCTGCCTCATCACTCTCTATAACTACCTGAAGGGAAGTTATAGCCAGGTGGGGATTGGTCTCTTCTCCCAGGCAGTTAGCAATAGGACAAGGGGGCATGGGCTTAAACTCTGCCAGGGGAAATTTAGGCTGGATATTAGAAAGAAATTCTTTACAGAGAGAGTGGTCAGGCATTGGAATGGCCTGCCCAGGGAGGTAGTGGAGTCGCTGTCCCTGGAGGTTTTTAAATTGAGATTGGACATGGCACTTAGTGCCATGATCTAGTAAACGGACTAGAATTGGACCAAGGGTTGGACTCGATGATCTCTGAGGTCTTTTCCAACCCAGTCGATTCTGTGATTCTGTGACTATGAGCAATGCTTCAGCAGGTTAGCTTGAGTCCATTTCTCTATAAGCATGCATAAAATATGTGATGGTGTGCTATAAAAACTTGGAAATTTTTATGAAGATGGAACTGTCAGATGACCTGAATGGAGACTGAGCGAACCATGAAGAACACGTGCAGCCAGCAAAGGCAGCCAACAGGCACAGCACTTGGTGCAGCAGTTGGTGCAGAAGGATGCACAAGACAGGGGCAGAAACCCTGTACACGTGCTTGACAATGGTGGTGACATGCCACTAGGCATGGTTCCCCAGCATCCACTGGCACAGCAGAGGCCTTGACACAGAGTGAGGTCCCCCAGGAAGATGAAGATCCAGGGTACTGAGGGGTGGCCGGTGCCTCCCTCTGTGGATGAGGGTAGTGAGGCTCCTCACTTGCAGCCCATGTGTGTGGGGGAAGCTCTAGGTCAACAGGGGAAGGAAATGGGAGAGGAGGTCAGCAGGCTGCATGGCCTGATGGATGGTGAAATGGAGAGCAACCCAAGTTTCTCTGTGGCTACAAGAGAAGCCTGGGGGACAAGCAGGGTCAGTGCTGATCACGGCAGAGGCTGGAAGCCTAAGATGAGATGATCTCCAGAGGTCCCTCTTAAACTCCACTAATCTGTGGTATACCTATTGAAGGCAAAACATGCTAATTTTTTAGAAAAGCAGTAATTAAAAAATATTTGCAATAAAGCCTTTTGCCATGTGACAGTTTTTCAGTTTTCATACCTGTGTGTGCTGACGTATGTTATTTTTTAATGCACATATGGAAGCACCCATGCATAAAACTCAGACAAAGGGAAAGACTGATATGCTTACAACTAATGCAAGCATGCACACACACACATTTCTTTAGACATTTTATTAGCTTATTTCTTATCCTGAACTTGTACACTCCCAAAGACAACAGAGCTCAAACCTTGGTTGGTGTTTCTGCATCCAATGATAAGTAAAAATATGTGGTAGATATAATGAAGGGTCAGACAACAACAGATACCTACAAATTACCTGTGATTTTCAGACAAAATATGCTTCTTTGATGCACTAATGTAGCAGACTTTTTTTTTTTTTTTCCTGAAATTGAGAGTTATATTAAAAGGTACATTGTTGCATATTAAATGTTTTCATGACACCATTCATGTTTGGTCAGTGGCAATTTGCAGTTAGTACTCCATACAGGAGTGAGGTAAAAATAAAGATCTCATGCAATTTTTAAAGAATACCAAGAAACCCAGTCTCACTTGTCAGGGATTTTTCCACCAGCTAAGAAAGTATCCCTTTTTGGGTCAGCAATGAATGGCTTGTCTGCAGCAGGGGGTTTTTAATATTTCAGTTGAGACCACCAGGCAGTGTGTTACTACAGTCTTTGACAATTAGCAGGAGGAATGCAGGAGCTGTCAAAGCATCTGTTTTCCAGCATTTGAATACTAAAAGTCTTTCTGAAAAGCACAGGTACTTGGAGCCCTGAACATTTAAAGCAGTACCAAGGATAGGGAAGCAGAGACCATGGTTTTCTTTCCTTTCTGTATCCCATTTACCTATTTATTTGCAATTTTCCCTATTTTATAGTGTTTTCAGTTATGGTTCCTGCTCAGATCCCTTTATTTTCTTTTCTTCCTCTCCCCCCCGTCTCCCCCTGCTTCTTCCCATTGTATCAACCAGCTTTTAAATCTAGGAACCTGCTAAACTTCTGATTTTTATCTGGATCCTTTCCATCTCTGGTGCAACATCCGTAGCTTTTTGATCATGATTTTGAAACACTTTCTGTGACCCCTCCCCAGCCTCTTCCTGCTGTGGAAAGTATAATCAAGAAACAAATTGAAAGCTGATGCCTGCCCATCTCTGTGCCCACAGTCTCTGCATGATGTTGAGACAGTGGTTGTAAGTGGGAAGCTCTGGTCTAAAGAGCCCCACAGTAGAAGAAAGTGCTGTAAGACCATTTGGGGAAGAAAAAAAAAGTGGGGACTTCAAAACTTCATGGAAAAGGGAATCATATGAGATTATGGGAAAAAAGACAGCAGAAAAATGAAAAAAAAAAACCAAAAAAGTCTGTGTGGAGCAAAGGTGCCTGTGGGGACACATTTGGAGGAAGAAGAGAGATGTGAGTGGGAACTAACAAAAAGAGTTATTCCCATCTGCCTTTCATCTGGTATTGAAAAAAGGTCCATGGTATACTCTTAGGCATGTTGTCAGATGAAAAGTAACTCAGAATTAGCAAGGAAAATGATGACAGATTTACAACATAGTGATTAGAATTCCCAGCCGGAGCTGTGAAGAGCCATGGGGTAACAATGAGTGGTAGCCATAGCTGATGGTAGCTAGATTTAGATTTGATACCCTGTAGAGAGAAATGCCTCTTGGTCCTAGGCACAAGGTGTATTTTTTTACTTCATTGTGCCCTGTGGCACGTCTCACTGAAAGAATGCACAGTTGTTTCACAGTTGTCTCAGCAAGGTCTCAAATTTGCTGAGAATGGCTTTTCAAAATAGCAAAAAGGTCTAAAAGATCAAGGAAATCTTAACAAAGCACTGGAGCTAAATGAGCAGTTTTAATTCCTCATGATGTCAATAATTTGCTCTGTAATTACAACCGATACAATAATAAAGATAAATGATAGTCAGCTAAAATTATCTAGCAGGATGATTGTCTCATTAAATCACACAAAGACAAAAATTTGCATATGGCAAAATCCTGGCATATCCTTTAGCAGTCCTGCCATTTGTGCTGATTTCCCAACAATGTACCAGTATAGTTTTGTTTTGGTTTGTTTTTAGTTGCGAGCATAAAAGCGATGATACAAACTCTAGTCATTCATTTTGAGGCTGGATTTGTTTTACACTGGTTTCTGTGGGACACCCAGGGAAGCTGAGCTGAGACCAGATCTTTTCAGGCTGATTATTCCTGGTCCAAGCTGCCTGCGTGAACAGGAGCAGGATTTACCCTCCCTCTCAGCAGTGCTTGTTGCACAGTCAGCTTTGTGTAGGCCTGGGAAATAGGGATTTCTAGCCCAACTCCTCAGCTTCTCTCCAGCTCTTTAGCCTCACACTCTGGCTGCAAGACCTCAAGCAGAGACACAGAGATCTTGCCACTCTTGGTATTGCTTTACTATGTAACCCACCACAAAATAGGGAGATTTGATTTCCTCGGGGCTGCTTTCTTTTGAACATGACCAGAGCTTTTGCTGGGAACACTGATGCCTTTCTATGCACATTCAGTGGCTGGCTGCTTAGTTAAGTGGCTAGCTAAATATTTTTTTTCCCTTCAGAAAAGCGGATTTTTGGAAAATTAAGGAACTAAACCATGTCCCTAAGAACCTTAGCAATGCATCTTTTAAACACCTCCAGGGATGGTGACTCCACCACTTCCCTGGGCAGCTTGTTCCAGTGCTTGACAACCCTTTTGGTGAAGAAATTTCTCCTACTATCCAATCTAAACCTCCCCTGGTGCAACTTGAGGCCATTTCCTTTCATCCTATCACTTTTTACTTGGGAGAAGAGACCAAGGCTCTTCACGCTACAACCTCCTTTCAGGTAGTTGTAGAGAGTGATCAGATCTCCGCTCAGCCTCCTTTTCTCCAGGCTGAACAGCCCCAGATCTCTCGGCCACTCCTGACCCCCCTGCAATGAGCAGGTAACTGTGATAAGGAATTGTGGACTGTAGGAAGCACTATGCATGACACCTCTGTGTAAAGGCTGGTTTTGTGTGTCTGAATGTGTCTATTTATCTGCCTGTATATTATCTGTATTTTCATTTCTGCTTAAGAATAGTGTGATCAGTAAGCAGTAAATGTCAGTTACAGCTGACATTTAAGGATTGAATGTCTTTGAATTAAACCTGCCTGTTGCAAAGAGCTCTCATCTTACTTTGCAGAAGAAATTAACTAAATGCGACAGAAACAGGGTCAGAAAACTTTCAGTTGGTCTGGTAGGTATTAACCAGCTCACTACCCCATCATAATGAAACTCCATTAAACACAATGAAACTCTAGAAGCCCCTAGGATTATGTGAGCTGCCTCCTACAAAGCAGATTTGTACTCTCCCTGACTGCTGAAAGCTAGTGGAAAAACTACTGTCTACTGCTAATGGAAATTGTCAACACTGTCTTCCAAAAAGCTGGCTTTTCAAGCTCTCTGAAAACAGCCATAGTTTCAAAAAGAATAAGGAGGTTAGACAAGCCACATCACCCACTTCCCTATCTCCAGTTTGGGAAAATTGCAGAGAGGTGGAGAACAAAAAGTGTGTGCAATCTGCCATCATGCTTTATAATTTGGCTGAACTGGTCCTCGAGGTACTCTAATGTTACTTTGGACAATGAATCCAGTCTTATCCTAAAGCTCCTATTGTTTGGCTCTCTGTAGCTCCAGAACTGAAGAGCATGAGTTATAAACTTACCATACTTGGAGCAACTGGCATTACTGTGGTTTTAATTATTCCTCCTTAACAGAAGTCAGTGACTCATGGTAGACAATAGTCTTTCTAGCCCAAAGGTAGGTTTGTTTGTTTGCTGTTTGTTTGTTTGCTAATTTTCAGAAGATAAATATAATGTTTGGGATTATGACGGGATATTATGTGAAGGCTGATGATGCTCTGGCATAGTCGGCAACATCATAAGATTGCTTTTCTCCTTAGTAGGAATCAGTATCTGGAGGAAAATCTGCTGACTCAGACTATCCACACCAGACTTAAATAATGATACCTGGAAGAAAAGAATGCACTAGCTGATATATCATTGTCCGTTTCCATGTTTTCCTCTGTTTATGAGACTGGATAGAAGTAGATGCATTTAACAATTTTCTGGAAAATTGATACTAGCAGTGAAAAACACATTAGTTTAATCACCAGCAGTGGAATTACTCTCATCTAGTTTAAGCCGACTCAAAATAAAGTTGTGAGTTTAGCTAACCATCTAGACTCCTTCTGTAATCTGTGGAGACTTAAAGACACTTATGAAAGGTGATTCATCCCAGGTTATTCAGCAGAGGGTGGAATAATCACTCTTTAGAGGTGTCTGTCCTTCTCCCTTGGCTATAGCAGGAAGATAAGTGCTAGTTTAGGCTAAATGATTAGCATTTAATTGGAAGGCAAGATTAATCCCAGTTCATTTTAAAATTACCCTGGCTGCAACATGCTTAATGCCTTCCCACGAATTCTGTAACATACTTTACTCTTGCCTAGAGATGGAAATGAGGTGTGTTTCAAGCTCTGGAACACAGGCAAACTTCTACCTCGTTCTAAGCTGCCAGAGCCACATTAACCCTTTATCTCAACTTTCTCCTGTGTTCCAGTTTGTGGTCATGGCTGATTTGAAACCTGGATTTTACTCTTCAGTGGTAACAATGAGCTGGGTCTTACAGAAATGCAAAGATATTCTAGGCAAAGGCCCTAAGAGACATGACACTCATGCAGAATTCTCAGTGTATTTTAATAACATTTTTTGCCTCCCAAATTCTTCTTTCAGTGAAAATTCACATTGATCGTGATAACCAAATGATTTTTTCAATAGTGGCACATTGAATTGCAATTGTGTAGTACTGAGTTTGGTTCACAGTTTGTGTAAATCTAGTGCTTCCTACCATCATTGCGCAGCACTGAGAGAAGTGAATCACCGAGCCTTCCTAGGGGAGACTCATATAACACAGCTTCAGGTTTCTGTTACTGAGTTTTATAACAGTGGTAAGGTAAGAATTTATTGCTGACTTGATACTCAGGAACAAAATCTTGCCACTTAATAAAGCTGTTATACACTCTGGATTTTTCCCACGTAAGAGATCAAAGTTACAACGTTACCCAAATTTCCCTGGCACTACTAGTCAGTGTTTAATACCATTGTACAGAATCATGTGGTTTGTCCATAGATTTTATAATCCTGGAAGATACTGTGTCTGGAAAGTGTTTTTTTTATTGCAATTCAATACATCCTAGATATTACCATCAAAGATTAAACATCACTCTATCAACAGTGCTTGTTAGGGAATGACACCTGGTCTATAGACAGCAAAGGTTATTATATTTCCCTTTCACAGTAGAGGTTTTTAAGTCTTAACAATGGTCTAACTTTTTTATAGCTGAGATTGAAGCTGAGAATATGACAAGCAGGGAGACATGCTCCTCTGTTTATTGAATTATTTGATGATTTAAACAGTAAAGGTAAAAGATCATTTTCCCCAAAACCTTTTTTTTTTTTCCCCAGTCATATGTATAATGTCAAGTTCTAAAAGTGTTATTCTTCTAAGAAACTTTCCATCTCCATTGTTTCAGGTGTATCTAAATCTAAAAAAAAAAATTTTTGATTTGTTGAAATCTTGAATTTTGTGTTTTCATGTGCAGTTGAAACTAGATTAACTAAAACTGGAATTAAGGTAAGATTTTTTTTTTTTTAAACCATAATTCCGTTAATCACGGGTACACTTTCGGTACAAGAACTCTTCATCTACTGAAATCCACCTTGAGGGCACCCATAGGTGACACACTCAAATTGGAAGGTACCGGTGTAAATCACTGAATGAATCTGAGTTTTAATGCTGCGAGTGATAAGACCCTGGGGTCAGCTCTGCAAGGTGCTGCTGTGAGCCTGGCTCAGCACTGCTCCCTCAGGAGTGCTGCTGGGGGTCCCTGAGCCCTCTCTCAGCTAAAGCCACAAGAGCAAAGAAAAGTGAAAACAAAGGCAGGAGTGAGTCTGTAATGGTTAGTTCAGGACTTCAGAGAGAAATACACTTGCGAAGGCTGTAAAGCCGGCTGGTGGTGGAAGCAGAGGCAGAAGATGGCACCTCAAGCAAGATGAAGGTTCAGCCAGGCACTTCCCTGTTGGGAAGTGAGGGTTGGCACTTCCCTGCCTGAAAGGTGGCTGCAGTGCCAGCAGCACCTCGCCAGTGAGTGGTGAAAATATTAGTGCCTATTAGCCAATAAATACATGCTGTGTACTCACAAACTGTGTATAGTGCTTTCTTGAGTCTTTGCACAGGCTGAATGACATCCAGCTAACAGGGCCCCTATACAGAGGGTTATACACCTATGCCAATACCGTCGGAGAGACCCAGATCCATACCTGACACCTGTGGTGTGCCCTCCCTGCCTGTCTTGCAGGCTGCCCTGCAACACTTGCACACAGTGCCTAGTTCCTCCAAAGGACGTGTTTCTGTCCCTCTTATTGCCATGCTCACAGTGGGTTTGTGTACAATTTTACTGTCCCTCTTATTGCCATGCTTACAATGGGCTTGTTTGGAGGGGTGAGCCCCCAGCCCAGAGTTGGCCTCCAAGGCCACCCTCCACAGAAAACAGAGAAGTGGCTAGTCTTCCCCTCTGGGCTTTAAACTAGCATTCCAGCTATCTAGATACCTATCTGCATGAAATTTTCATTTATTTACACAAAATATTAAAGGTGGGTAATATCCAGTGTGAATATATACACATTTATTTACTGAATCTGTGCCCTGATTTACTATTAAACTGGGATAAAAATGTTCCTTAAATGACTAAGGCCCTTATCAAGGTCCTGCAAGCATCTTCTCTTCCTACCAGACATAACTCATCCTACTCCGACAATTCCCCTGCAAGGTGAAGCTGATGCTTGCTCCCAAGCACTTCACAGGGTGTGAAGTGCTGTTCTGGCAGCATCTGGCCTGGAGACACTGAAAAAAGGAAAGGGAACTTTCTGTAATTTAATTAGCTTCACAATGAAAATGACGAGATTCTTAGCAACTGTAACGCATTTAAGATTGCTTGTTGTCCTTCATGTTATAGCTGTCCATTGACCAGGAATCACAGCATTTACTTGCCTTTTCAGTTTTTAATATTAAATTTAAATTGCTCCTGAAAAAAACATTGAATCGTTTTTGAACTTTTGTATGCATTTTTTTCTTTAACTTTATGTATTTTAAAGCATGAAAAAAGCATCTCCAAACCAGTTGGGAATTTGGATTAAATTCACTGATACAACTCTGGAAAAAAAATGCAAGGCTACAAATTTGTGGGGTTTTTTAAATAAGCATATTGGGAAAAAAGTTGCTAAGTCTTGTTGCCAGGACACTTAAAAAATGTTTTCATTTCAAATCCATTTTATGAAGACTTAGTTTGTATTTCACTTACATTGATGGATGAGATATTAATTGGTTGAAGCATGGATACACATACAGGTAGAGAAGACCCATGCTCTGTGAATGTCATCTGTGAGCCTACCTCAGCTGGAAAGTATGTGGCTCTGCTAGAATGGGAGTTACGTTGCAAAAGAGAAATTAATATTATTTTGCCTCGTAACCTTGTATGTTAACTTGGGAAAGACCAATGTTAACAGCTTCCAGACCACGAGTGGCTTGTATATGGCCAGCTTAAAAACTGGGCATTTGCCAAGGTGGATGGACCTAAAAGAGAACATAATGAGGTATATAATGGTGTCCCTGCTAATGCTGAAGACAACATGCTGCCATCATTAATTTTGATCCCCATAGTTGTATGGAATGCAGGAGACAAGCCCTGAACCGTGAGAGCTGTCAGAGTGTGTGGAGGTCAGCAGGAGCCTGGGGCTGGGGCTCAGACCCTGGCAGTGGCACTGCTGCAGAGCCAAGGGGGCTGCTGCAGAAGATGAGTCTCCTCCCTGGGGTTCTCCAGGCTGTAAGCAGACGAGATGGACAGACAGACAGAGACCTGGCAGCTGCATTCTGAATACATACGTGGCCTCTGTTAGAGGCGCGGATCTGACTCTTTGCTTTTCTCAGGCAGAACACCTGGTCCTCCAGTGAATGCCAAATACATCTATCCTTTAGCAATGTGTGTGGAGGAGAGCAGCACAGAAGCAGCCCCAAACCTCTGTGCACCTTTACCTACTGCAGTAAGTGTCATTCTGGGAGCAGAGATCTAGCCTTAAATTAATAAATCACACGACACAAAGGAATTAATGCCTTCTGCTATATACATCTTTAAGTATGATAAAGGGCACCTGTTAGCTTCTTCTGTGGAAGTAAAAATAACTTCAGCTGACTCTTTCTGTTTCCTTATGCATATTCTTTTCTGATTCTAAGATTCCCCATTTGCATCACAGTGCTACCCTGATTCTCAATGGTATGAGATTTTTTTCATATGTTCTCTTTTGTTCTTGGATTAGGCTAGGGATGTATTTTATTCACTAAGGACTTTTCTAAACTCAGACCAGTATGTGAATCCCTTTTCTTCGTTTCTTGACTTTTTTTCATAGCTTGAGAGAGAACACCAGTAATTCAAATGCAAGTGGCAGTGCTGGGAATGGTTTCTGACTCACTGTAATTACTGGTGGAAAAGCAGTCAAATGAGCTGCTGATAAGTCTGCCATAAGGAGGATATAGCAAACGGAAAATATTCTCCTTCTCCTTTCCATTATACATAAAAATAACTGTATTCTAAAAGGCAGGGGAAAAAAAAGTTTTTGTTTTTTCTTTTCTTTTTTTTTTTTTTTCCTTTTAGCCTGTGCCTCAAGATGATATGCCCAAGAGGGCCTACCAAAAACAGGGGAGCGAAGTTCAACAGTAACATAAAACTGAATGATCAGAGATTCCATTAGAGATTAAAACGACAAAATTAAGGTCAATTAATTTAGGTCAACCAAGGGATGACCCAGTTGTTAACTATGGGCCAGTTTATGTGTCTAGAGCACTTTGCCTGCTGCTCTGGAGAAGCTGTGTCTCCTGTAGATCCTGTGGCACATCTGCCAGCTCCTGTAGACATCTCCCATGCCCTGGGATTTCTTGAATGGCACTAGAGGCCTAATGCTTAGAAACTAGTCACATGCTGGCATTTAGGTGCCTTAGTTTGGAATCAAACACCTCATAGAATGTCTATTTCCTCTTTCATCTGCTCTGAAATTATTTGTGTTTGTTTGTTTTATACTGCATATGAAGCTGGAGGAAACAGTAGTTTTCGGAAAAATAATAAAATAATTTATTTTAGAATAACAGTCATCATTGTCAGCTTTTTATGTGCCTGCTCATGTAAAATTAATTGGTAAGCACCTGGAAAATAGCTTCAAAATGAATAGACATTAACATGCATTTGTCAAGAACAAATATATCTGACAAATCTTATTTAATTCTACAGTAGGGTAGCCAGATCTGGGAAGAAACAAGAAGCATTACTTGTCTTGTAGTTAGTACTCAGTGAAGCTTCTAGCACTGTTTCCTGTGACAATCTTAGAAGCAAACAAGGGAAATCTTATCAGCCTGAAACTACAACAAATACGTATGAGAGTAACTAAAAAAAACTCTGCTCAGAGAGCAGCTATCATTAAGTTCATTGTCACAACAGTGGCACTGATGGGTATTCCTCAGAGGAAGAGAAGGTCTGTCTCAGGCTGAATGCTTCTTGGTTAGCTCTCAGACACCTCGAAGAGGTGGAACAGAGGATATATATTTATTGCATTTGCAGCTGACACAAAGCCAGACTGTAAATTCATCGCAGCACAGAACTGAAAATAAACATGATCCTGACAAGGTGGGGTTAAAAGCAGACATGCTCCTCATAAGGTGAAGCCAGACTGGAGGTAAGACTTTTGAAGAGCCTACAGGGATTGCAGTGACTGTGACGGGTAATTTATTCAGAACTGCTGTGGTGCCATGAGAAAGGCAAGCACCATATTGGGGTTTGAAGACCTGAAAGATGATTGTTTCTACCCTTCTGCTCTGAACATCTGCTAAAGTCTTGCACTGGATTTTGTATCCAGTTTTGGGCACCGCCTTTGTAGTAAAAGCAGTGCAGATCAATTGAAAAGAATCCACAAGGAAGAAGTACAAATTATGACAAAACTTGAAAAACATGATTTATGGGAAAAGACTGAATCAACTAGGGACTTTAAACCTAAAATAAGAGAAAAAAAAAAACCAAACACAAAAACCAACAACATAGGGAATGTGGTATCAGTCTGCAAGCATAGTAAACAAAACGTTGCCTAACTGCTGAATCTGGATGTTTATGGCTCTTCGTGTCAGAATTAGCTTCAGTTAAGTTCATTCAGTAGGCCCACATGTGCTCCAGTTAAAACCTCTTTACTGGTGTTGATATGCCCTACAACACATACTCAGAGAAGGGCAAGGATGCTATACTCAGCATTCCCAGCACTTGGGCCTGACCTAGCCCTGCTTGGGAGAGCTGGTGGGACACCAGCACAGGACTGTGGTAGTTGCAGGCATGCTGAATTCACCAACAGTTTCCCTTGAGTGAATTGGTTATGCAGCATGCTAATTCAAGGAATGATTAACTACATAATCATGTCATGACTCCATCAGGGGAAAAGTATAGAATTTATAAATCATGTATGGTAGTTGGCTCGTGTACTTTATATCCTTTTTATTTTTTAGTAATAAAAGGTGACTAAATAGGTGTGATTCTTCTAACATGACCTCGCTGAGCAGTTCTGAGCAAATTTAGATAGGCTATCTCTGAAGCAAAGCTGTGGAGATGTGATGGAAATCTGCCTTTCAGCCAAAAGTGCAATTAAGCATTATTTTATTCTGCTGGCTGGAATTTGTGACTCAGAGATAATCCCAAAACTATTTGATTCAGAGAAAGAGAAAGAGAAAAGAATCCTCTGGACTTCATTTTACTCATTTTGCCCACAGCTCATTAATCCCTGTAAAACCCCTCTTTGTTCTCTCCCTTACCTGTGCACCTCTCAAAATTTAGCTTTGTTGTTATTACCCTTGACTTCAACAGTTCTATACCACAACTCTTTCAATTCCTATGAAATTAGGTGGAGGAGAAAACTTGTGTGAGCAGGGGAGAGTGGCTTCGTTTCAGGGAGTCACCTTCCTCTAGTGCGAGGGTGTGAGACTGGGAGCCTTTCTCTTCTCCTTGCCATGAAGGCTGCTATCTTTGGTCATAAAAAGCCAGGCAGATCTACCCATGTATTGATCTGATGTTTTTCCTCACTGCAGCTTTCACTGGTTTCCTCAAGGCTATCACTGCAGTAAATTTCCAGAAAGCCGCCTGCAGCTGCATTTGGCCTCATTTCCCTTCAATCGGAATTCCTTATCGAGGCAGTGATTCATTAACAAATTATTAGTCTGTTAACTATGATCTTAAATTGGTATTAGATGAGCTTTAACTACCACTCTTACTTTTGTTAAGTTTGATTCTACCCAAACTAAAATCATTACTGAAAGTCACAGGTTTACTTTAACAGAAATTAAGAGGTAGAGTTAACATTCTTTATTACAAAAATCAAGACACATTCATACAATCCAAAACTTGCTAATAAATTGTTGTTATTTCTTTTCATATCCACAATTTCCTTAACCTGGCAAAGGAAAATCACTGACAGACGGCCAAAGCACCATCTTTTATAACCCAAATCATCTAGGTTACACATTCATTTTTATATATCTCACAATACATCTGCAGTATCTTATTCCAATAACTAAACATCAGTTCATCTACATTTACATAAATTCCATATTGCAACACCATTCGGAGCACAATAACCTTACAAAACTTTCATCAAAATCCTTTTGGATTACAGTGACTGTAGTTACATTTAATTTACATCCTTGATAGCAAGACCTCACCAATGTCTTGGCAAAACTTCCTCATCATCCAGCATCAAACGTCCTCACCACCCTTCAGACACATTCCGTTCCAGCAGTTCAGCCTCAAACCATCTTTTGTTGCTTTTAGCCACTTAATCAGTGCCTGCTTCTGTGTAAAAGACAAATCAGCCCTATATCTGCCACATCAACCCACCAAGCACCCAGACCTAGAGGCCTCACAGGGACACTGCCAAGTCAGTTACGTCATTCAACAAAAACCTTGGTAGGGGCCACCAGAGCCAGAATAAAGTGGCTCTGCATTTCCACCATGCTATTGGAAGGGCCCAGGGTTTATAAGGAGATAGGATTAAATACACACTTGCATGGATTGGGAAATACCTAAGGACCTAACGCCCTGCTTGCACATGAATAAGGATCATAGGCTGAGTTTTAGGCAGCAGAAATGAAGGAACATTTTGTTCAAATAGTGAAAATTAACAAAAGTAGTGAAGCGAGTTACTATAACCAGTGAAAATAAGTTACAGTTTAAAAGCTGTCTCCATTTCAATAATCATTGATGCTACAAATCACAAAGGTAAGGAGAAAGACTGTAATTTTACAAAAGATTTTCATGCTGTATTGTTTCTTGCTGTTGGATATTTCACATTTATTTTTCCTTTTAATGAGTAGAAAAAGAAAATAAATTGTTCTTGGTTCCTTCTTTCTTGCCTTGTATTTCAGCTCCTTTAAGTTCTGCTGCTGCTTCCAATGCCATGACCCCTAAGCAGGATGGGCCACTGCATTTCACAAGCTATTCCCACACTTTCTGCAAATATTATTACTATTAATATTAATAGAAGTCCTCAGACTGGTCTCTCCAAAGCACACCAGACTATCTCAGTCCTGTCCATATTCTGCTTTTCACTGCTTCCTGCAGAAGCTCTCACCTTTTATTTGAGCAATTCTTGTTCTATAAGCCTGAAGAGCATCAACAATCTTCACTATAACATTTCTCCAGCCTGAGTCACTTCCTTCCCTCTTACAAAGAACAAGCAATTAACAATACTTCGTATGTGAAGGGGTTTTTTCAACTGTGCACTCTATTAACCTGAAGGCTGAATCATACCTCACCACAGTATCGTTAGATAAATACTCATGCTGTTTAGAAATAGATAAAAAGAAACCTATGAAAGTAATCTATACAGTGTAGAGAGGTGAGTCTAAGATAAAACCCTGGAAAAAGGGATATTTACATCCATCCACAGAATATTTTTCTCTCCCCATTAAGATTTTCTGGATGGTAGCCACCCAAAACAATCTGCCATGAATATCAAAAGCACTCTCAGTTATTCTTCAGAGAATCAGCCCTACTTGCTTTGCAGAAGATGCAAATAAATTACATAATAAAATCTGTACTTTTGACCTCAGCTTAACTTAAAAGTTAAAGAGTCAGCGCTTCTCAGCTATCTCTTATACTTTCCTTTTAACATATAATTGTTGGCTATTTTTCCATTAGAAAATAATTATACTGAGGAGCTCTTGATTCCATAAACAAAACCTGCTTGACACAGGCACTGTATGTTTAATACTTGTACTCTGTCTATCATACTGATATATGCTTACTGTTGTGAGGAATGAATGATGCAGCCATGACAACTGGTATCTAGTTTTCTAGCTTTGATACAGTTTCATAGTTACACAGTCAATTCAGGAAATGCCAGAGGAGATCTGATTGTGACATCTATTAAAACAAACTTTAAGAATAATTCTAGAACAATACAAATTGTCAATGTATAGTATTTTGCAGCATTGGATAAGCAACCCAGTTTGGAGTCTAAAATACTTGTGCACACAATCAATGCACTAGAACACATGCAAATACATATAATCTCCAAGATGGTTTGTTCTGTGGTCAAATAGATGCATTTTCATTCACTGACTTTGCCTGAATGGCCATTTTACTGAATCATTATTATAAATAACTTGCTTTGAAAAAACAAGGGACCAGTGGCTAGAATAGTCTTTGGTTAGGAGAGATGTCTACATTTAATACAACTTTGACTTACAATATTTCACCATGTTCATCTTTAAATGGCAAAATCTGGGTGTCACTGAGGCCAATGAAAAATTGTCTGCTTACTTCAGGACAGCAAGGATTTTAAGTCAGAAGCTGTCCATAAATTTCTTTATTATATCCAAAGAAATGGATTTACTCTATAATCACCACTATAAAAATGTCAATGATCTATTTGCTAAATATATAGAATATTAGTCACTTGGTCAGCTTTTAGCTATCTAAAAAGCAGGCACCAAGTACATGCTGACTCAGCATGGCCAGGGGTGAAAGATCAGTCATGGAGTGGGATTCTTTCTGTTCTGAGTTAGGTTGCTGTAATATCCAGGATGAATATTTGGAGATGTTATTTGCTTCCTATTTATTATAGAAGATGCCTAAAAAATATGCTTAGGCCTATTTTATATTTGGGCATTAAACCTGAAGTGTGATTAATCCCATGCACAAAGCTTCATCTCAGAAACAATAAGGTTCCTTTTTTTCTTATGCTGTCCTGTGAAGTAACCTTTCTGATTTCTGTAGACCAAACTGTCCATAAACAGGTTGACTACACTTATTCTCATGCCAATATTGACTTTTACTTAAAATTGTTATTGTCCTTTCCTGGTGCTACCTCTAATCATATGTTTACAGGGACAACCACCTTATCTCCTTTCAGCCATCAATTGTTAAACTAAATAACCACACTCTCGTCTCCTTCTAACTTTGTCTCTCTCTTGTCTTTCCCTTCGGGTGATCCTTTCTCTGATCCTGTGTTACTGAATATCACCTTTCTTGATTACGGTAGACCACAATTTTGTAGTTTTCCAGATGATCTTCTACCAGACTCACTGCACTCTGGTAGCAACCTTTTCTAGCTTTACCTTCCTAGGTGCACTCTCCAGTTACTTTATTTCTGTCTTCACCTTATTTCTATCTTTCACTATCAGAGTTCTGGTCATGATAAATCTTCCAATTTCTTTCTATTGCTCTTAGAATATCTGATCAAACATACGTCAGCTATGTCAGTTGTAACAAATAACAATTTTGCACATCTAGGTTTCGGTGCCTCTTTTTACATTGTTTTGACAATGAAGACCAGCAGTATGAGCCTTTATGCAGTGGAATTTGAAAATTTTTCCTTCCCATTTGTCAAACTTTTAGCGGAGTGGAGGGAAAAACATGGGATAATAATTTTCCATTCTTCAAAATTAACAGTGAGGCATGCCTACCCACAAGCACTACTGAACTTGAGGCATAAGGAGGCAGCTTTCCATGCCTTCCTGGAAACATGGAAAAAATATATCCCAGCCTTCTCACGCAGACCTTCCTATGAGGATGAATGTCACTTAAAATTTTCACTTTGAGCATTTTTGACATGCCTTTAGAACATGTCTCGTCTTCATAACCCATCCTGCATAAGACTTCCCTTGCATTTCCCGACTCTAGCAGAAGCTGGGGGAAGCTACTGGTGAAACATCTGAACCTTGCTACTGCGGCCAGTTTAACCTCTCTTTCTGCAGGGTCAGGTTCCTTGGCCAGAGGAGCCTGCTCAAAGCTTCATAGCATAATTCTGTTGCCACACAAGATGTGGAACAAGGGCCAGCCTGTGTCCACACTGTTCCTGCCATGAGAAAGATCAGGGAAGGATTAGAGCTGAAGAGCCTGGGAGCTGGCTTGCCTCTCCTTCTGCTTTTGGTGAAGCAGGAAAAATTGGGCCAGTGGGAGCACTTTTAGAGAAAGTTGTACTCACAGACACCAAGCCACCCCTCAGCATGATTTGCAGAGCTTTTGAATTCCACAGACAGATAAAAAGTTGTCAGGACGTAGAGCTACAGCACTTCTGTGTGCATAACAACCAGCACAAGTGCAGGCACTATATAGTAACTCCATAAAAAATATTTTCCTGTCCCTGTACCAAATAGCAGCTTTGTAGCTGGACAGAATGACATCTGTTCCCACATCGACACAGAATTGATTAGTTTTTTCTTAATACTACATGTTTCTTCTCGCACAGTTAAAATACATGAAAGCATTCATAACTCAATGGTAATTCAGCCTTGAAAGTGGTTAATGGCTTATTCAGACTCCAAGCCTGGTGAAAACTCTGTACTTGTTCTGACTAAATTTATTCATCCTGAGAGATTTCCAAGTAACACTAATACCAAGCACTGACTTCATAACAACAGACAGACAAAGTGTTCCAATTTCATCCTCTCCATGGAGGGATGCAGGAGGACAGAATCAGGGTTCTAGCAAGAAAGAATGGCTTGGGTACAGTTGTTTGAATTATGGATTTTGAATAAATATGTTAATTTTCTCAGCCTTGCATTTGTAAGAATGTACAGCATAACTCAGGGCACTTTCTTAATAATACATCTTTATTGCGTAAATATATGCAATGTACGAATGGTATGACCCACCTGTTAGGGGGAAACAATATCAACCAGGTTTTCAATTGTTTCAGTCCCTCTGCTACTTTGTACTGACTATTATTCATGCACATGCCAAGACAGAATTAAGTTGTGTTTCTCTCTCTTCACCTGCATGAGTATTTTTGATTAAGATTGATGAAAACTGTGTTTATGAGAAGTATTCTGCTGTTCTGAACTCAGTCTACATTTGTATTTAATCTCTAGGTCCTATGTTCCTGACCTCTACCTTCTGCCATAAGCTACTGACATTTGTGTTCAAAGTACTTTCACAAAACCCCAACAGTTAGAAAAAAAAACCCCAAAATTTTCAACTCCAACTGTTTCAGATGCTCAACTGTTGAACAAATTGAGAGAAAGGCCACAGTCACCTGAGGAAATTAAAAGGGTATGTAACTGATTGGTTTAAGGAACAGATCTGTATTTGCTAATTTCTAATTCTGGGTTGGGTATACCACTGGTTGTAATCCCTAGCTGTGATCTACCAGAGAGGCCTTCCACCTCTTCCCACACCCACAGATCTGGATGAACCTATTTCACCGTCAGTTTGGCCATCACTGCTACTCACGCAGACAAGATGACAGAAATATAGTATCCTGCCAGTAGATGTTCTCATTGTTCTAGCACCACCTGCACACTTGCCATAGGGAGGACTTCTTCCCAGTTTCATAAGGAACTAGACCCTGTGGTTCCCAAAGGAGACACATACTTCTAGGCTGGGAACTACTGCTAAAGAGGGAACACAATATTTAAAAATGAAAAACACCCCAACCACCCAGCAAACCTGAGCTGACAATAATGAGGTTAAATACGTATATTGCTATTACAGGAGACTTGTTCCAGGGTTATCCTAAAGTAATGTACTATTCCTCTGCTTGTGCTCCTTAATCAGGTCACATAACACTGTTTTAATTAGAGAGCAATGCTATTAAGCCCACAATAATGAAACCAAATAATTCAGTAATTGTAGAAGAGTGACTGGCTTATCTGCACTCCTTATTTAAATTCTACATCAAATAAATTCTCAACTTTCAAGTTGCCATGTTGCATTAGTATTTTGACTTTTCATTTCACTTTCTGTGAGTGTCTTGAAAAAGGTAATTTTCAAGAAAATAAAAAATAAATCCAACTTTTAAAAACACATACTTCTTGCTATTTAAAACCTGAAAATGAGACTGAAAGCAGAAAAGAAAGGTGAAGAAACTGAAGGAGAATAGAAATATTTTAAAGTGGAATAGTTTGTTTTCCATATAAAGTAAAAATGAGGGAGAAATAATAAATTGCTAATGGAAAGTTTCCCATCCTCTGTATGGCACTTGACTGTCATTTTCTAAATGTTTCAGTGATCCAAACACCTATAGCTCTTTTTCCCTGTTAAACAACTAACATTATGCAAAATACAAAACCTCCATTTGCTGTCTTTCAAAGGCTTGATTATAAGCTATTCTATGAATTCATGGGTTTTCAGGAATGCTCCTAATTACTATATGTCTATGTGTATTAAAAAGAAAGGAGGTGATAATTCCTTGAGAGGAAAAATATCCATACATTCAAACAATTATATAAATTAGAACAAAGAGTTAGAGGAAGTAGACTTCTAAAGTTCTTCAGTTATTATCCATTTTTAAATGGAAGTCCAAGAACAATAGTCTTATGTCGCAGCATTGTGTCATAACCTATGTATCTGCCGTTCTCATGATTCTTAATGAAAGTAACACAGCACCTGCTAAAAGAAATGTTCCCACCCTGACTGGAGGAAACAGCAAAGCATTGCCTGAACAATTCACCCAAGAAGAATGTTATTGAACTCTACATTTTAAAAGAAGCATACATTTTAAAACACACCTGTGCTGGCCTTGGGAAACAGCTCATGAGAAACTGCCGTTTTGCTGGCAGCTAACGTGCTTTCTCCAAAGACGTGATTTAATAGGAATGCCGAGCTGTTCACACAGGGGCTCCTGCTGCACTTGGGTTTGACCCTTTGGAAGCTGGAGGTTCACGGGCTTGTACCTACCTCTGTGTAAATCAGGACTGTCTCCTTTGAAGTCAACTGATGTAAAAACCTAGGTGAATAAAGGAGAATCAAGGCCTGGGGCTGTCATCCCTGCCCTGCTGCTTTTATTCAGGTTAGGATTTCAAACGTATAATTGTGATATTTTTTCCTGTCATTTGGGAATGTGAATGGGGTCTGAGCTGTAACAAAAGGAAGAATAGGTGCAGACTTGCTTTGCAGAGCTGCAGCATGGCGCCAGGGCAGGTGGCGGTGGCAGGTTTCCAGCTCTCCTGTCACTCTGGGTGATCTCTCTCCGCACTGCTCCAGAACTCTCTCTTTTGTTACCTCTGTCCCTCAGGCAGCAGTAATAATGACACATTGTAGTAGAAGACTTCATGCCTTCCTAATAAATCGTCATGATTCTAAGCCAGAACTGCCTCAACGCTGATGATATTCAAGCCCATATCTTCCCTAAAACATCTTTGTGAACTATGTGAGCCTCTCACCTTGAACTGGTATTACTATTTGTGCTAGAGTTCCTTACTCAAAGCAAGATGAAGCCCACCTTGGAAAGTTATATACTTGACCAACTGCTTAAACGTCAGTCCAGACATTGGAGGTGATGTCGCAAAGGTTATGGTTGCAGCTGATGTGTTCAGCAGCCTACCAGAGGCACGTGACACGGTAGGGCTTGCTAAAATGAGTAACATGATGAAAGACCATTTTACTTACAGTCTTGCTAACACAGTCGGCACTTGAATCAGAAAACCAATTAAAAAAAATTAAAGAAACAGAATATTCCACTCCAAGAGTGGAGTTAATGCAAAAGTCTACTTCAGAAGAAAACATTTGCACCTGTACTGTTCAACTCCCACATGAATGACAAATCAGTCTGTCTTGGCACAGAGATTTCTCTACACAGATGCCTTAAGCCTCACAGTCCAAACCAAGAGTCTCATCCACATTGCACATCCACTGTTCACATCATTGCTCTTCAGTATCTTAACTTTTTATATGAAAACCAGTGCTAAATCAAAGGTCAAAAGGTAAGGCGAGCTTATTTTGCTTCAAAAAGCACAATAAAAACCAATAGCTCAACATAACCTAGAACACCAACCATCATCACTTTGGAGTGACCAGGACTTTCCTCCATGTGGAAAAGGCAAAAATGAAGTCTGAAGTTCAGAACACTGTGCTAATTTCTAAATGGGCAACTAACCCAACAACATCGGAAAATACTGCATTTTACATTCCTATATCTTAATACACACTTTGACTACTGGAAAGATCAGTATGTGAAAAGACATTAGAGATGGCGTTACAAGAAAATTGCTAGTACATCACTACATAAGCATCCTGTGCATGTTTTTTGTTTATCACTGGCTTCCCAACGCTGCCCCACCAATGGTGTTCAGGCCAGTCATGGGCTGGCTGGTTACTGTGATGGCCCAGTGTGTCCTTTGTGTGGGTCCAACTCTTCTGCACTCCTAAATCAGAAATTAAGACAGTGTTTCCAATTAAAAGAAATAGCCTCAGTTTTGGTGACTCAGATAAAAGCCACTAGAACTTCTCATTTTGTTTTGGTGCTTGGGTTTATCTGAAATTTGTGCTGTCATAACTAAACGCAGAATCTGGGAACTACTAGGATTTGCTTTATCAGAATAATTAAGAAAGAAATACTTACACTGTGTTCAATGTCAATTAATTGTTTAACGAAATCTCCCACTACCGATAGTTCCTCATAATGCTTATAAATGCTGGCCATCTCACAATGAAATTTTTAAATAGCTGACACTTTATGCTGGAAATAGTGTCCTGTTGCATTTTATAAGGAAAGAATAGTCTTTGCAGTTATGTCATAGGATTAAAACAGTTAATGCACACTGTTATTTAGTGATCTACTATTGCTAATATAATGAAGAATGCGCAAGGTTTTTCACCTGTACTTGCAGATTTCCAGCTTTTCACAGTGCACCCACACCTGAGGGATTTTTATGCTTCTTATCCTCAGGACCCACTGCTCAGTGGGGGCCTCTTCACTGAGCATTGAGTTACCCAAAACAATGAGATACCCAAAACAAAGAATAAAATCATGGCAGGAAGTACAGCAACTTCATCTCTCTCATTGCTCTCTGAAAGCCAACAATGGGAAACTATAGTGGGCTGGAGACAGTCTACTAAATAATTTATGACATACAGCCCATTCCTGAATGATTTTTTTCCCCATTAGACATGCATTGATACAGGGAAGGCTAACACAAGGAAAATCTTATCTGGCCTCGGAGGGAAATAGGTCCCCCACCATTCCACCATCACATGCTAGACAAGACCTTTGACTACTCGGAGCCACTGCTACTTTCTTCTAAAGAGGTTGTGCTATAGTTTGCTCTAACTGCTGAATCACAACTTGTTTTAAACACACCCTCAAAACAATCACTATACCAACACAGGCTTTATCTACTACATTCATTGCTTGCATCTCGGCAGACTATTCCTCACAAATCTGCCTTGGTTAAACACAGCATTATTCAATGCTACCTCATTCCTAGTCACAAAACTTTCAGAAATCAGAGAAAAACTTTCATCTAAGACTGTACACTACATTAAAGTACCATGTTTTATTTTTACATGAGGTTTTCTGTTCCCCTGGATTTCAGTTGATTACTATGGGCCATGCAAAATGCCACAGACCACAGAAGCTACATTTTCATACGGAAGTTTTTATTGATTAATCAGGCATTAAATCAAGTATTGTAAAATAAACAGATTTTGTTCATTAAAAAATGTCCAGAAGAATACCATTCATAGCAAACTTGTTTCCTCATAGCCATACAGAATGTGAAATGTTCAAGAAACAAGCAAAAAAGGAACACCTGACTAATTACTGTAAGTCTGTGTGTATATATGTATGTCTGCATATACACAAATTACACACTATATTTGTGCATATACTGGTGTGTGCATACTCATACATACGTATACATGTATGCACAAACATATATGCACAAAGAGTACTGCCTGAATTAATAGTCCGCTAGAGAAAAGTGGCTTAGCTCCAAATGAAGTATATTCTGTTAAAATAAAAATGATAGAGCAAGGTTTGTAGATAACAGACCATTCTTTTTCTATTGGCAAAAACTATGATCTGTGTTTAGACTCATGGTCTGTCTTTACAGTGAAAATATGTGAGAACATTTGGGGTCTTTCCAAATCTATGGTATTAGTTCCATCTAGCTCAATCTCTGCCAATGTGGTATGGCCAAATGCTGAACAGTGTTTTCTGTTTGTCCACTACTGAAATCAGCTTCTAGATTTAATATTTCTGGCAAAAGAGAAGATACACAGCCTTGCTACATGCACTTTGGTAATATACCCTTTCGTTTTAGGTAGAAACTTGACAATAATCCTACATTAAAACTCCTTTGCTCCTACATCTTTTAATCACAGCTTTGGATCAGTGATGTCCTGTAAACTCATTATAACAATTTTCATGCCATTTCAACTACCTTCCAAACATACCAGGACAGATCATCTGGGCAATGTACATCAGACTGTACTGGTAACATTTTGCTCAATTTTAAAATGTAATGTTTGGGAATTTATTTATTTTTCATTTTTGACAGTATACATTTCTGTATTATTAGACACTATGATAAACTCTGCAGCTCACTATACGTACACATTTTGCCTTATTTATATCAACTCTGAAAAGGTCAATGGATCCTACCTGTGAACCATGAGATGCTGCCCAGCTGAAAGACATGGTACCAGCAACATACTGTCAGACTTTTCTCCATTTAATTCAGCAGTTAGTAGGGCATGTAAAGGGAAATCAAAGGAATATGGATAAGCATTTATTTTGTATTGAAAAAAAAAGGGAAAAAAAACCCCAATATGCATGTATGTATTCCTCAACTTGCTCATAAGTTTTTGACATCATCATAAGGCAAACTGAAGTACGGGTTGGTACCTGGGGAATCAGTATTTAAAAAATTAGAAGCTGAGCTTGGGACCATTTTACTTTGGACCCACTAGTGAACAAAGTGCATTAAGGCATCCTTTTCAAAAGACACCTAAAGCATAGTTATAAATTACAGAGCAAAAGTTTTCTTAAAGCTGATATTCAATTTATCCTCTTCTACACAGGCAGATTTTCACCACTTGCATAGCAACAAAAAAATACTGTAGGAAAACCATTCTTTTAAAGTTGTCATATGCCTCAAGCATCTCCCTAAATGATCATTTATAGATAAGCATTGTAGCAATTACAAATGGCTTCTATTCTGTAGAAGGAAAAGAGAAAAAAAGAAGATTCGATTTGAGATATAGTAGGTTGCCTACACTCAAGTTCATCCACCAACATCAGGATGAACATAGGGCCAGATTCCTACTGCTGCTGAAAACTTGCTATTTACTCCTCATTCACAAGGAGAACTGTGCTTTCCCAAACAACAGAAGACAATGAAAACTATAAGCAAATTCCAGCTGTAGTGTTTTTCCATACAGCACATGTAAAACAGATTTCCTTGCTTTGTTATAGAGACTACACAGTGTACAACAATGAAACATTTGTATTTAATTTAAAATCTATGGTAAGGTGGAGCATGTCTCACTTCTGAGTTGTTGGCTGGGCTTGCTATGTTGAACCTTGTAAAATCAGCAATAAGCATTCACATGTCTACCATCAGAACCATGACATCTTCCATTACAATCAACCCTTAAATGATGTCGTGCTTTATCAATTTAGTCTGGAGTCAGACCTTGAATTGGCTGCTCTCCTCCAGTGTTGCTGATTTCAGAGATGGTATCAGTCTTTTACAGCCTTAGTGATACTACAATGTTTCCCAAAGATGAAGGTGAAGCACTGGTAGATGGGAATATTGCCATCAATAAAATAAATCACCAGATGATTTATGCGCTCACATTTCTAGGAGATAATCCACATGTTTTTTATGAACAGAGAGAGCACTGCCCTGTGAAAAGAAGTAAATTGAAATTTCTTCTTTCGCTGTGTTGGCTAGCTCCACTTCCTCGGTTGTTTATTTTTATTCTGTTTGGTCTGCACACTCCCGTGTGCATAGTAGAAATTAGGAGATCTCACACTCAGTAAGACTGGTAATGAGAGTGCTAATATTGGCACAAATAAAACCTGCAGTATACCAACTTGTCCACTGCACAGTTTTCAGTCTTCCAATTTCCTGCTTTTATCCACTGTAAAATAAAATGATGTAGAGGGCTGATGAAATTTTAATTAGTAGGACCATCAATGTGCAAAACAAGTAATTTTCCAGGTGTCCATACCAGGCTTTCCCTTCTCTCTTTTTTTTTTTCTTTCTTTCTTTTTTTTTTTTTTTTTTTTTTATAAATAATTTATAAATCTTCCAGTAAGAGACTAAATACAAAACCAACCAAACAAAACCAACTGCAAAAGCAAGTTCTAAGATATTATTAAAGCCATTTCTTGTCCTTCCATACAAAGTACACAGTAAAGAGATATTGTCCCCATTTCAGTTCTGGCTGTATTCGGCATTCGGCAGCAAAGGCTGGGATGCCATGCAGTCCACCAGCTCCGGGCAAGCTCCTGTGGGCAGCCTCCTGGCCATCCCGGGAAGACATATCATCCTACCTTTTGGCTTTTAGCAGTCATGCGAGCTGCTCAGAGGAGTCTAGATGGTCAGGGATGGGCAAGCCGGTTATAATGGTCAAACACTTATTCCACACAGTGAACGTGGGGCACACCGGCTGCCCAAATGTAATGTCAAAAGTGTAAAGGTGTAGAGAGTTCAAAGCGTCATAAAAAGCAAGGGAACCATTGTCATAGTCCAGCAAAATCCCAACCCGCCGGAGGTGAGGTGCGGGTTCGATGGGGATTTCTTTGCTATTGTGCCGCACCACCCACGTGTTATTGCAGCGGCAAAGCACCCAGGAGGCAGAATTCTTCCCAATCCACTCATGCTTCGGTGCTGACTTGTAAGAAATACCAATGGCATACCTGCAAAATAAAAAACAACTCAAGGAAACAAATGGTTTCTGGCAGGTTTGTCTCTCAGTGCAGTCAAATGTTAGCCCAGGGGACTCACTGGAATGCCCCAGCCTCTTACTTCTGCTGGTTAAGTTCTAATTAAGTGACACTTCACCGCAATATCTGCGCAGGCTTAATTAATGTTTTTCCCTGTCTCTCTTTTGAGTCTGAGATGTCGGGGAAATTTTATTGTCCCTCACATTGTTTGTAGTTTGGCTGCTATGGTTATTTTTTGGAGCACTTGCCTCTGGTATTCAAAAGGAAGATTGTTGAGTCCTCAGTTTCAATCAGTGGGCCTCAGATTTCCACTTCCACACAGACTAATACAGAGAAATTCATTGATTTTAAAATGCATTGCTATCTGTCAGCTAATCTGCTCTCTCCTTGCTCCTTTAATATATGGCCCAGAAGAAGGAATGCAAGAGTAAACATCAAAGGACACATTAAAAAAAAAAAAAAATTTGCCATTCTCAAATATGTTTTGCCAGATGTTGGTGTGGTTTTTAAATTCAATGAGCATTTTTCAAACTGGGTTTTGAGCCAAGTGAAGCAATTTTAGGTGAAGACATTTGCTCTGCAAACCATAATTTATGGCAAGATGTGCAGGGTAAAAGGATTGTGAAAACGTTCTCATTAATGGACACCAAGGGCAAATACCTGATTCCTCATATGTAAAAGAAATGTAAAAGTTCCTCACGTTCTAGAGACACAGCAGTATTTGTTGGGCTTTCAACCAACAGAGATTAATGTGCCATAAGTTACTCTATTTCCATTCCTTAGTGTTGGCAAACAGCATTTTTCTTGTTTGAGACAGTGGGCATACCTCGAGACCTTACTGATTTTTCCACTCCATTAACTTCCATCATGATTGTTGCCTTTGAATCCCAAAGGATGACATAGCTTCCACTAACTAAAGGGTCCCTGAAATCTACCGCAGTGTGATGCAGAGGATCATTCAGGAGCAGAGGAATGCACTCCTCCATTTCCTGCCCCTCGCTTCATACCCTGGGGCACAGACCTACAGCACTGCCGCTTCACTCCCCCTTCCCCAGAAGCTAATCTGGCTTCCACCTCTGTGAAACTGGTTCATCAAATTGTCCTCCTAAATAAATGATCCCACTTACAAAGTTCATTCTGTTGTATAAACAAGATGAAATTTTCTGACCTCTTCAATTTGCTAAAATAATAAAATGTATTGTATGTGGGTTCAAAAATCAGCCATCCTGAATCATGGAGGAAAAGTCCTGTGAGGACCATTAAATATAAAGATGATCTATCTGGTAGACTTAGTTCCGGAGTCTGAAAGTGCTGGAGATTGGGAAAATAGTTTGACAAATTATGTGAAAGTATATGTTTGTCTTGCTCTTGTATTGCTCCCAATGCCTCTGCTACTGGTCTCTGTCAGAGAAACTGTGCTGGGATCTGCACAGACCTTTGGTGTGAACTAGTGATTCTTTTCACATATGTTTTTATATACATACCATGTACTCCCGCTTATAACCACTTCCCAGTAATGCCGCCCGCTGTCAATGAACACATTGCCAGCTACTCCATAGCTCCCTTGGCTCGTGAATCGCTCTGGTGTGTGACTCTTTTTGGAGGATGTTTCATCACGTTCCACTGTCAAGTTATCATGAGACACTTTCAATTTTCTGTGAGCAGATTTAGGGTCCAGTTTAAACGGCTGACCTAGAGAGGCAGAGACAGAGATGGCAGAAGAATGGTTTGGCTTTCATTTTGAAAAGGAGAGTGGATTAGGAAGGCTCTAAGAAGCCCACAAGATCATATAACCATATTAATCTCCTCATCTGAAGCATTCTCAAGATAGACTAACCTATTCTGCTACCTGCACATTGTCACTTTACTGTCAATCTCCTTGTGCACTAACTTCCTCATGTCAATAATCCCTAAAAAGAGCCCTGCATAATCATCATGCCTATTATCTCTGACCTAGAGGTAAGCTGAATACTTTAATTCTTGCATGTAATTAAAATGAATATACATGCTAATAAAGGTCTGAGAGTTGATTTTTTTACAGCATATTAGATTTAGAAAAAGTTGTGTTCTATTAATGCTCTAGGGATAAAGATCCATAATAACATCTTCATCATTACTACAAAAAGTATGATTTCAAATTCCACAAAATGAGTTTGAAAATAAGAAGAAGCATTAGCTTTGTCTGTTCATTTACTCACAGCTTTATTTATAAAAAGCACAGTGAACAATTCAGGACTGCTCTGGAAGGATGCCCATGTGGTGCTGGATAGTGTGCACTAAAAAAAAGGAAGCGAACTGTAACTAGGTCCAGGTAATATGGTGTAAAAACATTACTGAGGCTGTTGCTCTTGGCAAGCATCTTCAGCTGTAGCACAAGGTTTGTAGACAATAACAGGAAGCTTTTTGGTAAACCAAACCCTGTACATGTATAAAGCCCACCACAATTCTGACAGGCTTGCTCATTGTGTCAAAAAGCAGAACAATCATTTACCTCCACCAGGAGACAACTAGGAAAGTATGACTCCATGAGTGGTCCAGCAAAGCCTTTTTCCCTTTTTATTGTCTTTCATATCAAGAGGAAAAAAAAGTAAGTGGAAGATTTGATGACATGCACAGAAAATAGAAATGGCTGCTCTCATGAGGTCTGTGTGAGGAACTGACATGAACTTCAAATAAGATATAAATTGCTCAGAGTTATCTACTTTTGCAACATGCATTTAGTTACATATTTCAACCAAGTATAAAATAAATCCACTGGAAAGTATTTGGAGGCACATTTTACCTGCTTTTTCTCAGTGCTCGGCAGCAGTAAAATACCTACAGTCTGACTCTCTAACTGGCTAGTAGCCTTTGTGTTGCTGAAGCAGTATCTGAGGGACATCTTTCTCTGTACGGAATTGTATCTGGTCACATCATTTCTGAGTCACCCAAGAGATTGCTTTGGTGACATGCTGGGTAACAAAGAGACAAAAGGATGAAAGTTTGCCATTTCCAGATGGGTCCTCTGGTTATGCATTTGCTTGTAGGTTACCAGGTTTAATAATATGCAGATCCTTGGTAGCAGATGTGGGGTTTGTATGAGCAGCTTATACACAGAAGTGCAAGGCAGGCTAATAGCAGAAAGAAGAAAATCAGAAATGAGTACATGCCATTCCCTGCAGCCTCTGTCTTGCAACATTCTGTATCAACCCTCTTCAAGCACCTTCCCCTACCAGGAGGTTTCAGAGAGTGCACAAATCTCAGTGTTCCCTTTCCGGTCGTCAGAACTGACCATGATGACTGCATGACTGAGGGATTGGCTGGCAGACAAGAAGAAAAAGGCTGAAAACCAGTCTTAAAACTGGTATACTACATCTGTTATTAATTTGTGTAACCATTGTTTTTTTGAAGTGGGATCTCTGACTACTCTACCACCTTATTGAACTCCATAAAAAAATGAGGGGGATGAAGCTAAGAACATTTTCCAGCATCCTATGAAAGAGATCATTTCAGAGGATAAAATTATAGTAGCAATTATCTTATGAACGCTATACAAAAATAAAATGTTTTATTGCAAGCATAGGAAAAGGGTTTTTTTGCTTTGTGGAGGAAAAATAGAGAAGACATTAAAACAGAACCACAAAAGAGTATTTTCAATCATTTCACATGTGATGGCTCTGTTCCTAAATGATATTCCAGTGATATTCCAGTAATGAAACTACAGATTTATCTTTAAAAAAAAAAAAAAAAAGAGTAATTTCTGCTCTTGAGTTAAATAAGCAGCTTTAATTGCAGGAAGCACTTTAAGCAAGTTAAGCTTCTATGTGCTCTTGTATCTTCCAAAGATTGAGCCTAAAAGGGAAGGCAAGAAAGGAGAAGGATGCATGTGTGCCGGTTCTCCTGTTACTCACTGTTTGTCTTGAGTTTGCCAGGCTCACTGCTTCTGCTGCCTGCCTGGTTAATGGCCTTGACAATGAAGATGTACTTAGTGCCACTCTGTAAGCCGTGCACTGTGTAGTGGTTTTGTTTGATGTTGGGAACAATCATCCAGCTGTCGGCTGAGTTGCATAAACCTGTAATTTCAAGCAGAGCACATTAGTCATAACATACTAAACGCTTTGTAACAGAGGAACATTGAGAGCACTCCCAAGCGCCCAAGGACTGATAGGAATTTTACTTCTGTACCTTTTAAAGTGTTGTTACATTTACTGAGTCGCTACTTAATTTCACTGACGCATTTCATCAGCCCTCAGCCAAGGTACCTTCTAAGTTCTTGCTATGTGAAGTCAACCATAAAAAAATGGACATTCATTAAATGAGTCAGTCTGAGATTCTTCATGTCCCATCACAAGGAATTCTTTATTGCTTAAGAACTAAAGGATTACGAAGATCCCATCAATCTACTGTTTGGATTAATGAACTCAGTTTAAGTCTCAGAAATCTAATGTAAGCAGTAATGCTAGGAGGGCTGGGGAGGCACCTTTGCTGACAGTCCCCAGGTGTGCATTCTTCAGGACCTGAAGCAAATCATGGGAGGCTGAACAGGGTAGAAAGTGGGTTTCAGAGCAAGCTTTGGCTCTTACACTGCAGACCTTGCCAGGGTGTAATCTAAACCAGCAAATTTAATGGATGCAATTTTTTGATTTATGTCCTCATCATTAGAAGTCAGCTGGAGAATAGCTAGATAATTTTCCAGTTACAAACTTTTCTGGGTACATTTGATGTGTACTGCAGAAGTATAATATGAAGGAAGTAGATAAAGTAAGGATGGAGAAATATATGAAAAATAGGAAAATACTCCATTAAGATGAATTTATTCATCTATGTAATTTTTTCCTACTGCAATATAGCTGCAAGGACAGTCAATCATTCATATTACTTACTGTACATTTTGAAGAGCTCCTGGTCTAGTGGATCCCCATTTGATAGCTCTCTTATTATAAATATTTAGATAAATAAGAAATTTAACATTCATGAAGTCTATATGTACTCACAACCTCTTATATAACTTTAGAGCTAGAAAAAGATACATGCAGATGGAAGTCTATGCAAGCATGTGCATGTGTAGGGCTGGAAAACTTAAAAGAAAAATACTGGACTGAATTAGGAACCTGACAGACTTCTTGTTCTCTGCCTTTATTGGATATAGAACATGTTGTGAAAGCTACTGTGTTACTAAAAACTAGCTTTCAGCTTTAACCTGATGTTTTACCAGCAAATACTAGTAAAGAGAATCTTTTAAAAGTTAGTAGTAATGTCAGCTCTGCATATTAGGCAATACCAAACCTTTATGTAAAGTAAAAATCAAAAGGTTACTAAGTACAAAACTTGAAAGAAAAAAGACCTTTGATACAGGTTTACCAACTCACAGACAATTCATAACCATGCTGACAGATTCCTTCCTCATTTGGGACATGCTTTTAATAATAAAAGATCATTAGAAACAGATCTCATACCCCAAATTTCAATCTAAGAATTATGTAGCTTTTGTCTTAAACTTCTCTTGTATTAGATAGCATCCTTGAGAGGCAGGCAGCTATTTATTCTGCTGTGCAAATGGGTAACTGAGGCACAATTTCAGGTGGGACTCATATCACCTCATCATGCAATGAAGAGCCGCAATATCTAACATATTTTTCTGAACTCTGAGGAGAGACAGAAATCAGTGAGTATTTTCTTTCACTTCTTCAGATGTGAACATCCTACCACAAGTACCTCTATTTTTTTTGTCCAGAGAGGAAGCCTACATGACTAGCATGGGTGAGATCTCTAACTTCAGGTATCTGAAATGAGGTGAAGCCCCCTGTTACCCTGATTTGAAGTTTGAAAGCCTAAGCCTGTGGCTGAACTCACAGATGGGTTGTGGCCTTTGGGACATGATTTATCAGAATAAGAACATTTCTTTGCTGCAGTTTTCTGACATAAAGTGGTAAAAAGGAATTCTAGTATGTTCCTTATGCTCCATCCAGTGAAAGTCCTGACCACATGTACCTTCCCTAAATATCAGTTACATGGGATTCATTTTGCTATATGTGGATAGAACCTGCAAGGAAAACCAGCCTCACAGCACTGTTTTTCTCAAGACTATCACAAAACTAGATCATATAGAACAATCATCCACCTATCTCCTGAAAACAAAAGAACACAGTGTTATATGCCATGAAAACTCCAGCTGTGCCTAGCACCTGTAGCAAACTGCGTATAGCAACATCAGTCCACATCTTGTTTCACTGAATCATACCCACTGGATGATATTTATTTTTTTTAGACTGGGTGTGAACGGGTTTCCTAAGAGAAAGAAAGGAAATAAAATCAGCAGTTACCTGGCATAAAGTATTTCACTAACTGCTCAGAGGAATGCTCATCCTTTCCCAATAAAAATTTGCCACAGGTATTAAAGGCACAGTTGTTCTGTAGTTGAACTACCACACTGATTTTGGACTGAGACCATCACTTACCTGACTCACAGGTGCTGTTGTAAAATAAGTGTTAAGTTAAAGTAAAACAAAATGAAGTACTGGATTTAGAGGGAGTCCAAGGTAACCAAGGAATCCTTAACTCAGATGCCTCTGATGGGGTATTAGACAACATATGACAGTAAGTGGGATGAATACAGACAGTGGTTCTTGAAGTGTTTTCTCTTTCCACAACCGCACTTTGAAAACAAAGGTCTATGATATACATAGACCATATATAAACAAACTCTTATGTAGACCCAGAAGTGCTCAGATTTTTGGTTAATAATCTCAAAACTAGAGATGAAACATCACTACAACTCTCTAAAGGGTACATTTTTCAGGCTATCAGGACAGTTTTAGTGTTACCCTCCAGAGGACGATCACTCCTTGATGAGGCATAGAAACTTGGATCTAAATGGGTATATGAAGGACTGTAAAGGTACAGTTGTGCTGCTATCAGTCTCCTCTCCAGTCTGTCTTCTCCTCCCACGTATATGGATTTATATGCACCCAATACTCAGCTAGTTTGTAAATACTCACACAGGGTAAATTATTATATTATTAAATAATCCAGTTAATGGTTAATTTGGATTTCTGTGTATAGAAGGCAGAGATATGATCATTTTAGGTATTGCTACATCTTGGCTTCTGCGACTGGAGTTAATGACAATACACTAATGGGCAGGTGTACAAAGAGCAGAGTTCCTGCGCTAGGACCTTACCTACCCTAAAATATCTGCATGGTCAATAGAGAGAGTTGGGAACCCTTTGTTTATCCTGACTCATGTTCTAGGAGAAGGGTCTATGCTCCTTGATGACACAACACAACTGGGGTTTCTTTTATTTGTCCTACCATTCTTAGGCATCCTAGACTACTGGAGTACAATAAATGTTGGATGTGCAGTGACTGGCTCTGTCACTTTGCTCAACAAACCTTGCTGTCCCAACAAGTTCAGCTCTTGCCTCTGTACCAAGGGGATTAGTGATGCGTCCATGTGCTCCCTGACTGTGAGCTATACAATAACAAGTCTTAAACAGCGCTTCAATCTAGAAATCTTGGGAATTAAGTTTTGATGGTGTCAATCTACAAGTCCAAAATCCTTGAGAATGGAGAATAGCAACTAGTGGCAACCAAGATAAGCATTTAGGTATGAAAGAAAATTTTGTCACTACATAAAAAGAATTTGTCTGCAATTCTGCCATGTCAGGACAGCTTTTCTTCTCTGAATAAAAAATAAGGTGATTAAGATAAGTTCAGGGAAATGAGCAAGCAGCCTGGCATCGTGAGAATCTGGGGGTAGCATTCATCTCCTCAGCTCCCTGTGGCTGGTTAAGTGGAGAAGCCACATCTTCTGTTCACTGACGCAGCAGCAGGAGCTAAGGATCTTCCATTGTACCCCCTCCTAATCCAGGCTACATTCAGGTTTCTAGTTTCAAAAACCCAGGGCTTTTTACAGGGCTATGCAGGTGGTAAAATGATGTATTTTAAAACTGTAGCCTACAAAAATGTAGAGAATGTAAATTGCATCCTGGAATGGTGCAGTGGGCACAGGGATGTCTGTACAGGATGTGTGAGTTTTCAAAACGAGTTTCTCAGAGTCTGGAGGTAATAATTTGTAAAGCTGTTTCCCTGGTGTTGGCTGTTGATGCACTTTAAAAAACAGATGAGAAAAATCTGAGGGTGTAAATCCTCCTAAAATTTACACTGGTAGATTTTAATAAAATATATCATCTTGAAAACTGGAAGAGAAGCTCTAAAGTCATAGGAAGGTTATTTAATCTCTTGAGTATTTTAATAATTTTTAAATGGTCTACTTAAATAAATTATTACCGATTCAAATGGATAGAACAAATACACTAGGTGAAGGTAATGGCTCTCCACCCCCACTCTGCATTCCCACAAGAAAGAAAATAATATATGCAGGATTTCTGCAAAACACATCACATTTTTTTAAGAAATACACTCTTTTTATATTCTTCAAGAGACAGAAGTTGTCTTGGTTTTCTGAAGATTGCAAGGAATCTGTTTTTAATAAATTAAAACTTCCAGAAACAGATAAAAGCTAGAATATTCAAAAACTAATTGGTGAATCATAAACTTTCTGTTTTTCACAGAAGCTTTGGCTCCTAATTTTCTTAAGTCCTTCAACATAATTTTATCCTGTCTTATAGTAAGAGTAAACGTGTAACACTGGGAAGGTTCTGACAGTACACTCTATCCTTAATACAGTGATTTTTATTATTCAGCTGATGAAACTAACTAACCTATATTCCATTTAACAGGAAAGAGAGAATTATTTACTGCTTTTTGTCTTGAAGAGAGAGAGGTGTTTTCCATGAATACATCTTGTATTGGTGTTTAAATTTTAACCTTCCTGAAGCACACTAAAGCAATTCCATGATGCTAAAAAATGCATACTCAATAAATACTTGAAAATGTATTGAAATGGGATAATGAAATTATAATGCTTGTTAGCTAGCTAGTGACAAAGTCATTTTAAAAACCTTTACAATATTCAGATTGCAGGTGATTAACTGCCTCTCAGAAATGCAAATGTGTGAATGGTATAACTCTGAGAACAACTGCTTTAGTAAAAGCCTGCTTAATTTCAAGTTCAGTATTGCTCTTATGCACAGAACAGGATTGCCAAGCATTTAATAGCCAAGCAGTTTGGCCACATTTGGAAATAATCTTTCCTGTATGAAATAAGATTCAAAACGAAATACTCTATTTGGACCTTTTCCATCCAATGTTAACTCTCCAATTTTTCAGTTAATAAAAAAGAATATAGTTGATTATGTTGGATAGAAAATACACTAGAAAAACATAGGATTGCTTGTTTTTGTTACTGAATTCTTAGCAATCTCTGAATGATATATGCCTCTGGTGGGTGAATGTACTGAGGAGTGGAAAGTGCAGCCAGTCTGGCTGTGTGGTTTTAAGAACTGATTCCAAAATAACAACTTCCATTAGCACAGTAGGTGGGTATGTATGCAAAGTGATTCCTATTGTCTCAGGGGAAAAAAAGCTTGTTGGTTTAACATAGTACTCTACCTACTCCTTTGTGACTAATTCGTAGCTACAAAAACACAGAACTGAAGACAATCTATGAACCTGCTTAGATTATCTGCTACAAGGCACACATAATACCAAGGGAAACCTTTTGGGGTATGACAGAGAAATAAATTTAAAAAAATAAATATGTGCAACAGCATGCAAGTGCCATAAATTGAAAGAAATTTGTGCTAATCCAGAATCTACTCCTTTAAAAAAGGATTTAAAAAGAAATCATGTAGCTTCAGTTCAGCAAAACATGAGGGCTGAAGTGCAGTGCCTGCTAACACCACTTACAGTTAAAATAGTTCTCTGTGTTATACAACGCTATTAAGGCACACTGTGATATTCTAGGGACAATCTTAGAAAGTTGTCTATAAAAGCTGGGATATTAGACCCTGGTGCAGGACAAGGAATGTAATCCAATAAAGTAAAGAAAGGTCCAAGCAGTGTTCTGAGTAAAATCAGCATGTTAGCGGGCAGATTTCCCATACCAATGGAAGCTGGAATGAACTGAGATTCCCATGTGTTAGAAACCTGGGCAGATCTGTAGCAGTTAGATTTGGTGGGAACATCTCCATTGGAGGTGTTCAAGCCTACATTAAATAATGAGAGTGAAAAAAAAGCTTTACAACATTTAGAAAACCTTTCCACATATACCTATATACGCATGTATTTAATTTGGGTTGACATTATAACTTTCAACAAATTGAAACTAACAGCTGGGATATTTGTGTAAGAATTATTGCATTAAAAAAAAAAAAAGAAAAAGAAAAGAAAAAGGGGCCAGTTCTTTAATTTCTTTCTACTGCCTTTCAAGGTCTTCAGAGCATTTTGTGAACAAAGTTTCTTACAGTGTTGATTTGTTTTATCTTCAAACTTTTAATGACATTATTTTTTAGAAGTGGTAAAATGAAAGTTCAGACTGAGCACTTCATACTATACCCCAAAATTATGATATTGCATCTCTGAAAATAAACTAATTGATACATGTTTTGTAGATCAAAGCTTTTGCCTTCACATGGGAAACCTGCAATACAGCCTAAAATTGAAATACCTCATTATTTATTCACCAGTAAGCAAAGAGAAAAACCCCACATCACAAAGATGTGGAAATGGCACTGCTTTCTGCTTCTGTGTTTACACAAAGTGCCAATAGCTGGCTTGCATAAAGCCTTCTAGCATAAAGCAATAGATAAAATTGTGTCAGAAAACAAGCAATGTACTGTGTTATCATTAAGACCTGTCTGCTTTGTAGTAATTAATAACAGAACCTTTTCCTTCTCTACCTATCATTCTCCAATTTATTCCGAATTACTATTATACCTTTTTGATGTCCAGTTCACTCAGATGTAGGAGCATGTATTGAAGGTTACTTGGTCTTTCCAGAAGTCTTAAATTTTACAATGTGATTTTGAAAATTAGGCTGTTTAATGAAATACTAGATGGAGGTTTCAGCAAAGCACTCATAGAATTTTCAATAATCCACTCAATTTTTCAGTCAGTCCTGGAAACCATGATATATTTACACTATAACATTTAAAAATAGTTTTAAAATGCCAGTGCATGAAGCCTCAGATATCCTTTCAGACGGCTTGGAGAACTAACTCCAGTTTAGTGATGGAGAAAAATAGGTGCTTACACCAACAGAGTAGTCAGTTCAAGAGTTTGGATCGGTACTGAGACTTGGCATAGACCATATCATTTTTCCATTGATATGAAGTATGCAAACATGTCCACAGCATGTTCTTTCAACAAATGTTGAAAGAACAAAATCACTTCTGCACTTCATTGTTCTCAGTGGATTTTTCTTGCATGATTTGTCCAGTCATCTCTTGAACTCAACCAGAATATAATCAACAGCCCTCTGTGGCAATGAGTTCCAAATTTAGATACACAATTATGGAAAATACTGCACTTTTTTATTGATTTGGTTCATTTCAGAATCCTTCAGTTTCATAAAGCAAATACTTGTCCGCTAGTGCTATTCCTGTTAAACATATGGGGAACAGGAAGAAGTTAAATGACTTCTCCGAACTCATAGTCAATGATTGCTATGCACTGAACCCAGACTTCCTGACCAAAGGTTAGAAAATATAGTTTTCTCAGAGGAATAGTTATTTAACAACAGCACAATCTGAGGAATAATCAGTAAGCTTATTCGTTCAGGAAAGTCACAAATTCAAAACAGGGAGTATATTCAGTAAAAGATGTGCCATGATACAGAATATAAAGCAATGACAGTTAATATTATAAGATGAAAAAAGTTATCGTATAAACTCTTGTTTCACTGATGTTTGTTGCCCTAGTCTTCAGTATACTGACTGAGACCCATGCTTGTTAGCCTTGAACACTGTCACAGGGAAGGACTTAATCTGTATTTCTGACAAAGGTCCAGTTGCCAAGGGTATCTAAATGACAATAGGGCTGCAGTTCTAACTAAAGTCCAGTTCAACACAGGTTACCAAGTGGTCAACTAGCTGAGCCAATACAAATTAGGTCTTTGTCCCTGTGGCTAGATCTGCAACAAGGGACCTAAGATGCAAGAGGCAAGTAGAGAAATGCACCCATGTGAACTTCATGAGCTTCAATGAGATCAAGTGGAAGGCCCTGCACCTGGGTTGGGGCAATCCCTGGTATCAGTATAGGCTGGAGGGTGAAGGGATTGGTAGCAGCCGTGCTGAGAAGGACTTGCAGGTACTGGAGGATGAAAAGCTGGACATGAGCTGGCAATATGCATTTACAGATTAGAAAGCCAGCCATATCCTGGGCTGCATCAAAAGAAGTGTGGACAGCAAGTCAAGGGAGGTGATTTTGTCACTCTGCTCTGGTGAGACCACACATGGGGCACTGGATTCAGCTCTGGGGCCCCCAGCATAAGAGGGACATGGACTTGTTGGATTGAGTCCAGAGGAGGCCATGAAAATGATCAGAGGGCTGGAGCACCTCTCTTATGAGCACAGGCTGAGAGAGTTGGGGTTGTTCAGCCTGGAGAAGAGAAGGCTCTGGGGAGACGTTATTGAGGCCTTTCAATACTTAAAGGAAGTCTGTTAGAAAGATGGGGACAGACTTTTCAGCAGGGCCTGTTGTGATAGGACAAGAGGCAACTGTTTTAAACTAAAGGAGGGGAGGTTCAGGCTAGACATGAGGAAGAAGCTTTTTACAATGAGGGTGGAGAAACACTGGCCCAGGTTGCCCAGAGAGGTGGTAGGTGCCCCATCACATTCCAGGCCAGGCTAGATGGGGCTCTGAGCAACCTGATCAAGTTGAAGATGTCCCTGGTCCTTGCTGGGGGTTGTACTAGATGACCTTTGAAGGTCCCTTCCAACCCAAACTATTCTGTGATTCTATAAGTCCTGTTAACACGAACAGGACTTGTGCTTTTCAGAATATGTGCTGGTTTTAGTCTTCAAAAGCTCTCACTATATGGCAGTCCCAGAAAACACATAAGAAATTTTAACCTAATTCCTAATTTTAGAACTCTTCAAAATCATTATTGGTTTGGATTTAAAATGTTGGCTTTAAATCTTCCCACAAAATATTTTTTCCTTTTGTTCTTGACATATGAGTACATTTATATTTAAAAGCACTTGGTTTACAGGAAAGCATAAGGAAACAGAACTAGAAAAGAGAAGGCTTATACTTACTAACAACGTTAGCTTGTCCAGTGAAGATGGTGTACTGCAGCTCGTAAGAGACCACACTGAACTCATCATCCGATGTCCAGTGGACAGTAATGGTATCATAAGAAGCTGTACAGAGCTCTTCTCGAATGGTGGGTGGGTTGGGAGCTGTGAGATACAACAGAAGAGGCTTACTGACACAATGATTAAAATATTTTCCTTCTCACCTGGGATTAGGGCATCAGATGTGTGAGTTTGAAGCTATATTGTCCAACAAACTTTTAAACAACTTTTCACTAATTCCAGTAGTAACTTAGATTATAAGTTGTTGCAAAGGAATTCTTTCTATCAATATAATCACCTAGGAACTCCAGACTTTGAAAATATTTTCTATTAAAGTACCTTTAGTTTCAAATGCCCTACTACAAGTGATGTGTTGGTGGTCACATTAAACTGTGATTAATGGGCACAACTGACATTTTTTCTAGACTTATTTCTAACCATCACACTATAATTAACAAAGTTTCCTTGGAATGTATATCAATAGGAAGAGTCAATACTCTTCACTGTTGACTTGAAAGTACTGTTTGCCTACCCTATCTTACCAGAGATTGGCTAAGTGCTATTTGAAAAATATAATTTTGGGAAGCTGTCCAACACTCATGATTTCATGCTCACTCTCTCCAAGCTAATTTTTATTTATTTCCTAGCTATCCTTTTTAACAGAGATGCATATAATTTCTGTTGGTTATACAACTCACTTTTTGTCAGCCTTATGTAAACAGTTCTTATCATAACTTCATGACTGTATGACTATTACAACCTAAACTTCTATGTCATTGCTAATTAAATAATTCTAGAAAGTTACCAAAACACTTAAATAAAAAAGTTGTCTCACTGTTTTTGTTTTGTTTTGTTTTTTTAATTTGTTTTGTTTTTTAACCAACAAACAAGATCTCTATAGGAAGCTTTACATTCTTCTCCCATATTAACACACGTGTTTATTTTAAAGTCTTATTTGAAAAACTGAAACTTGAAATAAAGTTCTTAGGTCTAAATTTTCCTTGTTTGCATCCTCTACAAAGCCAAGCATCTAAATAATAAACAAACGGGTCTTTCTTTGAAAGCCTGGTGGGGCTTCCTGCAAGCTTGTCTCAGTGGGAGCCTCATTCCTAATCATCTTCCCTACATGCCACCATAATGTAAAAAAAATAAAAAGAAAAATCATTGTGCTTAATAGTGTTCATTCCAGCTGTCACAGAGTGAGGAAGGAGGGAACTCAAGCTGAAACAACCACAACATGCTTGAATTAAAGGAAAAGAAAGGCAACTCTGAATGGTATTTTTGCTATCAGCTCTTTAACTTCTGTTAGCCACAAATAATGGCCTCAGAAAATGTCCCTCTGAAGGAATTCTACATTTCCTTTTGCAACAACTAACTTTTATGAAACATCTATTTTACTTTCCATCAAGATTTTTTATAGTTTCTTTCCCCAGTTTACCAATGTGTGTTCCCAAGGATTAAAGTGCAGATGCATTTCCAACGAGGCTCTTTCAACCAAGAGGCATAAGGAAATGTTCAAATGTGTTTCATGATACGACTGTGATTTGTGATACTCTAAATATTGTAACATGGAAGCTTACCAATGGCTTTTTTTTTGTCAGCATAGGTACCCTTGGGACAGAGATAGGGAAATGAACTAAAATAAGAATGGTCATCCAGGGGGAATGTAAACAAAAGGAGGAGAAAAAAACCCGTAATCTGCTGTAAAGATTAGTGCTGCAATTTAGAGATTGTGTACTAACAGAGGCCAACTAACTGTTGTGAAAGCTGTGCAGTACCGTACTGGTCCTATCAGCTACGTTTCAAAAATGTATTCAGCAGAAGAACCTACCGGAGTTGTTGTTTTGTTGTTGTTTTTTTTTTTTTTTTTAATACTATTTTCATATTTTGCCTGTCCTTCAAAGGCAAAAAAAAAAAAATAAAGAAAAAAATTAATTACAAATAGACAAGTGGATCAATTTTTTTGTGTGCTAGTATTTTACTGAAGTCTTTTCAGTTATCTCCTGCACCTAACAGAGCAAATCCTTTTACTTGAGAAATGTACTTGTTGTTACTGCAACAGAGATAATAAATATTAATTTATGGAAAGCATCCATTACTGAAAGTTTAATGAACTGTAAACTGCATTTCAATAGCACCTGTCTCCAACTCCTTTGAAAATGACAGCCAAATTTCTTTTTTTTCACATGCACACATGGCTGGCCTTATGGCTGGAAATTTACAGGCCTTCAGGTAAGGAAAATGACAGAAAAAAGAGATTTGACCTAAGCACGACATCTTTTCTCTTGTTCTTATGATTAACCCACACCCCCTTGAAACTACACTGAATGAAACTCAGCTCTTCAGCAACACTCATTTCATAAACCACTCAAAATAAAGCAAAATTTACCTGCTTCTCTTGCAGACAGATGGGGAAGTCTGCATGCAAATGGTTTGTTACAACTCTCAGAATAATAGAATCATAGAACAGTTTGGGTTGGAAGGGACCTTCAAAGGTCATCTAGTACAACCCCCAGCAAGGACCAGGGACATCTTCAACTAGATCAGGTTGCTCAGAGCCCCGTCCAGCCTGGCCTGGAATGTCTCCAGGGATGGGACATCTACCACCTCTCTGGGCAACCTGGGCCAGTGTTTCTCCACCCTCATTGTAAAAAACTTCTTCCTCATGTCTAGCCTAATTCTCCCCTCCTTTAGTTTAAAACAATTGCCCCTTGTCCTACCACAACAGACCCTGCTAAAAAGTCTGTCCCCATCTTTCTAATAGACTCCCTTTAAGTATTGAAAGGCCTCAATAACGTTTCCCCAGAGCCTTCTCTTCTTCAGGCTGAACAAGCCCACTCTCTCAGCCTGTGTTCATAAGAGAGGTGCTCCAGCCCTCTGATCATTTTCATGGCCTCCTCTGGACTCAATCCAACAAGTCCATGTCCCTCTTATGTTGAGGGCCCCAGAGCCGAATGCAGTGCCCCATGTGTGGTCTCACCAGAGCAGAGTGACAAAATCACCTCCCTTGACCTGCTGGCCACACTTCTTTTGATGCAGCCCAGGATATGGCTGGCTCCTTTAGCTTAAAACCATTATTCCTTGTCCTATTGCAACAGGCTCTGCTAAAATAATGTAGAAGTCTGACTGCCAAATTCATCATTCTACAGGCCATACTCCTTCAGAAAGTATAACTCTGTAATGCAATTAAAGAGATTGGCCTTAATCAGTTATCTTCATTATTACATTTCATCACGTGTGATTTACCTGTCAGATTTACTAGTGCTGCTACAGAGCTCAGGTGCCACAGTGAAAGCTGTACAGAGACTCCAGAGCAACCTCAGGGCTGTGCCAGCACCTTCCCCCATGTGGCCTTGGATCAGGTGTGTTACACTACTGCTCAGAAAGGGGAAGTCCAGCATGCTTCCATGTGGAAGACACAAAGCCTTATACCCACCCTTCAGCCCTGTTTCCCAGTGGAGAAGCAGTGACTGCCTGGAAGTCCTTCCAGTCCATTTCAGGGTGAGGATGGAGCACTGACTTGCAACCATAACAAGACTGAAGTTTGACAGCTGATGCTGTCAATACCCTCAGCTATTGGTAGCTTCTTGCTACAGACCGCTGCCAAGTGTCAGGGAGAGCTGAGAAAAAATTGAAGCAGCTCTCAAAAACCACAAATTTACAGCCTTGAGCAGTGAGGGAACCTTGCATCGGTGCCAGCAGACTTAGTAAGACACAGTGAAAGCTTCAGTAGAGGAATTGCTTCCTAACATATGTAACTCTCCTTGGTCACGGGGTGGCAATCTCCACAGAGGACCAGGGCAAACATCTCAAAGTGTTTACTGTTTCAGTTGCATTGACTTTCATCCATCTGCATTCACAAATTGACACTCTCTGATGAGTGAAAATAATTGCTGAAAGCTGTTTTATTTGTGTGACTTCAACTCAAAGCTGAACAGGCACACTTAAATAGTCAGGAAACACATTTGAAGTGTCTGAAAGACAGTAACTAATATTAGAAAAGCAGTTTCTTAAATTTGGTCCCAGAAGTAACTGACCTTGTGAGGAGACTTACTCCCTTTCAATGAGGTTAGTCTAACTTCCCTTCTGTTCAATGTCATCTGCATGGCTTTTGCTCTGAAGCAGACTGAAAGCACCCACATGGTCCACATACCCAAAAGCAGCTGATGGAAACTTCCACCTCTCAATAGTCAATCCTAGCATGAATGCAGTGGCTCCTGGGCGACTATTGAGACTATTTCTAAATTCTCTTGGCACAAGGTCACAGAGATTGTCTGAAACCACCCCAACTCATAGAACCATACTGTTGGTATGAACATGAGGGAGTTGAGTAAGCTGCTCTGAACATCTCTTAACTGTTCATTACTGGGCTCCATGGTGTATCACAACACTGGACTGAACCAGCACACAGGAAATTGAAAGGCACAGTTACATCAGATGTGAATACAAATTTCACGTCTTAGTACCATGTCATGCATGAGTTGGCAGCAAGAGCTCAGTCTTACAACCATGTAGAAGTAGTCTTTTGGTAGACCAGAACTGTTCAAAACTAACAGAATGAGAGGAGATTACACCCGAAGCACAAGACTGAGCTAGCTGGAGGTGGTCTTTTTGATCTTTTAATACTGAAAGAGTTAGGGGGAGAGACAAATTGTAAAGGGTTTCCAGAATGAAGTTGCTTTCCTATGAAAAAACTGCTGGCATATGTTAGGCAATGCATGTTTCTTAGTAGAGTCATAGGTAAAATGATAGATGAAGAAAATGTATCGTTTCAGGTGGGATTTCTGAGGCAGGGTAAATTGCATGGTCAAAGAATAGATGTTTCTGCAATTCATTTCAAAGTATTAAGACATAGAACAAGTATTTTTGATTCACAATGGATAAAAAGAATCCTTATGTTAGTAATATTGTGCAGACTTTGCAAGTCCTATGCATTGCCTGGATCCAGCTAGATACATGTTTAGAAAAATATGAGTTCCAGATGAAGAGCTTTAGGAACTAGCAAGATAAGAAAGCTTTCAAAAGGCATCAAGGCTATATATGCAGAGGCCAGAACATTCAGAGGAAGATTAAGGATATTGTTTTACAATACTAAGCTTGACATCTCAATGTCTGGCTGGCAACTTTCAGAGAGATATCAGATTTTCATTTGGGTAGCAGAAGCTTTGGACAGACAGCTGTGAAATGATAAGCACAAACTAGTTAAATTTGTATTTGGGAAATAAATAGACTAGGAAGAAAGAAAGATGCAAACTTCCATGTGTCACATAGACAACTAAAGTTAGGAGATGGAGAATGAAGAAGATCTGACAAATAGTACACTGAGAAGAACCAAAGATGAAAATCTTCAGAAGACAACCAATGTCAATTGCTTCAAAGGCATCTGATATCAGAGAGAATGAAGCTGGAATTCAGGCTTTGACATTTTGTTCAGAGCAGAACAGATTATAGAAATCATGTAGACTTCTTCACTTGACTCACAACATAGATGTACCACTAGGACTTACAAATGGTGTTCATTTTACTTAGCTGTGAAACATGATAAAAGTAAAGGCCAATTCACTCTGCCACACATTTTGCAGTTTAAGATCTTACAAAGAAGATTCCATTTATCAATCTGATAGGGGTAAAATAAATCTTCCTCTAGAGTTTCTGAAAACAATAGAGAATAATCAAGTGCATTTGACTCTTGGGACTATATATGTACACATATACATTACATATACACTTATATTTACATAAACAAATTTTCACTGTCCGCATAGGTTGTATTTTATGCTCAGATAATTTGGACATTTGTTTCGGATTTTACCATTGGAGGCATATGCTATTTATTAATGTGAAGAAAAATAGTACAAACACAGAGCCAGCTAAAACTGTTCTTTACAGGACATCAAGGGCAAGGATAAAAATGGTAGATTAGGAAAAAAGGCTGAATTATTTGACACATTTGCAAGTTTCCTTAGACTGCATTGTGAGCAATTTTTCAGGACTGTGGATGAGGTAGGAAGAAGGCAGAGAAGGAGCTGTGTAAATAACACTGCCAGAATGACACACCATGGAAAGGATCTTTGTAGCAAGAGCACCCTTCATTTTGTTACAGATATAACCTTCATTTTCTTCAGTGTACAGCAATTAGGCTGGTAATGTTGACGTATGCTATACAAAGCGGAGAAGGCCTGAGTGATGTGGGAACAGACTGCTAGATGGAATTCACCTCATATAACTTCAAAGATTAAAACCACAATTACTTATATCTGAATGAATCTCTCCAGCCTCTGTTTGGAGCCAATTAGGAGAAATAGGCACCTCCAGAATGGAGTCAACTGACCTGATCTACGTGCCTTAAAATGAGGTGTTTTTTCCTCTTTTGCGACTATAAAGGAAGCTGAGGCTGATTGTTTTACAGGTAGATTCACAGTATCACAGTATGTTTGGGATTGGAAGGGACCTCAAAAGATCATCTAGTCCAATTCCCCTGCTGGAGCAGGAACACTTAGATGAGGTCGCACAGGAACATGTCCAGGCGGGTTTTGAATGTCTCCAGAGAAGGAGACTCCACAACCTCCCTGGGCAGCCTGTTCCAGTGCTCTGTCACCCTCACTGAGAAGAAGTTTCTTCTCAAATTTAAGTGGAACCTCTTGTGTTCCAGCTTGATCCCATTACCCCTTGTCCTATCATTGTTTGCCACCGAGAAGAGCCTGGCTCCATTCTCGTGGCACTCACCCTTTATATATTTATAAACATTAATAAGGTCACCCCTCAGTCTCCTCTTCTCCAAACTAAAGAGACCCAGCTTCCTCAGCCTTTCCTCATAAGGGAGATGCTCCACTCCCTTAATCATCTTTGTTGCCCTACGCTGGACCCTCTCCAGCAGTTCCCTGCCCTTCTTGAACTGAAGGGTCCAGAACTGGATGTTAGGGCAAATGAGTTTGGATTTTTCTTAGTTCTTCCTTTCATTTCCTTAGCTTTTTATAATTTTGGGGTGAGTACTCAACATGGTGGGAAAATTCCAGCAGACTTTGGGGAGAATGGGAGAGAGGGGAAAGGCAGACACCAAAACATTTCATGGGTGCTGTATAAAAAGATCAAATAACTCTCACCACATTATTATTATGTATCGTTTGCTTGAGTATATGTTAAACACTGATTATATTCACAGGTTACACTGTGATAAAGAAACTTCTTTCAGATAAATTCTCTCTTTCAGTTATGGCAAGAACCCCACAGCTCCACGAGGCAAGGGTGGTGCTGCCCTGTGCATGCAGGCCACCTTGCTCTTCCCAGTATTAAACTGTTCACTTATTTCCCTGCAGAAAAGCCAGAAGCCAGCCCTCTGCCTGGAAAAGATCCAGTGGCTGGCAGCAAGGAGACTCCATGCTCTCACACTCTTCTGAAATAACACGGGTATATCTCCTGCAAACCGGGCTAAGAGAATGGCCACAGGAAGCATTTTCAAGTGGTTTTCTAACAGTGCTTTGTAACTTCCATTGCAAATTCTCACTGCTAGCAGCAGATGCTTAAAGACCCTGCAAAATGAAAACCTACCCTGTGTCTCTTCTGTTTTCAATTGAACTGGAATGAATTGTTCTAATTCTGGCATTGAAGTCAAAACATCCTAAATTACAGTAATTTGTTTCTCTTTGTGAGTCAGTATTATACTCTGAGATCGCACATTACTCAGGCCTATAGAAAGGGTCTAATCTGGCAGGCTTCTTAAGGCCAAAGCTCTCAGTTAAGCAAGCTGGAGCTCATGGAGAACCCACCCCACACCCCGGTACACTGCCAGCTCTCTAGTTCCAGACACAGCAAGGTCCTCCTATTCTGTCATGGAGGAAATACACAGTATCACCGGCATGAGAAATTTTATCTTTCACTGATGAGCCCTTGATGCTGATTGCTTGAACAGCTTCTGGTTGCTCAGGGGAAATCTGCCAGGCTGAAATTTGCCACAGGGAGGAGGCAGCCCCAAGGGAGAGCAAAACATGTGGAGCATACACCCCCTGGAAAACCAGATTTGCTCCCTGCTTTCCCTTCTCAAGCCGTTCCAGGCTGAGCTCTGGCTGTTCTTTCATTTCACTTGGCTTTCATTTCATTCACTCCTGCTTGCCCACACCCTGCTGGGGTGGAAGGAAAGGAGGTAGGAAATATATCCCAGTTGTGCTCTGCAGTACCTAATGCTTCCTAGGGCATTCTAGGGCTGCTGATAGTAATATATTTGAGATTAAGATGGAGAGTGTATTCAGTTTATGGCAAGGTTGTGGTAGTTTGAGGGGCTGTAGGGGTGAATTCTGTGAAGAAAGACCAGGAATTGACTACATTGTCAGACACAGCAGGTCTAAGACAGACCCACTGCTGCTCAAAGCTGAGCCCATCAGCAATGCTGGTAGTACCTCTCTGATAACATGTTTAAGAAAAGGTAAAATACACTGCACAGCAGCTAGGAGAGGGAAGCAAGAAAATGTGAGAGAAACAGCCCCGCAGACACCAAGGTCAGTGAAGGAGGGGCAGAAGGTGCTCCAGTTGCTGGAGCAGAGATTCCCCTGCAGCCTGTGGTACAGACCGTGGTTAGGCTGGCTGTTCCCCTGCAGACCATGAAGGACCGCGGTGGAGCAGATCTTCACCTGCAGCCCATGAAGGACCCCCACAGTGGAGCAGATGGATGTGCCCTGAAGGAAACTGCAGCCCATGGAGAGGAGCCCATGCAGGAGCAGGTTTCCTGGCAGGAACCGTGGCCCATGGGGAAGTCACACTGGAGCAGTCCATTACCAAAGGACTGCACCCCAGGGAAAGCATGCATGCTGAAGCAGTTCTTGGAGAACTGCAGCCTGTAGCAATGACCCACACTGGAGCAGTTCATGAAGAACAGCATCCTGTGGGAGGGACTCCATGCTGGAGCAGGGTAGGGGTGTGAGGAGGAAAAAGTGGCAGAGACAATCCGTGATAAACTGACTGTGACCCCCATTCCCTGTTCCTTGCACTGCTCAGGGGGAGGAGGTAGAAGTGTTGGGAGTGAAGCTGAGCCCAGGAAGATGAGAGGTGGGGGGAAACACGTTTTTGTTACATTTTTATTTCTGACTATTCTACTCTTACAATTAATTAGCAATAAATAACATTAATCTTCCCCAAACAGAGTCTGTTTTGCATGTGACAGTAATTGCTGAGTGATCTCCCTGTCCTTATCTCAACACATGCGCTCTTCATCTTATTTTCTCCTCCTGCCTTGCTGAGGAAGTGGGGTGAGAGAGTGACTTTGTGGGCACCAGCCAAGGTTAACTGACCACAGAGGGGAATGAAGAAAGCCCTGTCACTACTATTCTATGAGGACCATACAATAGTAGCACCTTGAGAAAAAAAAATTACCTGTAAGGTAATCAAGGCATTCCAATAATTTCTTCTCCCTGGTAAAATCCAGTGCGAAAGTATCAAAAGTATCGTTGAGATTAATCTCAGGAATTAGAACCTGGGAGGATGCAGTTGCCATGGAAACCCTTTAATGAAAAGAAAAAAGTCTTTTAGCATCCAAGACATTTAGCACCCAAGACACAATAACTTTGACACCAAGGTAGGACTTGGTCATCATGATTGTTACCACTTCTCCAAAAGCGTGACGAAAACTATTGCATGTATAATATTTCTATGTTTTAAGTTACGAGTTTCTCCTACCACTTTTATTTTGGGGAGTAAAGTCTTCAGCAGAAAACCTCTTTTACTTAGCTTTTGCTTAACATGCAACAACAGATAAGTTTTCAACAAAATATTGGTTAAGCAATTATATACTTTGAATTCTTCTTTCCAGCCACCCACCAAACCAAAGTAGCAATAGCATCATTTTTATCTGCGTTTTAAGCAATCCTGACAGATGCTGCATCTCTCCTAACCCTTGTTTTCCCAAGCAGCTTCTTGCTGTAGGCATTCCTTGGCATTGCTGTCCCAAGGGCTTGGTGCAGATCCCCACACCTCCTCAGCTGTTCAGCACAGCACGCTGATGTTAACTTCAAAAAGCACAGCAGGGAGATAAAACAAATAGATGTCAGCACAGTTGATTTTGAAAGGTTTTTCCCTGCAAAGCATGTGTGCATACTTACATTTCCTCCAAAACAGAACAGTTTCCTTGCCTACCTCATTTTAGGAGCTACATCCACTTTTTGTCTGTCTAGCTGTACTAATATAGAGATGAGCTTTTGCAAGAAAACTGCCATCAGATGGAGTTTTCAGATCCTTCAGCCTGCTATATCAAAATACATGTTACTAGTGAGCTGCATACCAGATATGTTTGCAGAAAGTTAGGTCTGTTTAAGCAAAGAGATTTTTCAACATTATGCTATACAACAGAAATTTGTTAATTGTTTCAGTTTGGAGGTAAACACACAACCACGCATACAATGTATGTCAGTTATCTGTCATTCATGTCACATGTCAGATCAAAATATTTTGATTACCTCAATTAACAGTTTTCCAAATTAGAATATGTCCCTATAGACACGACTCAAGTAGCTCCAGGGCAAATGCTTACTATGTTTTCATAAATTTCTTCTGTAGTATTTTAAGGAAAGACAGTTAGGAAAGTCAAAACCTGAGCTGCACATCTCATTGTCTTCAATACAGTTTTCAAAAACTGAGCTGAGGGAGATTCCTACTCTGTAATGCTTATACGGTTTTCAGCACTGTTTTTCTTGCAACTGCAGTAGAACTTAGTTTAAAATAGATCCTAGTACGGATTTTAATTAATTTATTTATTTATTTAGAGAGGATAATTGAAGTGCTTTTGCCCCATTAATTTAGAGGGTAATTTCTCTGAGCTCTTTCACTTCTTTCTTTTTTTTCTGCCTCACACCACCCACCCAGTAGTTCATCTCCAGTTGCACTATGGTATGTTTACATCTAGTAGGAAAAAAATATATATGCATTTCTTGTAAGTGCCTGCGTTAGGGAAAATTCATGGGTGATACATTGCTCTACAAAATTAACGAAAGCCTTGCTAATAAACCAGCAAACAGGTTTCTAAGGTTAAGAGCTTCTTTGAATACCTCCATAAAGCACCATTTCACCAGGACTGTTGTTCGGGGCTATGCAAAGAGTGCACTGTGAGTAAATTTGTTAAAGTCAGTTTTCAGTGAGCTCAACAGTTTGCAGTTTCAGACACCATGTCACCATATTAGGTTCAGAAAACTGAATTTCTGCCTGCTCTATCTGACACTGTACTTGACTGGAAAGGGTTTTTCTAGGATAAATGCGTTTCACCCACTGTAAATAATGCATGACCTACATCACTGGAGTGTGTATAATGTCTTTGCTTTACATAGTTACCTGTTGTGCTTACAACAGAGAATATTATATTGCAATTACTTTGAAATATGGGCATGAAGAAATGCAATGAGCATAATTTCAGGAGACTGTTTTAGCTGCTGGACTTCAGAGCCCTGGTGAGGCTGTTACAAGAGCAGTCTAGAAGCAAATAAAATATTGCTTACCACATGAGAACTAAGAGAGTTACTTGTGGGGAATAATTTATTAATCAGATTTAGTCTCTTTTTCCACTTGCAATTTGTCTGCAAGCACTTGGTGTTCTTTTCCTCTCAGTTTTATTCTCTGCTTGAAATGATTCTCTGGTTTTCAGAACGTTCACAGCTATCCCATTACAGACAGCAATCTCATTACAGATATCAATCTATGATATCCAAGAATTAGATTTGATTGGGCACATATGTCAGCTGGTCTCATTTCTACTCTCCAAATGTCTCTCCCATGACTACATTTATGATGTAACTGTTCATGTTTACAAATTAAAAATGGACGTTCCCTGAACATTGTCTGGTAGTCAGTTAAAAAACTTTATATCTTCACAGGTTTCTGTCCTACTGCTTGTTCCACTGAATACTGAAAACAAGGCCAGATCCTCAACTTCAGATTTTTATTCATGATACTCGTGGCAGCTTTACTATCAACTTCAGCTGGGAAAAACCTGTGCCATGACATAGCTTGGTGATGAAGCCCAAACCACGGTCCAAGTCTGACAGAGAAAATGTAATACATTGCCTTTTCTTGTCTTCCCTTCCTTTGCCTTGCTTTTCTCAAGAGATTTTCAATTCTCTGAACCTGTAATGAGCAAGCTGATGTTGCTGGCTTATTTATAAATCGATTAAATAGCTTTGGTGAAGCCTGATATTTGGAGAATCTGCATGCAGCACTCCAGAATAAGTGATAAAATTAAAGGAAAATAGTAACAGCATAAATAATAATTTCTTGTTTTGGATTAGGTGAAAATTGGCTGGACAATATGAAGATATAATGTGAACCCAGAGATAAAAAAGCAGCTGAATGAATAAGCATAGTTTTTATAGTGTTGTTCTTCATTGTCGAGATACATTCTGCTTTTATTGTTTATTTGACTGATGCCTAAAAAGCTGATAAGTCCAACAGAAATTTTTCTCATATCAGAAAATACTGCTAAAATTCAGTGGTAATATTTCAGCATTCACAGTGTTGCACAGTGTTGCACTGAAAACCAAACCAAATTTTCTGACAGCACAGTTTTCCTGTCTTGCTCCCTTGTCTTTGGGCCCTTGGTATATGTGGCACACTGAAAAGAACGTAGGATCCTAGAAGCAGCAGCAAATCCCTGTGCCCAGGGACCCAACACAGCAGCTGCCACACCTTCCGGACACCCAAGAGTTTGAATCTCCAACTCTTCGAGTGGGCTACCTTAGAGATGCATGTTGCCGGTTCCCAAATTTACACATTTTATTACCTTGTCACTTGCTATCTTGTGAAGAATACGAATCCATTAAGATAATTCCAAATTTCTTCTAAGGAATGTAATCATTGCCTGATTTCTTTCCCAGTCTCAGAATTTTTCATAGAATAGGAATTTCAGCTTCCAGAAACCTGTATTTGGGTGTGTTTAGCACCAGATAGCTGTCTGGCATCTGTGCTGCCTCCTTCATGTGTACATGCTATTACTGTTCTAACTGTTACTTCACATCCTTTTTTCAACTGCTCCTCTTTTCAAAGGGATGTTTTAGTTTAGCATCACAGTGAAGTCCTTCCCACTCTGGTACAACACGAAGTGTTTTGGCATAATGTGTCAATTAATACTCCCCTCCATTTGACCACATCTGTTGCGGGACAAGACAATTTGGCCACTTCAACAACCCATTTGCCTTAAGTTGAGGTTTTGCAAGAGGAACGTCTTCTTTACCTTTCAGTGATATTTTTAGCAGTTTGCAGGAAGCGAGCGTGATCGTTCTCCTTTAGCGACTGTTCGGCCTGAGAGATGAGGGATGTTGAGCGTTCGATGCACTGTTTGCAGTTCGCAATCTGCTGAGCCAGTTTTCTCAACCTCACCACCTTGAGTGGAAACATAAGAAAGCAGTCACATCTCTAAGGTCACAAATCATGATTGCTTTCGCACTTCTGAGGATAAAACTAGAATGAAAAGGGGGATTTAAGATGAATGTATTCACTGACAAGAGCTTTTTTCACACTAGCTTGATGGTAAGCCCCATTGAACCACATAACATTTTTAATAAGGGGACAGACACAGACACTTTCTGCCTCAATATTTTCCACATGGAAAACAACAGGGGAGAGCCAAAACAAGCACAGCTGGCCTATTTTGCAACAGAAGAAACGCCATTTCCTGGTACTTTCTGCTTACATGATAACTAAGGGCTATTTAGATAGCAGTTTCCCTGAAGTCATGAGATCTGTGTCAAAGGCAGCTCACAGATTAACTACTTTTTTCCTATTACTGAGGTGAGTTTCACAAGAAATAATCTGAAAATAAAATCTGACAGAAAAAGGCTGTTCAATTCTACTAGCAATACATGCCTGCCCTCTTTATTACGTGCTTTTAGGCAAACAGGGTGTTTTCTTGTTGAATATTTTTAACAGGACAAAAGCACAGTAATTCTGGAGAGATGATGATTATTACTGCAAATGTATGTGCTGGAGAAAAACACAGTAGATGTGACTGCAATCATTAGCTGAAAGGTTAGGGAGGGGCACAGTCAATCCTCCATTTAAAGACAATGTTGGCTAACAAAACTTCTAGTTCCTGAAAGGTCTGGCAGTCCTTCCCAGTGTTATCACATCAGGATCATAGTTTGAACAGGAGTAAGAAACAGGAAGGAAATGAAATAATTCTGGAGCTCAAAAAGGCATTAAGACCCAGTTACATTCAAAATGAGGAAACTAACAACTAAGTGGACTGGCAGAAATATTAATAATCAAGATAACATTCCTGATCTCAGCAATTAGAGCACAAGCTATGAAGGTGCTGAGTTGAATTTCAGATATAATTGCATCCTAAGTAGATCTAAGGGTATCTTAGTGCACCTACCCAACATTAGAAATCAGTAAGAAAATAAATATTTTGTAAAACTTTCAAAAAGAAAATACTGGCCAAATGACTACAGTCCTGCCATATTGGCGTTTCTTCTAAAGACAGAAAAAATAAAGGGAGAAAAATGCTAGGAAAGCACAAAGATTTTGTTAATGAATGATCTGATCAGCTTCTAGGATGAACTAGTGCCATAATGTTTTCATTTGTAGAGATTACAATTTAGTCTACACCAGACTAACTGGGGAAATATGAATTGTGGTATTATGTAGCTATTCTTTTTATTTACTTATTAATTAACTAAACAAACAATGAACTGAACTATTTGTTACCTTGTGAGCTTTTGACAATCATAAGGCATGTCATTATTTGTTACATCTACATATGAACTAGGTTTTTCAATTGCTTGATTCTTTTTTATATCTTCTTCAAAAAGACAACTGATGATGAACTTTTAAAGGAAAGGTTTCATCTCTCCCACTCCCCACAACGGCAGGAACAACAGCTGCCCTATAATTATCTTATGTATTTGATATTTAAGCACATTGTCAGACTTGTGTCTGTGAATCTGCAGCCTTGCAGTCATAGCTAGAGCTTTATTACTCCGTGTTTCCAGCTCTGTAGCTATAACCACAGTCCTATATACAAATTTGTCATGCTCTACCTTCCAGAAAGACACTTAGCCACAGGCCCTCTTAAAAGAAGGTCCATTGGGCAGAATTTCCTGTAGGTTTCCTCATGGGTCTCTTGAATCCCTAAAATTTTTCAACATATACAACTTTTGGAGCAAAGCATTCCAGATCTTTACTGGACCTCCATTGGTATTACTTTTGGTTAACAAAGTTGAACAAAGAATGGGGATAGATTCAAATATTCAAATAAATTTGGAGTAAATTGTATTATAAATCTTCCACACTTTAATGGACATTAGAATATATGTTTGCAAGCAACAGATTTTTTAAAAACAACTCATGTATATAGCACAAACCCAAATGAATGGAAAGTTTTCTGCTTGATTGGAAGCACAGCTGGTCTCACTGCACAGAGAAACAGAATTGAAACAGTAATACAGAAGGCCATCTTTTCTGTTTTGAAGGGAATCATATTTTGTAAATAGCATGAGGGCATTCAGGTTATGTCACAAAATCTACGGGATCTGTGTTTTCAAACATGTTTAAATCAGCCCTTGCCTACAGGCTTTTTATTTCAAGTTAATTGGAATATCTTGACAGCTGCATGAACCATTTAACCTGCTCTTGACTTTTTTCCTTTCCTGAGCTTTTCCCACACAAGAAGAGTTTATATTTGACTGACTTAGTTGAGATGTTAAAGAGTAAACATCATGTACCTAGAAAATAAGAACGTTAATTCAACTCTAATGTGTTTCTGAGTTAACAGGTACCTAGCAAAATGCATTGAAACTTGAATATCAGAGACTTTTCCTGCTGAATATGTTTGTTGCTAATAATCATTATGCCTCAGTAATTAGAAATGCACACCTCGTTTAATTTCCTGCATGCTTTTGAATATTGTTTTGTAAATAAGTTAGACTTCCTGTTCTCAAGAACAACAATTGAAACAAATTCTTTATGTGGTAGGTAGCACTTTAATAAGTAATTAAAGTATCAAATATTTATGTAGATAATTGCCAGCCATGATACCAAATGTTGTGATATTTTGTGAAAGTGAAAACTTTGGGGCAAATACCCTCAGGCACATAAATGACTGAAGGAATCATTAATTAGTCATAATTTTCTTATCACTAACTGATGGTGACATAATTTCTGTGTTTGTTCTTAAAAATCACAATCACAATTACAAATAGTGAGAGAAATGCCAAAGAAAATGTTGAGGTCTAGCATATTAATACTGATACATTTCATTCCTCTTTACATGAAAATAGCAGTGGCCCAGGGCTACAGGACCACATAAGGACTTTTACAAATTTGTATTAATAGTACCTGAGGTCAAAAAGTCATAAGCAGGAGGAAGCGGTGTTGGCCTACTTGTGATCTAAAGAAGAAAAGCTTTTACCTTTCCTTCTTTGATTTTTGTTCCAATTATTTGTCGTCTTTGCTGGATTATTTCAATGAGCTGGTCACATTCTTCCATCAGCTTGGTTTCTTGGCGGGATGCATTTACCTACAAAGCAAACCATTACGATTAGCAAAACCTTTTTTGATGTTTTCTTTTCTCTAGTTTACAAAGCAGAATTTCTAAAATGTTTAGTCTGGCATTTTTGCTCCCTTCTGTATTTAATCTATGTGTTATTTTGTTTTCCATGTCTTGGATTTTATGAAATACTTTTCTAACTCAAATGAGAAAAGCCTGGTCCTGTGAGTACTGATTGATGTCAGTTAAAGTGGACATCAGTGAGAAGTGAATGCTCTTCAGGAGGTGCTTAACACATCACAGTTTCAAGCTGTATACAGGACTACAGTGAATAGTGATGCACATAAGAGCACAAGTACTGGGTCATACAGTCCATCCACCGTAGTATCTTGTTTCTCACTGCTGCCAGTGCCAGCATTTGCTAGAAAAGCATCTTAGGAAAAAGTCCCAACATCTATGATGGTTCACATTAATATTTTCTTATCCTCCAACCATTTGCAGCTCAGAGTCTTCTTGAACCAGACACAATTTCTACATCACCACTAGTCCTCAAAAGACTTATCTTCTGTGGATTTATTTAGACTTTCTTTCAATCTCTGTGAACTTCAAGTATCCCCACCATCCCACAGCAATGACCACCACAGTTTAACTGACAGGCCAATGAACAGCTACTTCCTTTTAGGGGGATTTGAATCTGCCTCCTTCCAGCTCAATTTAATGATCCTAAGTTCTTTTACTGGAAAGGGCAGTGATCAACTGATACCTACCCACAGTCCTGGTGCTGTTTGTGCTTTTACAGATCACTGTTTTGTCCTCTAGCAGGACTTCTTTTCTACACTGAAGAGTCTCAAGTGATTCAGGTTTTCCTTGCATTAAAGGCATACCATACCTTCAGTCATCCTTGTTTTTTTCTCTGAAACTTTGCAAGGTCTGTCATCTCTGTTTTGATACGGTGAACAGAACTGTACTAAGTACTCAAGGTGCAAACAAACTATGGAGTCATACAGTGGAACAATATGTTCTCTACTTCATTTTGGTTACTTTCATAGTGATTCCTAATGTTTGATTTGCTGAATTTAACAATTGAAAATATTATTATTTTTAGTCTCCATTTAGTGGTTCTTGAAAGATTAGAAATACTGAAGATCCAAGTGACATTGCCAAGTTATGTGTATTGGTTGTCTGTACTATTACCACTTTGGCTCAGCAATGAATCAGGTAGAAAAAATAGCTGTGTTCATATAGTTTTCTACAGTATAAATATATAAGCCAGTGAAACTGTATTTAATGCAAAATAACCTCACAAAGAATATTATCTTTTTATGGAAAACATTGACTTTTGTGAAAAAATAAGAAAACTTGACCTAGAAAAGTTTTGTTTCTCACCTCAAAATGTTTTGTTTCTGGGGGAGACTGATTTTTTCAGTAAGAAGTCAACATTCTGTATGACAATAAAAAGGTACTTCCCCACCAGTAGTAGTATGTATAACTCACATGTATGCAAAAAGAGTCAGAGAAAAAAGTTCTAATCATATATGAAGAAAAATTTTACGGAGTGATTTCAGAGCTGTGTTTCTATATATACTTTGCTAAGAGGGTAAAGCAGCCTTCAGCCCGTCTGAGTGCTTCTAGAGCCACGTCACCCTTTCCATTCTCTAGTAAGAGGTGGTGGTGAACAGCAACAGGGAACAGTTGCAGGTGTCAAGTAAATATATTTCTTGGTTATTTTTCAGTCTGATGAGCCCCTTGATCTGCCTCAACCTTCTTTTTTTTTCTTCCAATAATGTGTTTAAACACGCTTTTACCTGTAAGCACATTGTGGAGCTCATTAAGATTAAGCAAATGTTTATATATCTAAATTTGGACCAAGGTAAATTTTACAAATAACCTTTCTTACGTGAAATACATTGTCTCCTCCAGGCAAAGATAGGACTTGTTTACAAAGGTCTGCTTCTATTAAGGTTTTGGATTATCCTTCTCGAACCTTCATAAAATTAAAGTTTGATTGCATATTTTACAGGCTTAATTATTAATTAAGATATCAGAATAATAAAAAGAAAATATATTTGTTTCTGGAAGGGGTCAGGCGGTACTGAAACTGCTGCGGAGATCTGCATGCAGTAGGTGAAGATGTAGAAAGTACCTCCACCATGCAGTTTTAGGTGTCTATTTATCTCCTCACATTAGCTGTTTGCTCTGCCTGGCTTCCCGCCATGGTGTATGAAGAGAGACAGACCACAGAGCAGCTCACCCAAAGCCACTGGCAATGCCATTGTCTCTCCACTGACCACTCAAGGACCCTAGAAGAATAAGTCAATCAACACTGTCCCTCCTACTCCCCCTCTTCTCATCATCCCACCACCCTGGCTGCATCACACCCGCCCATTGTGCACTTTGGCACAAAACTCTACAGAGCTGTTTTCAATGAACCATCCAGTGCAGAAGTTTCCCCAGCTCCAACCCCGGTTTCACCAGTGGTTGAAATTCCACTAAAGAGAGGAGAATCCCGAATGGGCTCAGTCAGGGGCAATGATCGCATCCACTGCACATGGGTGCAACTCCTTGTGGGTGGATACTGAGGTCTGCTCATGCCAGAGCTGACTTTGGCACTTAATTACCGTAACACTTCACGGGATTTTTGAGTAGCTTCCACTCAAAGTGTTACTTCTTTCACCACTTACATCACAAGTTCATTTTGTTGAGCAGATTTAATTAATCTTTGGGTAACTGTCATGAAACATAGAGTTAAGGAAGGTTAAGTCAACTTTGTTCTATTTAATGCTCTGGTTGGTTTGAATAATAACATATTAATTAAATCTTAAAAAAACTCTAGGCTAAGAAAAACAAAATGCTTGGAAAAAAACCCTTGGATTTCTTACACACTGACTGCAGACTTCTCTTTTACTTTGAAATCTGAAAAGTATACCCTTTTATGAACTTCATTTGAAGACATTTCCTACTTTATAGCTTGCACAAGCTTATTAAAAGTGAAAAGAATATTTCAAAATTATTTGATAAGTCTGAGCTTTGTATGAAAAAGAAAATAATCTGGGGGCTTTTCTCAAGTTGAAATACTCCTTAATCAAATTTTCAGCCTACAAGGCCTCTGATTCAGTAATAACTTTATAATTGAGCACATGCTTAACTTTAAGTGCACCATATTAGCTGTGGCCCTAAAGGGACTATTTGTGAGATTACCTCTGAATATTATTTACTTGTATGTTTCTGAGGAGTCATATATCAGACCAAAGAGCCACAGGCATGGAGCAGGGCTCTGCTGTACAGGTGCTACAGAAGTACCAGAATAAGTCTCTGCCTTCTGCTTGCGTCCTTTGATGAACAGCAACCTTGACAATAACTTCCAGCTGGGGCCGGCCAAGGTATGTGAGTTTGGTCTGGTGAAAATATTTGAGGTTTTGCATTCTACATCTTTCCACATTAAAAACTAGCCTTCTTTCCAAGGAGTTCGTTAAAAGAGACTGAGAGCTGCATTTGAAAAGTCTGGAGACTGCATTGCTCACTTTGGTTGTGGGAGGCTCTGAATTATGTGGAGAACAAACTTAAATCTGGGCTTCCTTCATCCCAGATACATGTTGACTCTTTAATTTGGGATATCTGTTGCCTGAGAGTTTATGCTGGACTTGGGGACAGCTTTCTGTAGAAGATTTTGCTCACATCAATACACTTAGTTTTGGCATCACCAAAGTCCTTAAAAATCCATGTCCAGAACTACTTTGAACCTAAAGCTTTATGTTTTACCAGTATCATTTTTATAAACTTCTCTTCCATGCTACAAAACAGTTTTAAAATTGACTAGGAGGCCTGTTATGATTTAGCAAAAATAATGACATTTTCTAATACAAACAAGCAACCAAGGACTGATTATAGTCCTGCTGCTTTTGTGGGGAATTTATTAAAATTTCTGTAATATCTGAAGATCTTAAACAGACAGATTACTGAAAAATAAATAAATAAATAAATATCAGGGTTCTTTCCAGGTTTTCCAGACAGATGGATGGGGACTCCTGGCTTTTGCCTCAGGGAGTGGGTGTAGGAAAAAAAAAAAAAAAGAAAAGAAAAGAAAAATAAAAATAAAATATGGGGCTTCCTCAGATGTCTGACAAGGAGCTGGAAATGACAAGCCTTCCCAACCCGAAGGGGAGAGCCGGCCAGCTGTTCCCTGCTCCACAAGCTGAGAACTGCTTTGGAAAGTGTTCTGCTCTCTGCCGAGGCTTTCTTGGCTTTCATCTTCAGAGACCCGAGTTAAATTGCAGCTTAGGTCATAAGAAAATAAATGTGGTGGTTTCAAAGTCCCCAGCAGATGTTTGGGAAATCACAGAACTAAACCATGGTGAGAGGTTCAAGGTTGCAGAAGAACTTCTAGGCTTAATTCAAAGGCAAACACAGTTTCAGAGGGCTAGATTCATATTCATGAAAACTTCCTCAACTAATACACTGGAGTCAAAGGATTTTTTACTTCCCTTGCAGAAGCAAAACTGTCCCTCTGAGATTCCTTATGGGTGAGGCAATTTTGTCCAGAAGTGGAAATGCACATATGCCTTTTCAGCAAATAATGTATAAATGATGAGCAGAATAAGACATCCTAAATTAGAGGTGGCCTGCTATTTTAAGACTGCACTATCTGGGATAAATTCATCAAAACTAAAGTAATGTTTATTCACTAGTCCTCCACTGGTTATGCAAAATGGAAAAAAGTAGGTTGTAGAAAGAGTCTGATCTTTGGAAAGTGAAGTATGAATTTGAATTTCAGCTTTACTATTTAAAAATGGTCCTAATGCCTCAGAAATAATTTATTTGCAGTTGTGGTCATACAGGTAAAGAAGAGGTATCAGCTTTTTTTAAATGGGTTTGAGTTGATGGTTATAAAATTACTATATATTCACAAATAAACAAAAACATCAGGAAAGCAAATT